>NC_133515.1:44823863-45136818 GCF_049354715.1 Callithrix jacchus
AAACTATAACCACATGGAGATATCACTTCACACTCACTATGATGGCTGTAAAAAAAGAGATGGACAATAGCATCTGCTGGTGAAGAAATTATAACCCACATACATTTCTGGTGGAAATATAAAATGCTGTGGCCTCTTTGAAAAACAGTTTGGCAGTTCTTCAAAAAAGTTAAACATAGTTGCCTTATGACCCCCAAATTCCACTCCTAGACATATACCCAAGAGAATTGAAAGTTACGTCTACACAAAAACTTATACGTGTACTTTCACAGTGGCATTATTAAAAGCAGCCAAAATATAGAAATAACCCAAATGTTCATCAACTGATGAGCATGGTATTTCTATACAGTGGAATATTATTCAGCCATAAAAAGAAATCAAATTCTGATGACATGGATGAACCTTGAAAACATTATGATAAATAAAAGGAGCCAGACACAAAAGGCCACATATCGCATGACTTCCTTTATATGATATGTTTAGATTAGCAAATCTAAATTAGTGGCTGCCAGGACTGGAGGGAGGGAGAAATGGGGGAATAAATAGTTGCTTAATAGGTATAGGTTTCTTCTTGGAGTGATGAAAATATTCTGGAATTAGATAGTTATTACAGTTGTACAATTTTACGATATATTAAAAACCACTGAATTGTTCTTTTTATTTATTTATTGAGACCCAGTCTCACTCTGTCACCTAGGCTGGAGTGCAGTGGCGTGATCTTGGCTTTCTGCAACCTCAGCCTATTCTCCTGCCTCAGCCTCCTGAGTAGCTGGGATTACATGTGTGTGCCACCGCATCAGGTTAATTTTTGTATTTTTAGTAGACATGAGGTTTCCCCTTGTTGGCCAGGGGAAACTGACCAAACTCCTGACTGCAAGTGATCCGCCCATCTCACCCTCCCAAAATGCTGGGATTACAGGTGTGAGCCATTATGCCCAGCCTGAATTGTACCTTTTAAAAGGGTGAATCTTACAGTATGTAAAATATAGCTCAGTATAAAAAAAAGAAAAAATAAAGTCAGTAAGTAGTTTGATAGACTTATTCCACTCTGTTCTCTCTTTTTATTTCTTTGGTTTCCTTTTTTCTTTTTGAAAATGTGGAACACAGAGCTTTGAGATGACCTCAATAAAGATTGCCTATCATTCACTGTGTCTGAAAATGAGACATCTGTATGTTCTTCACTTGCTCTGGCCACCCAATACTTTTGTGCCAAATTATTGTTAGTGACAGTTCGTCTAGTGAGTCACTTTGAATTTGCTCTCCTCTTAGATGCTTAATGTGGCATGGAGTGTCAAAAACAAAATATAGGGACTGACATATAATAGGTGTTTCTCATGCCTGAATTGTTCTAGAACTTTTTTCAGTTATAGCCTTTTATTTATAACAACTTCAGTGAGGCATAATTGATATATAATAACTTGCACACAAAGTGTAGGATTCTATAAATTTTGACATATGTATATAATCATGACACAATACCACAGTCAAGACAGTGAGTGGAGCCTGCAACCCCAAAAGTTTCCTTGTATTGCTCTGTAATCTCTCTTCCCAGCTCTCCTACCTCCATGACCACTGGCCTGCTCTCTGGAACTGTATATTAGTTTGCGTTTTCTGGAATTTTATGTAAATAGGATCATGCAGTAATTTTCTTATCTGGGTTCTTTTACTCAGCATAATTATTTTAGGATACATCCACAAATATTTTGGGATTTATGTATAGTTTATTCTTTTATTGTTGAGCATTAAAATTAGTCCATCATACAGGTAAATCACAATTTGTTTATTCACCTACCTGTGGAGAGCATTTTAGTTGTTAAAAATAGAGCTGCTATGAACATTTGTGCACAAGTCTTTCTTTGTCTGGACAGATTTGCTTTTTGTTTAGGTAAAGACCTCAGAGAGGAATGGCTGGGCCATATGGTAGGTGTATATTTAATTTTTTAAGAAAGAGCTAAAACTCTTCCAAAGTGTTGTGTTGTTTTATATTCCCACCAAAAGTGTATGAGAATCTTTTCTCCACATAGAAACGTCTATAAATGAATGGAAAGATCAAGCAGAGAATGAAGCAATCCATTTAGAAGAGGTATGCGAAGGTCAGAAATCCATGCTTCAAAAACAATGAAAAGTGAGAGAAATATACCACTATCTGATGTTGCTTGAATGAGTCTGTTTTAAACATTGAAATTTCCAAATGGTAAACATGACACCTTAAGTTGACTTTCCTTAGTGCCAACTCACCCAGTTTGATCAGAAACAGTGGGAATCACAGTAGGAATACAACTGCTGCTGAAAGGACAGTGAGGAGCGAATTATAACTTCCTTCCGTTTCTGAAGTACAAGAACTTCAAGTGTTGAACAGTTGGCAAGTTGCACACTTGATTCCAATTAGTTCCTTCCTGGCATCCTTGCTTACATAACACATTGTGAACTACGGAAGTCAGAGGCCAACTGAGTGGGACCACAGACAGACTGTGCTCAGGCACAGGGTGCATTTCCTAGAGAGGGGCTAAATTAGGCAGGATCAAATGGGTCCATACTCTTAATTACACAGAGGCTAATCTGCAAAAATACTTAATTAGAAACTTTAAAAAAGAGTCTCTATTGGGAGAAAAGCAGAATTACTGAAGTACAGTAATGTCAAAGTTGCCACAAGGGGGTTCCACATAGCAGGTCTTGCATGTTTTAGAACGGCAACTGTAAATACACAGACATAATCACCATGCTAAATGGTAACCACATGCATGGCCTGGGTACTGGGGTGACAATGGGGAGTGGTGAGGAGTATGATGGACTGGAAAGTGTATATACTTCTTTTGAAGGAAGTTATTCAGTCCTCAATAACCATTAACTTGTAATAAATACAGGTTTAGTGTTGTCAGTTCTGATTTTTCAAGAGGATGAAAATCTGTATTTTTTAGTGAAATCAGATTTCCTAATTGTTAGCAATAAATTTAGGTAAAAAATGCAGTATGAATCAAAAAGAATATATATGCAGAGCAGATAGGACTTGTAGGCTGCCAGTTTATAACCTCTGAGAGCGGAGGAGTTCTGGGAAGTTTCTCTCTCCCTATATATTTTCACCAATGCAGTGATTGGAATTCTTTTTGAAGGCAGTATTTTAGATATTCTCTCCACTTCCTCTCCCCAATAAGAGTTTCAGTTAAAATGTAAAACAGTTCCAGGAATACTGCTTTCTTCAGTTACTGAGAAATAATCAGCCATTAGTACCTTAGTGGAAACGGAATTAAGTCTTTAGAAATATGAAGCTGTCAAGGAGACCCAGAGGAGGTTTTCTCCAGATAGAATCTGCTTACAGATGGCCATTCTGCCACTGCTCACATGATTCAATGGAAGGAGAGCTTAGACTATCCACTCCATTGCTGGAAAGCTTTGGTTGTACAAGTTGCACGTGGGAAGACAAAATCTGTCTCACTGAATTCCTCCCCAGTGTCTCCATGGTGGTCTCCTGGAGCTATACGTAATAAGCACAATAATTTCTTTCTGCATGAGAATCCTCCAAATATCTGAAGATGCTCTTGTGAGTATCTCAATTCCTGGCCTCAGTCTCCATGATGACTTCAGTTTTTCCTCATTGCACAGGCATCTCATTAGTGCTCTCACTACTCTGTAAGCAGTCCTCTGCTACAGTGCTTACTGCATGCTTTTGTAATTTATTTGAACATATGACTATTTCCCAGAGTGAACTGTGAGTTTCATAGGGGTGTGAGTAAATTTGGGAGCAAGTCTTATGAGCTTTGTATTCATATATTGTCATGTGGGTTGGTTTATAGAAGACACTAAGAATTGATGATAAGAAAGAAGAAAGGAAAACAGGTAGAAAAAGGGAAAGAAGAAAAGGAAAAAGAAAAGAAGAAAGGAAATGACAGAATGAATCCATGAATTAATTATAATGTGATTTCCAGATCCATTACCTCTTCGCCTATGGACATGCCTTCGTCAATGCTATTGTTAAAATGTGGGATTTGAAAGCATGGTCTGAACATGGAATAGGACTATTCTCCTGACCTGAACATGGGATGGCTATTGATGCACCCTAAGATTATGTCAGCTTTTTCAAGTCAGAGGCATTCTTGTTGAGGAGCAAGCAACTATGCTCATTCTTGTCTTTTCTCCTATCTGCTGTTTAAGTCAGGATTCCCTAAACCTGCCTGTATGTGAAACTGGATATTTAAATCCAAGTTCAACACTTTGTATTTGTTCCATGAAATTACACCTTGTTATGTGCCGCCCAACATTGGATTTTGGCTTCGTTGTCATTATCTCGCTGCCTCGCTCAGAGCTCAGTTTGCTCTCAGATCAAGTGCTGGTGCTGAGCTGCAGTTGAGAGCCAGCTGAGATCACTGTCTTAGGGGAGTGCAATCATCAGCATAGAGTGTCTTGAGCAGGACAGACCAGGGTAGGACTCCACAGCAGGGGCTGTTCAAGGGGCCAAGGAAAAGAAGGAGTTCACAGAGAGTGAGGGGAGGCAGCTGAGATGAAAGGTTTTTGGTGAAAGCAAATTTTGCCTTCTTCATAGATCTGTCTAGGGCTTGGTCCCACCATTATATGTTAGAAATGTGAACAATCAGTTATTTCCTTTTTACTATCTACCCCAATACATGTTGAGTTAATTAATCATTTTGCAGATAGTCCTCCCCAATTTTCTTTCAGCAGAGAAACATACAGGAATGCTTTTCTTATCTAGGTATGACATTATCGACATCATGATTCTAACACTGGCCTTTAATCCTTATTAGGATAATGCTGATAACAAGCCATCTTGTTGTGCATAAGTTTTTACTTCTAAAAGCACGTTCAGTAAATCCTTGTATCTTTGAACTAACCTAATGAAAGTCACAGAAGGGCTATGCCTCACTCTATAAGACAGGCGTCTGGAAAATGAAATGGGCTCCCAGGCCTCATAAAACCATGCTTATTCCAGAGAATGGTCAACAAGAAATCTTCAAGGAAATCCATGGAAGAAATTTTGATGTAAGAATATCTTTTGGGAGTTTCATTATCTTCTTAGAAATGTTATTCTGTAATCAGCATGTTAAAACACTTATGAATTAATTTGAGAGGTGACAGCTTGCCTTTTTCAAGTCTGGGGCTAGCTTTCATCATGTGTCTTGTTTTAATTTTTTCTTTATAAGAAATAAAGATAATATGATTGGACAGTTTACTCTGATACAGATAACTTTGTTTGCTTATAAAATATGCAATATTGCACATAAGCTAGAGATTTTAATATCGTTTTTTTGGTGCATCTAACTCCCTGAAAATCTTTCAAGTGTTCTAAAACATAGCCCAGAAACTGGAATAAAATCCTTAAGGACTGTCCTCATTTATGCCAGTGAAGCATGCCATAAACACTGACATGTGTAGTGTTTGAAGAGGCCTGAAAGTTCTTCCTTCAATTCTTCCTACCTTATCGGGTTGTATGACATCTTTTCTGTCATAGATTGGATTTACCAGATTTGTCTATTTTACTGGTTCTACCAAATAAACAACTCTTGGAATAATTTATCTGTTGAATTGCTTTAATTTGTGTAAATTTTTTAGTGCGTTGTGCATTTGTTTCTTGTATTTTCCTTAGCTTTTCCAAAATCATCTTTTAATTAATTCTTAATTCATTTATTTTTCTTTTTCACTTGATGAGAAACATTGAAATCTGTGAATTTGATAGGATCAGATCCTGTGGACCCTGGTATTTCTGTGTCATTTTTGTTTAGTTTATATAGGTGGTGTTTTTATTATCTTGAACATCTTAATGGTATATAAAGGATACTGTGTACTTTTTTAGGTTAGAATTACTTACAAAGGCATTTTTCTATTGTCTAAGCAGTTGAGATTTTTCCTTTTATTTTGGTCTTATTCTATCTTTGTCTATTAATTTTAGATTTTTATTTATTTTAATTGCAGTTCTTTCACTTCTTATGATTGGTGAAAGGAGATAAGGGTCAAATAGGCAAATATCAGTGGCATTGTTTTTTGAAGAAATACATGAATCAAGTCATTTCCTCAACATTTATTGGCCACCTAGTAAGTGCCAGGTACTTTGCTAGGCAGTGGGAAATAGAGAGAAATAAGGTTCCTTCTCAGTCTTCAGGAGCCTACAGGAAGGGAATTGATTATACTAGTGAGTTAGTAAATTAACACTGTCTTTAGACTTTCCGATTCATTACAAGGTTGCACAACACATCCAATTAGATTGCTAAACTGAAAGTCTGGGTTTTCTTCATGAATGCAATAATTGCACAATTAAGGAACTCCCTTGTTTTCTAATTGTTTTAAAATTACAGAACTATAAAATATATGTTTATGAAACAACTCACACACACAAGATTTAATTAATGTGACTATCCCACTCAATTCCTCTACCTGAAGCACACAAAGCCCAGAGATGAATTACCCTGAAGCTCACAAAGTCTAACTGAGGTTCCTCACTGCACAGGCCCCTTACAAAGCCCTGGCACTGCATTCATGTGGTCATATGTTGTTGTCTCGTGAAAAACATAATTTTTTTTTTTGAGATGGCATCTTGCTCTGTTGCCCAGGCTGGAGTACAGTGGTGCGATCTTGGCTTACTGCAACATCCACCTCCTGGGTTCAAGTGATACTCCTGCCTCAGCCTCCCAAGTCGCTGGGACTATGGGTGAGCACCACCACACCCAGCTATTTTTTTGTATTTTTAGTAGGAACAGGGTTTCACCATGTTGGCCAGACTGGTCTCAAATTCCTGACCTCAAGTGATATGCCTGCCTCGGACTCCCAAAGCATTGGGATTACAGGCATGAGCCACTGTGCCCAGTGAAAGAAGAAAATTTGGACAGATTTTTTTTTCTTAAACTTTCAAACAACTGACATGTAGCTTCTTTCTTTCCTTTCTTCCTTGGAGCAAATTTGGTTAGCAATTTTGACTCCTTTTTGCCGTCCCCTTCCTGTTCCTCTTTCCCACCCCACCACCAATGAAGTACATATGTGGCTTGAACTTAAAATATCATCAATTGTATGAAAGCAATTAGCATTTCATTTCAATTTACCTCCTGCACATATGGTGGATGGTTCAGCAGCTAGAATTTCGATGCAGGACTTCTTCAAAATCTAGGAGGAGAGGAAATAGAAGAGTCAGTGCACAGCTCATTTTGTTCAAAGACAGAATTAGAGTTTTGCTTTTGGCTACCGAGACAGCGATAGGAAGGTTCAAGGACATTTGGTTGCAGTGGGGTTGGGAGGAGTCTAACATCTTGACTAGTACCAATGCCAGATTGTAATAAGCCAGACTAGTAATAAGCCAGATTGTGCTAGATGCTATTGGGTTCTAAAAGCCCTAAGAATTATTCATTCATTTGCTCTTTTGGCAGGTATCTACTGAGCCTATGCTATGCCAGTCCTAGTTTTTCAGAGGTTTAACATAGGGTTGTGGAAATGGGACTTACACTGGAAATGATAAATGCCAATGGCCAGTCATATTGGTAGGTGCAAGAGTGAAAGAACAGACAGGAGGAGCTGCAGAATTCATGGAGGAGATACTGGGGCAGGTATGCTAGGAAAAGCTTCATGGAAGAGGTGGGAGCTAAGGGTAGAACTCAAATGAAAGGGAGTGGGTTAGGGTAGGGTTATGGTCCAGCCAGGGAATGGTATGAGCAAAGGTGAGAAGGAAAAAGTACATAGATTTCTTGAACTGAAACAAAGGCAGCTTGAAAAGCAGAATTAAAAGAGCGATACTAGATAGAGCTGAAAGATAGGATGGAGATGGTCAACTCTCCATGGGAGCTGCATACACAGATAGATGACTGAGAGTTCGTTTTGGCTTGAAAAGTCTGGAAAATGTGAGCTGTGAAGGGGGCATGTTAAATAAACTTAGTTAAATGCAAATGTAGACTTAGTTAAATGGAAATGTATTCTTATCCACAAATGAGTCTTGTAGGGTTGAGTGGAGAGCTGGGGGAGCCCTGTGACTTCACAGGAGTTAATAATTAAGATATTTGCTGGCTAGAGTAGGGTATCTCACTGGTAGTGCCCAACCTTCTCTTCACCATTTATGAATCCTACCTCGAGAATATTGATTCTAGAATTTGAACCAAGTATTTTAAACAAGTATAAGATGTTGAGTTAATTTACCAACCGAATGTTTTATCTACTAAATTTGGAATTTGAGATGATTTAGAGGGCTGAAGGAAACTCTCTATTCATGAAAAGGGCATTTGGTAAAACAACTGATGATATAGTTATCAATTTAGAGTCTGTTTAAAAGAAGAAAGCACCTTTTAGCTTTGGGAAATGACCATTTATTTGCACTGTTGTATTTGTTTACAAATGCTTCTTTGTTCCAGCTCAAGTAAAGCATACATCACCAGACACAAATGAAAGAGAATAAATGACAATGTGGGGCTGACTAAAGAGAAAATAAGGGGAAGATGATGCAAGAAGTGAGACTAGCATAGAAAAAATACGCTGTGAGAGCTTATTTCCTTGCTAGAGCAGATTTAGTTCCAAGCTTTCTAGTAGCAAATGAAAAGGACAGCCAATATTTATGAGCTTTCTCAATCTGTGGAATGAAAACGAAACAGTTTCTCAGAAGAGATAATATTTACCCATTCCAGAGGAAATCTGGGCATCCTTATAGAGAAGCATTGCGAAAGAAAATGAACAAACATGCTTAAGAAAATATTAAGATGCATTTATTAAAATAGGTAATCACCCAACCATGTACCTGAATGTCATCAAAAACAATATTTCTTTCCTTAACAATTCTAGAATTCAGATTTTCCAACTACCTTTCCTTTATTCTGTCCAACCTCACGGCATTTTTGTGTTTTGATACCCTTTTGTGTTTGCAGTGTCCTCCTGATTCCGCAGTTGGAAGTAATTTGTTCCTTCAGCTTCTGCCTCATTTCCTCAGCCTCTGGCTTACCTAGCCACCTCCACCCACCCCAGACACAGGAGCAGCCTCAGTTCCTCTCAGGTCCCCATGTCTATCCTGACTGTAGCGGGAAGGGAATGTTCTGGACTCCCATGTTCCTTGCCAATCTCTGTTAGAGTCAGCGGTCCTCACATACCTGGCCCTGGGCACTGGGGTCAAATACTGAGTTCCTGCTTTCCACTTATTTTCAGTCTGATTTGGGATCAAGGACCTCAAGGATATATCCTGAGCACCTGTGTTTCCCTGCTAGCTTCCCCAGTGTCCTAGGGTTGATCTAGTCTTTTTGGTCTCTTGTGCATATAGCACTGTCCTAGGACTGGGGTTTGCTAGGATCCTGGTGCACAGTGATTCATCCCAGACTGTCCTGCCTGAATTGTGAAGACTGTCCATTCCCCCACCCTCGAACTTGCTGCTATTGGGCTTTTCCTGTTTGTTGGGGTATTCAGCCAGTGGTTGCCATGATTGAGAGAGGAAGCCACCTCCTTTCACTTGTACTCAGGCACAAGTCTTCAAACAGCCCACATTTGAGAAACAGAGCTGGCCCAGAAGGAGAAACTTCAACAGTGATATTAGAACAACACGAAACTGTTTTTTGATGTTTTAAATAAAATTCCTCAGGCATTTGACATCTCCTAATAAATCATTTTATCATTCAAAACAAAAGACTTCAAAACAGTCCAAGAATGAAAAAAGGGCTTTTGGACTAGTCCTGTCCCCATTCCCCAAACACACACGTGAAATTTTCACCCAGCCTGAGTTTCAACCAACCTTTTAAAACCAATTCTTATCCTTAACCAGGGATTGGTAAAGGAACCATCCGTGGATCTTTGACCACAAAGACACACTAACAGGGCTTGTCACAATAAACACATACTGTATTATTCTCTCAAAGTGTCTACAATTAGCTGATAAATCTAAGGGGTGTATGGAGGGCCAAAAAATGTCAGCCAAGCACTGTGATTGAATCCAGTAAAAACACAGCTTTCCCAAATTTAACTTAAAACATCTGGAAGGATGCAATACAGCCAATAGAGTGAAATTTATCAGTAAGGGGGATGGGCAGGATTTGTCTGGCACTGGGGCTCATACTCATTTGAAATGTCTGGTTTCAAAAGGTAAGAAGTCAAAATGGCTGTTGATGGATTTGAAGGGCTTTCGTGGTTCTTAGCATCCCAGACTGTATGGTAATCAGCCTGTCTGAACTGTAGCAGACAGCACATCAGCTCAGGGACTGGAGACTGTGTGGGGGTGGGGAGGCCCCGGCAGTGATAACCATGGCGGAGGTGTAGATGCAGCACTGAAATCACTAGATACAGTGGAAGGGACTCACACAGGGTAAGGCTGATGTTAGAGGTAACAGGCTTTGAGGTGAGGGTATGATTGATCTGTAGAGGAGAAAGGGCTAAGATCACTGCACACCTCAAGTATAATCCCATGTGAAGAGTTGGGTTTTTGCCCTGGTCTGTATTTATTTGAATTATGCTCCTTGACAAATCCTTTAACTTCTGAACCCCAATTTTGGGAAGCAGTTTAGCATCCTGAGTAATAGCTTGAAATCTGGAATCAAATAGCTGAGGTCAACTCACTCATGAGCAGTGTGACCTTGGGCAGGTTCCATAATCTCTCTGTGTCTGTTTCTTCATCTATAAAAGTGGGATAACAATAGTATCTACCTGAAGTACTAGCATAAAGTTGTTGTGTTGGGAAGATTAAATGAGATTACACAGGTGGAGCCCATAGCACAGTGCCTAGAACTTGATAAGTAATCAACTAATGGCATCTGTTACTACCGAGAACTTAGGCTCTGGAAACTGAGAAGATAGATTTGGACTCTGAATGGATTTATACTCAAATCCAAACCCCATCACTTACTGGCCATGTGGACTTGGACAAGTTATCAAACCTCCAGATCTCAGTTTCCTCTTCTGCAAAATGGGATAAGAAAAATACCAACTTCAAACGGCTGTATGATGGTTAAATGAAATAACAGACATGAATGCAGAGATATTTTGTTTGTGAAATCAATTGGATTTAGGTAATAAACTTCATATTGGATTGGATAGTGAGGGAGAACATGAGATCAAAAAAAACCGACAAGTTTTTTTGTCGTATAGACACAACTAGACAGATGTGGTTGATCCACAGATCGTTAACAACCCTTGGGCTACCAGCCAGCATGAGCACCTCATGAAAATAAGGCACCAAGAAGAGTGGTCAAAATGACCTTGGCAGGAAAGCACTTAAGAAAATGTCTGGCATGTATTCAAACAACAGTCGCTGTTAACGATTCCTTTGTCATTACTATTGCTACTGCTGCTATTTTTGGGCATGGACCACGGTTCACTTGTGCTTAAGCCCCATCACCCACCACTGGCCTCCTGCTGAATCATATTTGCTGACAACAAAAACTGAACCAAGGTGAATGCTATTTTACTGCCAACTTTTGGACAGATTTCAAAGAGAACATTGATGGAAAAGTATGTTTGAAATCCATAAAGAACTAAATAATTGCAATGTGTTGTTACTTGTAAGGTTACTTTTGCACATCTCATTGGATTATTGGTGGGAGGACGGGTAACAGAGGCAGCAGATGTACAAGAACTTTGCCAAGTTACAAGAGTTGTTTGATATATTTAAAGTGAACTCCACTGTGGACCAGTCTGGGTTGTATGTAAGAGTTTATTTTTTCAGATTCTAAAAATCAAATGTCCTTTGTCATGAAGTTCTCAGTTTATAGATTTCTCAAGAATCTTTATAGAATTGTGACTATCTGCACAGAGTTATAAGGCAGCCTTCCCTTATCATAGGCACAGCATTTATTTTTTTCTACTTGCTCTGCTTCTTGCTCCAATAAATAACCAATCTTTATTTACCCGGCCATTTCCTGTTGGAGGACTTTTTTCTTTATAATGGACCAGCTTCTTTTAACCATTCATGGTATAGGAGCCTTTTGCTTTCACACATCTTTCAGAAAGTCTTTCAGAGCATGTTCCTTGGTGTCTTTTTTTTTTTAATTGTACTTTAGGTTCTGGGGTACATGTGCAGATCATGCAGGATTGTTGCATAGGTACATACATGACAATGTTGTTTCCTGCCTCCATACCCCCGTCACCTACATCTGGCATTTCTCCCTATGTGATCCCTCCCTGACCTCCCCATCTGCCTGCTGTCCCTCCCTTGACCCCCACCAACAGACCCCAGTGTGTGATGCTCCCCTCCCTGTGTCCATGTGTTCTCATTGTTTATCACTTGCCTATGAGTGAGAACATGCAGTGTTTGATTTTCTGTTCTCATGTCAGTTTGCTGAGATTGATGGTTTCCAGATTCATCCATGTCCCTACAAAGGACACAAACTCATCATTTTTGATGGCAGCATAGTATTCCATGGTGTATATGTGCCACATTTTCCTTGTCTAGTCTATCGTTGATGGGCATTTGGGTTGGTTCCAGGTCTTTGCTATTGTAAACAGTGCTGCTATGAACATATATGTACATGTGTCTTTATAATAGAATGATTTATAATCCTTTGGGTATATACCCAGTAATGTGATTGCTGGGTCAAATGGAATTTCTATTTCTAGGTCCTTGAGGAAGCGCCACACTGTCTTCCACAATGGTTGAACTAGTTTACACTCCCACTAACAATGTAAAAGCGTTCCTATTTCTCCACATTCTCTCTAGCTTCTGTTGTCTCCAAATTTTTTAATGATCACCATTTTAACTGGTGCAAGATGGTATCTCAATGTGGTTTTGATTGGCATTTCTCTAATAATCAGTGATAATGAGTATCTTTTCATATGTTTGTTGGCCTCATATGTCTTCTTTTGAAAAGTGTCTGTTCATATTCTTCACCCACTTTTGAATGGATTTGTTTTTTCCTTGTAAATCTGTTTTAGTTCTTTAGATTCTGGATATTAGCCCTTTGTCAGATGGGCAGATTGCACAAGTTTTTTTCCCATTCTGTTGGTTGCAGGTTCACTCTAATGATTGTTTCTTTTGTTGTGCAGAAGCTTTGGAGTTTAATTATGTCCCATTTGTCTATTTTGGCTTTTGTTGCCAGTGTTTTTGGTGTTTTAGTTATGAAGTCCTTGCTTATGCCTATGTCCTGAATGGTTTTGCCTAGGTTTTCTTCTAGGGTTTTTATGGTGTTAGGTCTTATGTTTAAGTCTTTAATCCATCTGGCGTTAATTTTTGTGTAAGGTGCCAGGAAGGGGTCCTTGGTGTCTTATTTGTTGTAAAGGGCAAATTCTGGTTTTAAGACGTGTGGGGCTTGAAGTATGCTGGTGCCAGGGGTGGCCAACTATCTACTGACCACTTATATCTGTTCAGTTCTCTAAGATGAAAACCTGGAAGTTTAATTTAACCTTGTTTTCTCTGCCACTTTCCAAATCCAATATGAGTTCTGCCACCAATGAAATATCTCTATATCCATGAACATTTTAATGTAAGTTACCATCCTTTAGATAACTTATCCTAGTTTATAATTTACAGTGTATTTTTTTTAAATTGCTTGGTCACTGTCTTCTTGGATTATAAACTTTACAAGAAGAAAGACTGGGTTTGTTTTTACCCATTATAATATTCACAATGACTAGCCTGGCACATAGTAGGCATTAAATAAATATTGAATAAATGATTGACATACTTCCTGCATGTCTTAATAAACTGGCATTATAGCATATTATATATTAATCTCCCTTTCCTCCTGTAAGTATAACCTTGGAGTCTTCCGAAATACAAGGCCGTGTTCTGCATCTTGTAATACTCCCCTCTTTTGATTAAGCATCACCATCTTTGTGTACTTGCTGCCTTCCCAAGAGGCCAATTTTAACACCACCGTTTTTAAAAAATAGCTTCCTTAAATAAAATAATGTTGTAGGTATACCATTATCCCCTGTATTAGGTTGGCCAGCTTTGTAAAAGGCCTCAATTCCTTTACTTGGGAAAAACATAGAGATCTGTGGTTGGTGGGTGGGGCTCAGGCTCTCACAGAAGAGTCACACACATTATTACAGCTGATGGCAGAAAGCATGTTGGATAAGCATGGGGACCACTGCATTAGAGACAGCCAGGCAGCTTGGGAACACAAACTGGCTCAAACACATCTTCAGGACTGCCAATGTTGACCCCATGAATTTTGAAATGATTTAATCTCTAATTAATAAAATATTTAAAAAGTTGCCTTTTCTAATTAAATTCCACTCCACACTTTAAACTAATAGGCACACATACTGTTAACCATGGACATTATCCTGGATCCATGTCAGTTCTATAGAGTCTGACTTTAAATAAAAATGGAATATGGCCAAGTGCAGTGGCTCACACCTGTAAGTCCAGCATTTTAGGAGGTAAAGGTGGGAGATTTGCTTGGGACCGGGAGTTTGACACCAGCCTGGGCAATACAGCAAGACCCCATCTCTACAAAAAGAAAACCTTTACAAATACAAATATGGAATATTATACATACATATTTCTGGGATTCATATATGACTTTATGTACACTAATACATGGTACCAAAATACATTATACCATTCTTACATGCAAGAAAACACATTTTGAAGCAGTTTCTGTATCTTAAACAATAAAGCTTATTATTAAAACATGCCAAAGTTTTTGTGAGTGAGGGCAGCCAATTCACATAAATAGATGCTACTCTGTTAGTTTCACACTCAAAGAGAATCCGATCCGAAGGAGTGTAGGATAAACAAGGTTCTAAAAGTGAGGACATTGATTTGTTTCCCCACGAAACCACTTTCCTCCCATGTTTGCAGAAGAAAAGCTCAGAGAGCTGGCAACTCCAAAATGTGGTTTATTTAGTAAGATGAGCTTGTTGACCCCCTGCAGACTGGGAAAGTGAGTGGCCCTCCTTGGGGGCTGATTTTGTTCTAAAATTCTGCTGTTGCTTTTACAGTGGGTCTCAGCAGATTCCTGGATATAGGAGGAGGGGCTACAGGAAGAATGGGAATGATCTGAGTATTAACTGAACATGCCCCTCTGCGGTCTTTGTAGCTTCTTCAAGCTCTGGGAATTCTTGTTTCATCTGGGCTTTTTAATAAGCTGAATAGAAATAATAGTGTAGGAGAAATGCCTGGCCTGAGGGTCTGCAAAATCTGAGTCTAATTAATGACTGCTGAGGCAAACGATTTTTAAAAAAGATTTTCTGCCCACTACAGAAATTACAGTTGATTCTATTTATGTTTTGTATCCAAGCCTGCTAACGTGAATGGAGCCCAGAATGGCATGTTTTACAGCTGCAATCTTAGAAGAGAGCGGAGGGGCTGAGGAAATTTTACAAGAAACAGAGCTACAGATTGCCCTCTTGTTGTGCAGGGTAGGTCTTCCCTGGGTCGCAAAAGCTGTATGGTACTCTGGGCTGTTTTATAATTAATAAATGTGCAAAGCGCAGTGCTGGATATCATGGGAAATATGACACACGGGACAGTCTTTGGGATTGTACAACTTAGCGTGTGACCAGGAGGAATGGTAGACAGCATGGAATAGACCCACATGCCCAGCAAGAGCTTCCAACAGTTGGTGTCACTGGAGTCCAAGGCAGGGAGAGCTCATGGAGGAGGGTAAAGCAGGGCAGGCTTTGTAGAGATGAGAAGACTGAAGCGTGCCTTGAGACAGGATTCAGACAGGATGAAGGAAGGAAAGGAGGTTGCCTCCAGTGACCAACAAGCCTGATTTATCAGAAAAGCTGCTGCTGAAATGTGCCTCCTCGTCTGCTAGGCCTGGAAAGGGAGTTAGTTCAATAAAGGCAGGC
Organism: Callithrix jacchus; assembly: GCF_049354715.1. Taxonomy (NCBI): domain Eukaryota; kingdom Metazoa; phylum Chordata; class Mammalia; order Primates; family Cebidae; genus Callithrix; species Callithrix jacchus. The sequence continues at coordinate 44,839,557 of NC_133515.1, forward strand.
ACTTCCCAGGACTTCGGGAATGTGACATGAATTTTGATCATAGGAAAATCCTTTGCAGTTCCTGGTGGGGTCTTGGAAGAGTAGCTGGGAGGCAAGCCTGGAAGACAGACTTTGCCTTTTATCACAGCTTTGTTAAGGCCTCGGCCAGATTAGGAGGTTACATTGCTTTCCTTAAGTGGAAGGGAGAATCAGCACGGGATCTGGTTTTCATAAATAAAATAAATTTACATATACGATGGAACAGATTGATTCCTTGGTTCCATTGAGCTCACACTTTCCCTGATAACAAGGATGGTCATGCTGCAGCTTGTGAGAAATCCTTACAAACATAGTTGTGCTGGCTCAATGCTTGTTGTTTACTGTTGATCAAACATGCAGAAAGCTCTATGTGCTGACTCACTCTCATTAATAGGAAGCCCAATGTCGGCTTGAATATTTATTCCAGGGAAATTCTCCTAGATGGAGATGGCTTGGTGCCAGCAACTATGGGCCCTTCTTTTCAGACAGTGGCCTTGGTTTCAGGCCCTACCCTCAATTGCACACCAAGCAGGGACAGCTGGGAGGAGGAACTGGCATCGTGGTAACCAGGCCAAGTTGGGATTCAAAGCTGCTGACCCATTTCGGTGTTATCTGAACCCAGCTTTCATGCAGGTTCCTGTTTCACTGCATGAAGCACTTTTGAAAAGGCAAACAAAGACCCAGGAGCCTTGCTGGACCTTTGCTTCATATTTTTGCTCGAGGGCTGGTGCTAAATTCACCAGCTGTGGTCAGTGGAAATTCCCTGAAGAAGCCACAATATGAGAAGGCACAGGAATAGTTTCTTCCTTTACAGTGTTACTGGCTTAAAGGGCTACAATCTTCCAACCATACAGACTTTTTCTTGTAATTTTATCACCATATTCTAAAGAAGTGAGTAGGAAAACTGTCATGGTGCTCAGAGGTAGAGTCCCGTGCAAGTGTGCAAGGGTTTAAGAGTACAAGTGTGGAAGTTCCTTTCAGCCTGTGGCAAGTCTCCAGCTTCCCAGAACAATGGTACTTCATCCGTTGGGCAGTAATGATTTCTGGAGGTGCTTTCCACCTGATAGGAGTAAAAGGCAAAGTGCTCCCCTGCCCATCCACGGTGTATCCAGAACAGGCCACTTGGATTCTGGTCTTTCCTCTGTCAAGCCACTTCGCTTTTTCGGTCCTCAGTGTCTTCCTCTCTGAAATGGAGCTGCTTCCCGGTCTGCCCGCATTGTTCAGTAAAGCACAATGGGCATTCACATCGTGGGCATTAGAAAGACTTGAATCTATTTGGGATCACTACTCACTGTGCTGTGGGGCCTTGGAGAAGTTAGTGAATCTCTCTGAACTTTTAGTATCTACTTCTATAAAAGGGGTAATGATTTTTACATCAAATGGCACCTGTGAGGATTCCAGATGTGTTTTTTTTTTTTTTTTTTTGAGACGTAGTCTTGCTCTGTCAGTGCCGATTGGAGTGCAGTAGCATGATCTCAGCTCACTGCAATCTCCACCTCCTGGGTTCAAGTAATTCTCCTCCCTCAGCCTTCCGAGTAGCTGGATTACAAGTGTGTGACACCATACCTGGCTAACTTTTGTATTTTTAGTAGAGACAGGCCTTCTCCACGTTGATCAGGCTGGTCTCAAACTCCTGACCTCATGATCCACCTGCCTTGGCCTCCCAAAGTGCTGGGATTACAGGCATGAGCCACTGTATCCAGCTTCAAGATGATTACATGAAAGGATTTGAACAGTACCTGGCACATAGTAAGAACTCACTGAATAGTGGTTTTGATTACTTTTACCTTCCTAAGAAAATAGAGGTAGGAGAAATCATGGGCTCTGGAGTCAAAGGAAAAAACAGGTTCTAATCCTGCTTTCCCCCTTAGGGCTATGTGGTCTTGGGCAGGTTATCTGAGCTTCAGTTTCTTCATCTATAAAATTGGAATAGGAATATTTACTTTGCAGCATTGGTATGATTATATATATATACATATAATTATATAATTGCACTTTAGGTTCTGGGGTACATGTGCAGAACATGCAGGATTGTGTTATGATTTTCTTTTTTGAGATGGAGTCTTGCTCTGTCGCCAGGCTGGAGTGCAGTGGCACAATCTTGGCTCACTGCAACCTCTGCCTCTTGGGTTCAACCGATTCTTCTGCCTCAGCCTCCCGTGCAGCTGGGACCACAGGCATGTGCCACCAAACCTGGTTATTTTTTGTATTTTTAGTAGAGACAGGGTTTCACCATGTTGGCCAGGATGGTCTCAATCTCTTGACCTTGTGATCTGCCCACCTTGGCCTCCCAAAGTGCTAGGATTACAGGCGTGAGCCACTGCGTGCGACCTGTGTTATGATTTTTAAATGAGGTAATATTATATGGGAAAAGTCAATGTCTGGTTCCAAAGTAAGTTCTCTACAGCTGTTAATTTCCTTCTGCCCTTTTCCGATCTTTCTCAGTTAAGGCACTAACATGGAAAACAAGTGGAAATGTTTTGAAAAATAATATATTATATAAATCTGACAAATAAGTACTTCTTCCTGAAGGAGAGAGGATTGAAGAACATTGGAAAGATCAAACATGAGCATCAGATTGAGAAAGCAGAGCATCTGGGGATTTGATGAATACAAGCCTTGGGCAACTGGCTCTTGGTAATCCAGTGGTGACTTTCATTTCCTCAGACATTCATGGCCAAATGTCATGAAAAGAGCAGAATCTCTGGAACCAGAGCTGAATTCAAATTCCCCACTCCACCATTATGAGAGGGCAGACTTGGGGGCGGTTTCTCCAACCTTCTTGCACCCCAGTTTCCTCACCTGTAAAATGGGGATAATAAGTTCTTCTTCAGAGAGTGGTGATAAAGTACCTGGTAGAGGGAGCTGATAGAACATGTTCAAGTCATAGTGAGTTTTCTTCTTCCAAGGCCGAAATGCTGTTGATTCTGAGTGCCATGATGTCTAGATTTCCTGAGTCTTGATTTCAAGCCTGATTGCTCTATTGTCAGACTCAGACTAGCTATAGTTTCCTATTGTGCTTTGAGTAAATGCATGGCCTTCAAGGCTCTGGTGATTTAGCATCGGCCTGCTTCTTCATTTCATCTTCTGCCATTCTTCACCTTAAGCATTAGTCTTTCATTCTCCTATGCACTGGCCTGGGCTGTGCTCTGCCCATTCTATCCATGCCCTTCCAGTGGATGGCTCCATTGCAACTTCAGTTCATCTCTTCAAAGGTGACTGGGTTCTCTGTCAACACTTTTAATCTCATGACCATTTTATTTGTTTTATTCCATTTGTCAAAATTTTACTCATACATATTTATTTATTTAGTTGTTTTAAACGTGTCTCTCCCACTGGACTGTAAGCTTTACCAGGACAGAGCCTCTACCTGTTTTCCTTGTTACTGAATGGTCAGAGCCTGCCACGAAAGGTTTTCAATGAGTGTTTCAGGAATGAGTAAATACTAGCCCCTGCATATTAATTAAATGTTTAAAAATACAGGCATAATGGGCAGAAAACTTTGTGAGCCACTTGAGCTTATTAGAAGCTGCTCTGCAATCTTATTTTGGATAATTAAGCCCAGTCCTATTTTATTATGAGAAAATAACCAGCCATAAAACAACATCCATGGGAACAAGCTGGGATAGAGGCTTCAAATGGGGGAAAAATTGAGAGTTTTCTTTTCAATATCCAAAAGAGGAAATGAACCTACTTCTTAAAAATAGCCAACTTTGAGGCCATAATTATTTCTGTCTGATTTGAGAAAGATGAGCTCGCTCTACTTGTCCCTATTTCTCTGTCCAAGCAAACGAATGAACAACTGCCATAAACATGGGTTTTGGGTAGCGGAAGGATTGAAACCACTAGCATAACTCACAGATAAAAGCTCACAAGAATTTTATCATTCAGCTAAAAGTTTGGACACTGAAGTCTCAAATTATTTTTCTTCCCTTTTTGAAAGATGGCTTTGCCAAAATTTCTTAAAGATCTTTGTAGTTATTTCCATTTGGGGATGGAGGAAGTTTTACAAACATTTGGGCTCATGTTGAGCTTGGGTGAGTTGCTAAGGCTGACGTATTCAAGGACAACACTGATTAATACATACAAAAAGAGTCCAATCATCTGTGTGAGAACTTTTGGTGTTAGGCACACGGCTTATAAGAATGTTTGAACAGAAAAGAGTTGTCCCTGTTCAGAATCTAGCCATCTTAAAGCAGGACTATTGCCTCCTAATTGGCCTACATTCTCTGGGTGTCCCCAGTCTCCCTCCTATGTGCACAAGCACTGCCATCAGATTATTTTCTTAACTTGTTTCAGTAATTATACCCACTGCCTATAGGTTAGAGCCAAAACCCTTCAAGGCTTGTATTAATCTGGTTTCAACCCAATATTTAGGCTTATTTTCCATTACTCCTGACTCTTTTACCCAAACTGTCCCACCAGATGGATAAGTATTATTACTGATCCCTAAATATGCTTTTCTGTCTTCCAGCTTCTGGGCTGAGGTCATATAATTTGGTGTTATACATCAACTTTCCCTGGTCTTTCAATGATTCAGGTCTGCCCCACCTTCTCATGAGGACTCTGCCCAGAATAATCCATCTCTGAGCTTCTTAAGGATCCATGATCAGCCCCCAGTCCTGCTAGTAATCATGTTTTGCATCCCTTGGGTTGATGTTTTACATGGTTATTGTAGTTTGTGTTACACTGTCAAGTATGCCACATCACCCCAGAAATAATTTAGAGGAGGAGTCCTTCACCTGGGGACCCATCATTGGGTCTGATAATTCTCTATCCTATAAATAATTTTCACTTGCTGGTTACAGTGGTTTGAATAGGTATATATTCTTTGCAAACAAACTTCTTGAATAAAACAACTATCATCGGAAGATAACTAAGATAGAAATTCCCAACCTGAGGTGGGATGATTTTTCACAATTCTGTATGCTAAAGGTCAGATATGTCGATGTTCTAAAAGCATATCTGGTGTACTTTTTTATTTAAAAAACAGATTTAAAATATACGGATATACGGATTCTTTGGATCCATCTGAAACTCACTGCAATAGAATTTCTTGGGAATAGGTATTGTAAACATAATTCTCAAGTGATTTTTACACATATTCAAGAATGTTTAGGGCATAAAGGGAAGCTGACATTAATATCCTTCATATGATGGGAAAGGAAGTGGAAGAGGCAATAATTCATATGCCTTGAGTGCTTATTTTGTGTCTGGAAAAATATTAGGAATTTTCACCAATAATCCTTGTAATCCTCAAACAAGCCTATGATGTAAGTCACCATAGGTTTCTGTTTCCAAACAAGAAGTGTCCAAGGATCTATACGTGGTAAGTACATGGGCCAGTTAAATGCTGGGTTGCCAGGCTCTGAGGTTCTTATTTCTCACTCTGCATTCCACTCTACTGGAGCTCCTGGCAGACCTTGAAGGGAGAGCAGCATGGAAGCACAACCATGCGGGAGGTTTCCTGGGTTGGTCTGGGAGAGCTGAGCCCCTGGCCGGTATCCCCTGGATCAACCCCTGTATCAATACCCCCTTGACATCTAAAGAGGAAAGTGATCCCCTGAGCTCTGAATTTGCATCCTGGACCCCTAGTCTGGAGCCTGGTAAGCTTCTAAGGAAGATCACAGATGCCTTTCCGGTTACAAAACCTAAAGGTGGAGGCTGCAGAACATCTGAACATCTTTGCCAGGTGCAGCACACATACTGAATTTCTGGCTGAGGCTTTAAGATAGCAGCATTCAATATTTCAGCTGGATCAAGGGCCTTGCCTGTGTGTGGGAGGTAGAGAATAGAAGCCCTGGAAGCCACTGTCGTGTTCACCATTCAGGAAAAGGTATGTAGAAAATCACCTGTGTGTGAAGGAGATCTGGTGGCTATGCAAACCCTGGAGCCCATGTATTTGAGGATTATAGGTCTAGAGCAGTGGTTCTCAACCTTGTCTCAACATTCAAATCACCAGGGGAGATTTAAAAAAAACTCTTGAGGTCCAGGCTGCACCCTAGACCAGATGCCTAGGAAGCAGTGCTTTTTATATCTCTATCTCTGCAGATGACTTCAATGGGCATCTTGGTCCAAAGTACATCCAATGACCAAGTAATGTAAGTCCAGTCTACAAGTGCTCTGAAGGCAGCTTGCATTCAGTCATGGTGGGAAAGCTGAGGTGGTCAAGTGTAAACCACCAGTCACAGTCTTCCCAGTTAGGAGAAAGGAGAGGGCTGGCTGAAGCTTGACTCAAGGCCTCCCCAGTGCCCCCCAGTGTCCTTTTTCAATGATTAATTTTCCACTTGCAGGGTATAATTGAGAAAGAAATATACATGAAAGGCAGAGGGGAGAGGTGGGACTTGGTAGACACAAAGATATAGGAAGAAATGGTGTTCTCTTGAGCAGAAAAACACCAAGCTTGGAGAGATGGAATTGGGTATTAATAGCAGATTGGAGACAGAAGGTGCCTGAATGTCCAGTCTCAGAGGAAGAGCTCTACTTACTGAGTGGATGATGCCTTGCAGAGCCTGAAAGCCGTCATTCACAGGAAACACATGATCCTTACTGTCCGCAATCCGGGCCAGCTGAGAACACAGCAAACACATGGGGAGACGTGTTAGGCTTGGATGTGGAAAACTTAGGAAAGTCGCTAGGTCTAGGAGGCTCTAGTTACATTCAGAACCTAGGGGAACCCAATGAGGCCTTCATTGGGCTCAGGGGCTGCCCTGAAAGCCGTCAGTAATAACAAGCTCACCAGTGGCCTCTGGAGCAGGCCCAGGGTTGGCTCCAGCTTTTCCATTTGTTTTAACACTTTTCTCCTCAGGAGCAGAGTTAGGAGTGCCCAGCTTGATGAACGCTTGGCCTGGATTGATATGTTTATAAAGCTGGGCACAGGCCATGGGCTCATTTTTCTCCCATTCATCCAAATTCCCGTTGGCAGCTTTATCTGAATCAAGCAGATTCAAGTTCCCTTTCAGGGCAACCTTAAATTCAAACTTTGCGGTTGGGTGAGGCCATCTTCACCTTTCACCCAAACTACCCATTAAAGAAAGGGCTCTTGGGGTTGGTTCAGGTGCTCCTGCTTTATGGAGCAGGAAACCAAGGGCTAGGGGAAGCAACGTATGGGCTTGTCTGACCCCAGATCTCTGTGCAGTTCTGTGAATCTGTGGCAACAGAGTCAGTGCCAGTGGGTGTATGTGGCTTCTAAAAAAATATGCTTTATTGTTTTTACTGATTGCAAAAGTAATACTTGTTGTAAAAACTTAGGAAAATTCAGGAGAGTTAAAATAAAAAGAAAACAAAGGTTACTCATAATCCTTCTGTCTGTTCATCTATCACCTATCTATCTTTATTAGCCATTTGATAGATACCATTCTTCCTACTTTTTCTATGCAAACATACATGTTTATTTTAGAAGTGGGCACATACTGCTTTGTAATCTTGTTTTATTCACTTAATGATATATCATAAGCATTTTCCTGTGCCATTAAAACAAAAAGAAACTATGAACTACATTGAGGAACATGTAGTTAGATTGTTAGTAAGTTTTTACAACTTGCTTATTACATGCACTTGTACACTTTTTTGCCCACTTGCCCAATTATTTCCATATTTTTGTGTTGAAAATGCATTGTATCTTTAATGGGTGAAACAGAACATTTATTATTTGAATAAGAAAATCATGCTTGTCAAATTAAATTTGGCCAGGTGTTGTGGCTCATGATAATCTCAACAAGCTGGGAGGATCACTTGAGCCCAGGAGTTAGGGACCAGCCTGGGCAATACAGTGAGGCTTTATCTCTACAAAAAATTTAAAAAATAGCCAAGTGTGGTGGTGTGCATCTGTAGTCCCAGCTACTCAGGATGTGTACCCGTAGACCCAGCTAATCAGGAGGGTGAGGCAGGAGGATCACTTAGGCCTGGGAGGCAGAGGCTGTAGTGTGCTGAGACAGCTTACTGTACTCCAGCCTGCATGACAGAATGAGAGCCTGTCTTAAAAAACAAAAAAACCAAGTTTTCCAGGTTAATTCAGATATCTTTTGACATTTGGCAATTTAATGTTTGCCAACAAAGCTGCTGCCTTGATGGTTTGTGTTGAAGACCTCAAGTGCATCAGCAGATGATTTAATATTCCTTATATAACCAGTAATTCCTTCCTGCTTAGGATTTCTGGAAAAATAACCTATCTCATTGATTCCATTGATCTGCCCTCTGCACTGACTAAACATGTTCTCCATCATTCACAAGCTCAGTATGCTCCAAACTTGAGGAAATCCATGACCATACCTGTGTCTCATTGAAATCTTTCACGCCAACACAGTAAACAATTGCACCAAGATCTCGGGACCTATTAGCCTGGGAAAAGGAAAGAGAGGACATTAGAAAGAGAAGCAATGAGAAATGAACTCCTTTTGGAGCTGCCTGATTAACTTCAATTATGAGGTATTTAATGAGCACCTACCAGGTACCAGGTGCCATATTGGAGAAGGCAATCCTGATCCCAAGAAGCTCAGACTTCAGTGGACATCACATTGTAACCTAATACATGGACCTGAGGGGAGTGGCTATTCCAATGGGAAGTGAGGAAAAAGACCCACCAAAGTAGAGTCTTGATGAAGGGGTTTGAAAGATGAGGGGAGGAAAGGGAAACTGCAGGCTAGGTTAAATATTTTGGGGAAATGATTAATTGCTCTGATGGATTTTTACTGATGTATGTTTCTTTACAATAGGGGTATAATATCATAAAAGAATGGGTCCTTTGGAACTTGATATACTTGAGTTTGACACCTGGCTTTGCTCTGTAATGTGTTTTGGGGATTGAATGAAAGAACATTTGCAGAACTCCTCACACAAGGCTAGAACCACATGGATACTCATAACATCAGCACATTTTTATTAAAGGCTCTGATAGTCTGATTTCCAGATTCTCCAGTGTCAGAATGGAGAGAAATATTGGAAATCCTTGGAGCATACAATGTGTTCTTAATAACTGATAGCAAACACACGGTGAGTGCTCAATATACGCATATTGATTGGAATTGTGTTACTTTTTCCCTTTCTTAGTACCCACATCCACTTCTGTTTAACACTGAATTCTAGAAGGGACAAAAACATACGTCTTTTTTCCTTCATGTTAGAAATATTCCCTGCTACTTTTAGGATAAAATTAACTTTTAGACTCAGCGTAGCCCCAGCCTTATTTGCGTCAACTCTGTGATTCTTCTCCTCCAGTTGGACTTTATATAGAATTGCCAAGAAGGGAAAAGTTCAATTCCTTTATACCTTGAGCTTTATCTTTCTTTTTCAGAAGGTCTTCTTCTATTGGCATTGGCACTCTGAATATTTTTCTAAGTTTGTATATGCCATACCTAAAATTCCTTCCCACTAACCCCTATCTTAAGTCTCTGACACTCTTATCATTTATTTTAGTTTCAGTTCTTTCCTTATTAGGGGTTTTACTTTATTTGACTGTTATTTGGCACCCAAACAAGCCATCTTGCATTCCCATCACATACTGAGTTTCCACTTTCAAATGCAGAGATGTATTATTTTCCAAATGCTCAGGGAGTGTCTGTCATATTACCTTGTGTATTTCCTCATTAGAGTTGCCTTTTGTACTAGTGGGAGGAGAGTTCACCTACATAATTTCCCTAAGCCCTCTGCCGGTGGACGCTTCAAACGGCTGATTATTATTTCATGGTAAGACTCATGAGGGCAGCAGCTGTATCTCACTCACCTCTGTGCCTCTAGTGTCTAGCAAATGGCCAAGTATATGCCAAGCTCTCAGTTAACACTGAATGAATAAACAAATGAATATATACTTTGTGTTTGCGGAAAGAGCTGAATTCGAAGTAAACAGTTGTTAAGAGCTTGAGGTAAGTGTGATGTTACCATTAACTTCTCTCCCAGAGCCTGCATCTCTAGGATGTTGTTTCTTTCTACCTGGGGCCTGAATGACCCTTTGTCACTAATGAGGCTATGGTTTCAGTACATTTCTATGGATAACTTGTTTCCTTTCATACCAATTAGGCATATAGATGAAATGTGAAACTTGATAAGATTTCCTAAGTATAAACATTAGTTTTCAATTCTTTAGCAATTCTTTTTCTACATCTACTTATACAAGCTAAAACCTTCATTTAGGAAAATTTTCCACTTGCCTTGAGGAATAATTTTTGAAAACACAAAGAAAAGGGTAAAAAGGAACTATTACAGGAGAGATGAGAATTTAACTTTGCTACCAATTGCTGTTTAACTTGGGATCTTAGAGTGAAAATCTCAATGACAAATACATTCTGACAAGATTGGCTCTGACAGATTTCAAGTAATTCCCTTCATCCTGTTTTAGTAGAAAATATACAGAAAAATTGTATTAATGTTTGTTTATAAATGATATACAGTATTTAAAAACTGTTAGAACAGTATAACACCATCAATAAAGGCAGGGTAGATATTTTTTATCCCTCAAAACAGAATCATATGCAAAAATTTTGAAAGGAGAAAACATTTACCATGTGTAAGACATAAAATTCACTTGTAAAACTTGAATTATTATTATTATTTTTATTTCTACATATGCAACTCTATTTCATTCAGGGGATTTGCAAAGAACACCTATCACCTAAGTAGAGAGAGTGTGAACCACAGAAAGGAGAAGCCCTGTTCCATGTATATGTTTAGACACAGCCAGGCTGTTGCTTACCTCCCTCTCGGAATAGAAAAAGAGATCTTCATGGAGTTCTCCATCAGTCAGAGCAATGATGACGCTGGCTGTCCTGTATCCTGTTTAACACAATACAGACTGGCTCAGTCCACCCTGCCCCACCCAGGGAAACACCTTTCAGTCCCAGGATTCGACCTTTTAGGAGTTCAACTGCCCAAAGTCAACACTGTGAGAATCATCAACTTTTCTTTTGGACCTGGAAGCAACTCCAGCATGAAGAAGAACCCTCCATGGAGACAGACTTTATGGGGAATAGGTTTTGCTTTTGCATTTCTCAGCCTCATCTCGAAAAATGGCCAAACCTGGGGAAATGGTCACTAAACCAACACTTGTGATTAGCACCAGTGAATCAAGTGTGATTATTTTCTATTTGCACACACATAACTGTTGTCCAAGCTGTGAGCAAACTCCCACAGCTTGGGCTGTTCGGGAGTCCTTGTCACCTGCTGCAATAGACCATACATGCCACCCCTTGAAAACAGTTTGGTGGAAAGCAATAGTCATTATGATTTACAAGTTGACTGGAAGAATTATAACAATTGGCAAAACCTACTAGAATTGTTTCAGAGAATTTTAGGCTTCTCATATCATGGTTGATTTATATTAGCAAGATTTGGTGTTGATATGGAGTCTGTTCTGTTTGTTGTAGGTTATAATGAAACAAGAAATGGACACCTCTCCAGGCCTGGAAGGAAAATCTGTACCGTAATATTGAATCTCCTTTTTAAGAGATTTGACTGAGATACGAAAATACTACTCATGAAAGAAACTGTAGTAATAATAGCTAAAATAATAATAAAAATTTCTATACTAAGTATATTTTATGCAGTTTTTTCATTTAAATAAAACAAAGTTTAATCAAACTGGTATCTTGATCTTAATGTTATGTCCAGTCACAGTAATGAAGAGGCTTGGGGCTCAGAGAAGGACAAGAAAATTAAGTTTTACATAAAAATCCAAGACTTTACTAACCTATGCAAGTATTTAATAATTTAATGAATTCACCATGCAAAACTGTTCATGGGAATTAGACTGTGGCCATGATGGGACTTAATTACTTTTAGATAACTTTTCTTGGCATCAACAGGACAGTGGAATTTGACCCAATACATGCCACCTTTCTATGCATTCCTTGTTTGTGATGAAATGTGTGTCTAAGGATTACAGATAATTTCATACATGTCTTTTGAAGCATGAAATGACTGAAGCTACTTTATTTTAGCAACAGACACGGAAAAAGTTAAATAATTCATAGGGGTAATTTGTACTATAGTCTTACCTTGACTGTTTTCATAATAAATCTGCTCACTGGCCTGAAAAACACATGAACAAGCCATTAGACTTAAAACCACGGTTTGCCACTCCAAAAACCATAGTGGACAATGGGCTCTGTTGTTGAATATGCAGTCAATTCAGTCTTGATTCCTTATGTAATTCACCCAGGCTTTGCTCAAGTATCAGTGGCTGATATCCATGTAAAGTTACTCTCTCATTTTAGTAGTATACAGTCATGTGCTGCATAGCAATGTTTTGGTCAAGGACAGACTACACATATGATGGTGGTCCCCTAGGATTATAATGGAGCTGAAAAATTCCAATCACCTAGTGACATCGTAGCTATGGTAACACTGTAGTTCAATGGATTACCATTTCTATGTTTAGAAACAAGTATCATTAGTGTTATAATTGCCTACAATGCATAGTACAGTAACACGCTGAAAGGTTTGTAGCCTAGGAGCAATAGGCTATACCACATAGCCTAGGTGTCTAATAGGCTATACTATCTAGGTTTGTGTAAGTACATACTATGATGCTGTCACAATGACAAAATTGCCTAACAAGGCATTTCGTTGAATGTATCCCTGTCGTTAAGTGACAGATGACTGTAGCTGTCCACAATGATCAATGTCTTATTCCTTATGGCCTAGCATTTGTTTCCCTTGAAGCTGGAGTCCCTGAAATTCTGCCTCAATCACTGAAGCTGACATCCAATGAAGGACATTTTTGGAATGGCAGAGACTTGTGTGTGGCAGGAATTTGTGACTGCCAGCCAACTATTAGCTAACAGACCATTCATTCATCAGGGTCAGGGAAGGAGGAAGGGAATCCATTTCTTTAGTTCTTTGGATAGAGTTATCAGTGTACCAGCTATGGGAAGAAAATGTTCTCTTGCTATTGGGTGCTATTCAGCCCTTTTAATGTATGTGCCTTATCTCATCAGTCACCCTATGTTGATATTTCAATATCACACTTTATATTTGGATTTAAAACTGTTTTAAAATTACCCTTTCAAATCCTTCATGCATGTAAGTGTCTCCTCCTGGCAGAACTTTCTGGAGTTCTTCTAGGCCTTGACGGATTTGTTCTCTGAAATCCAAAGACACTCTGTCAGTCTTATTCGAGCATTTCTTACTTTGCTGTTGTAGTCACATGTACTGGTCTTCTTCTTACCTCTGTGGATACTACTATATAGTTCCACGAATTCCCCAAAAGCCTGTTAGGGGGAAGGCCTTTATATTATCCATTCACGGTCAGCCATGGCATAGGATGTGTGCGATTTCAAGGATTTAAGGGGAAAGACTCTTTTGCAGGAATCTCCATCTGCTTGTAAACACTTTCCTTTACCTTAACACAGATAGCATTTCCCTTCTACACTGGAAATGAGTCTTTAAATGCTGCTCCTGATGGGACACACAGCAACTTAGGCAACAATACAAATGGCTCATGTGAGCCCAAAAGAGGTGAGAACCAAGAACCCAGGAAAACGCTACCACAAGGACGCAGGCGGGAGAGGGTGGCGTCCAGAGCAAACTGTCACCTGCACGGGTGTGCCAAAGGAAATGGAAAATAAAAACCCAAGGAATCTTCCACTTTCCAGGACAGCCAAGCGTGTTTTCTGTGGGCCGGTGCCTGTGTTTTCCTACTCTGGTTGTTCAAGGTGACAGCGCGGGCAGGAAGAGGAAGTGGGATATGGCATTGGGAAAGCATCCAGCTGGCAGTGGGAAATATACATGATATGGAGGCCAAATGCAATCTTTGTGGACCATTCTCTCTGGAATGTAAGAAGCCTACATTCATGTTCCTGCCTTTAAAATAGCTCCATGTAGCACACTAAAATATAATTTCTGATTCACATACTTTATTTGTAAACTGTAACCCTATGAAGGGTTTGAAATTTTGCTTTTCTCCCACTGGAGTCTTTTTAGTGGCAGAGGGTGGAGATGCTCTATTTAAATTAGGAAGAGAGACTCCTTTTGAATAGCAAAAACCTAACATTTATTGAGCATCCACTATATACAAAGTAGTGATCAAAGATTTCTGGTTCATCCTCATAATAATCACTCAAAGTGGGTATTATTGCCCTCACATTACAGGTAAGAAAATTGGGCTCAGAGAGGTTAAGTAGGAGAGCGGAGACTTGAAGTCAAATCTGTTTGACTCAAAAAAGGTTTTCTTCTCTGCAAAGCAGCATCCTAGCATGGAACAACCCTAGAGAAATGGGAAGCTTGCATCAACGAAAGGCAATGGTAATTATTCACGCTGTCTGGGAACTTACGGTTCTGGGAACTTATGGTGCCAGGCTCTGTCTAAATACAGGAAATACAGTTGATCCACTTAAGCATTATGACAGCTCTTTGCGGTAGTACTATTGTTACCTCCATTTCACAGACAAGGAAACTGAGTCACAGAGTGGTTACAGAACTTACCCCAGGCTCCTGTAAGTGGCAGAGGTGGGATTTAATCCCCAAGACCCTGCTTTTAATCAGGATGATAAATACTCTCTCTTTCTCTAATGTTTATCCTGGCATTGCTTGGAGGGGGAATCCTAAAGAAAATAGTAATCTTTCTTTAAAACTGATGTGATGGGGAGACTGTGGGTGAGGGTGGATTGCCAGACTGCTGGAGGGTTTAAAAGACAAACTAAAAAGGGGTTTGCCTGAGACTGTCCTTGGGCTGCTGATGCTTCATGTTTGGAATATTTAATACCAAGTAACTCAGACTTTGGAAACTGACTATTGTCTTTTCAATGCCCATCTATCAGACCACATGCCCAGCTGCTGAAGTCAGAAACCAGAAGCCTTCCTTGACCCACTACCTTGACTCTCCTGTCACCATCATCACATTCTGTTGGTTCTACTTCAAACATATCTTGAAATGGACTACTTCTCTATCTCTTCAGCCAACACCATTGTCCCAGCCACCATCATCTCTTGCTTAGGCACTGGGGTAGTCACCTGCTATCTTTTGACTGGCCTCTTGCCCCCTTTTCCATTCTTTTTCCATAAGGCTGCAAGAATATCCTTGAAGTACAGATCAAATCATGGCATTCACTCTCTGGCTCAAAGCCCTTCAACAGCAGTCCATTATACCTGGGATTATATCCCAAATCATTGTCATGACCTTCCAGTGCCTATGTGGATGGCTCTTGCCCCGTGTCCAGCCTCATCTCACATCACTCTGCCCCCACTCTCTTGCCTTTCGCTACCCTGGTCTTCCCAATCCTCTTTCTCCAATAGTCACTTCATATCAGCAATCACTGGTGCCTGGGAACACTATTTGACCAGCTCTTCATGGGACTAATTCTTACCCAGTCTTCAGTCCCAAGCTAAATGCCACTTGCTTAGAGCAGTCTTACCTGAACTTCCTAATCTGAATTGTCTTCCTCTGTTAGACATTTTCCTGGTACCCCACAATTTTTGCTCTATGGCACTTAGGACATTTTATAACTAATAACATTTAATTATGCAATTATTTGTTTAGGTTTTGTTTGAGTTCTAGACTTTATTTGTTAGGTTTTGTTTGCTTCAGTTCTAGACTTTAAATTCCATGAGGACTGGGCCATGACTGTTTTGGTCCCCACTATATCTTCTGTGCCTACTGAAGGGGTGAGTGGAGGTAATGGATGTCTCCATTGTTAATTATTCTGGGAAGAAGCCAATTTTGGGGCAGGGATGAGCTTTCCCTGGCCATGTGGAGGGAGGCCAAGCAGAACCTGACCCGTTCATTGGCCAGACCTGGTCACTGACAAGTCTGGGCCCATGTGGCGGTTAAACATCATTCTCTATGTTATGTTTCTTACATTACTTCCAATATTCCAATAAATCCTATCAAAAGGCATATTTTAATTTCAAACTCTGTTGTTTGGTAATGAGAAAGAACATATATCTTGGAGGATAAAGATGAGAAGTGTCCCCCACCAAGACCATGTAGGGGGCAGTGCAAGGCACCACAGTCAGCTGGTAGGGGGGAGCCCTGCCTCGTGGGTTGGCAGTTTTGTGAGGGTCCCAGAAGCAGAGGTAGTGGCAAGGGGACATGAGGGGGAGGCTGGGATGGGAAAATTGGGGTCTGTATGTGAGCACACAGAGGTGACACCATAGAATCCCTCACAAGAGCTGGGGGGCACTATGGGGCAGAGGGCTAATTTCTGACATTCAGGTGGGAGAAGGTTGGACATTAAAAGTAAATGTGATCTAATTCTTTGGTCATTGACTAGAGAAGTCTGGGACATTTGGGTAACACTAAAACTGGACTATTGTGTTAAGACTTGAGATTTAAAAAGAGAGCAAAAAAAAAAAAAAAAAAAGGCATCTTGGGGGTGTGGAAAAGTTTGCTTGGCTTCACTGTATTTTTTCCCTGCCAAATAAAGTCTGGGAACTGGACTATTTTCTCTAAGCCTATTTCCTTTTCTCTAGAAGTATTTTCTTGAGCTTTCTATTTTTTTGGTACCAGAACAAGCAAAGCTGTTTTGGAAAATGTCCTTATCCTTGAAGCTTCTTATCTGGCAAGATATAAACTCACTAGTCGCAAGTGGTGATCACAACCTCCCTATTATACCGCCATTACTGCTCGAAAGATCAAATAACACATGGCTCCATCTCCCTACTCTCTGCCCTTTTGGAAGGACCCACATCTAAGCAAGCAAAACGGATGGTTTCATAGGAATTGTGGGTGTGTTTTAGTTCTGGGATAACGAAACTATTAATAAGGGTCTATTCTTTATGTTCTTAGAAACTGAAGGACACTGGAAGAAAGATCTTTTAAGGGATGATAAGAACCTCTCTGAGGACTTGGTTGTTACCAAGTGAAATGTTATCTTCCTGGGAAATGAAAGAGGCTGGGAATCCTATGAAGAGAGGCTGCTATTACAGCGTGCCTGTTTCCCTTGGTGATTTCACATGTCTGCCAGTGTTCCTATTTAGAAGCTAAGGGGTTCAGGCCACATGTTTTGTGTTTCTTTTGCAACTCCCACTACACTTAATAATTGGCATCAAGCAGGTGACTGTCAAATGAATGGTGGGTGTATTCACCCACCATTTGGTGACATTGCTGATGAAAACACTAAAAGATGAACATACACAGAATGTCAAGAAGTACTTCAACAAGCCTTCATTCCAAGTATTCTACTGAGGTTTCCACTGAAAAATCTCCCTCAGTATTCTGCAATGACTACCACATTTTGGTTCTATAAAAACAACCTCCATTACCATCCAAAAATAATTCAGCATCAGCTCTGCATTGTCAACTTCCTAGTCTTATAAAAGAGCTTCTGTGGAATTGAACTCTTCTCAAATGCTTTGCAGTTGTTGGCTTTGGTTCTCAACTTACACAGTAAACACCTATTGCTATTTATTACCACTAATGGCACTCTTGCAACATTTCCAGATGGCCGTATGCCTCCAATTGTTGACTATAAGTAAACAGTATAGTGAACAGAAGAACACAGATTAATTAGAGACATTTTGGCCGGGCGCGGTGGCTCAGGCCTGTAATCCCAGCACTTTGGGAGGCCGAGGCGGGTCTCAAAACAAACAAAACAAAACAAAACAAAAAGAATTAGAGACATTTTGCTGTTACTTAGGAGTCATGAAGTTCTACAGCAAAATGTAATCATTTCGTTTAAACAAATGTAATCATTTGTTTAAAATGTATATAAAACATAGTCTCTTTGGGACTTTTACCTAAGGATAGGCCAACATGATTAATATAATATTAAGATGCATGTTGAACCAAAGCTTTTCTTGTGCACTTTTTAGTGAAGTATAATTTATATATAGGAACATGCCTAGATATTTATTTCCTTTATAATTGAATATATTTCTATGAAATTGTTTATAATATTCCTTTATTATCTTTGAACAGTTTGTAGGATTTGTAGTAATAGTCCCTTTCTTGATATTACCTGTAAGTTGTATCTTTCCTCCTTTTAGAAAAATCACTCTTACTAGTGGTTTATCAATTTATTCTTTTAAAATATTTAACTTTGAGCTTTGTGATTTTCTCTATTATTTGTCTTCTTCTATTGCATGTCTATTTTCAGTTTTGCTGATTCACTCGTTATTATTTTCCTTTACCTATTTACTTTGAGTTTAATAAGTTCTTTCTTTTTACTTTCCATTGGTTTTAAATCATTTAAGCTTTTCTTCTTTTCTAAGAAAAGCATTTAAAGCTGTACATTTCCCCTAGGCACTACTTTAGCTGCATCCCACAAATGTTGGTATGTCGGGTTTTTGTTTTTTGTTGGATACATTTTCTAATTTCCCTTGGATTGTCTTTGACATACATATTTTCTTCAATAATTTTTTATCTCTGGTAAATACTTTTTATTTTGAAGTCTGCTTTGTCTAATATCCATTCCAACTTTTTATGATTGGTGCTTGCACAGTATATCTTTTTCCATTCTTTCACTTTTAATCTATCAACATATTTACATTTAAAGTGTGTCTCTTTAACCATATATAATGTATGTGGTGGACTATTTACTAATGTCCTGAAAGGTCACCGCTCCCCCTGTATGGTCCTCTCCCATATGGCTCTGCATGTGGCTATGCAACTTGCTTTAGCCCGCAGGACATCAGCAAGCATAACAAAAGCAAAGGCTCTATTAGCACATGAATATTGGAGTTTGTTGGACTGTTGCAGCCACCGTGAGGGAAAACCTGGTCTTTTTAAGTCTTTGAGAAGGAAGAACCATATTGAGAGAGAGATCTTCAGTTGTTCCAGAGGCATTATATTTCCCAGTTGAGCCTAATCCCCAGCTGATCCTATATATAAGCTGCATAAATAAGTCCAGGTGAAATTAGCATAAGAAATTATTGTTTCAAGCTACTAATATTTGGGGTGTATTTTATGGAGCAATAGATCAATGATATGCTGGATCTTGCTTCTTTAGGCAGTGTGACATTCTCTGCCTTTTATCTGGAATCTTTAGTTCATTTTATATTTAATGTAAGTCTCGCCATGGTTGGGTTTAAGCCCACCATCTTGCTGTCTTGCTGTTTGCTTTCTAATGGTCACTTATGTTCTTTCTTTCTTCTTTCCTATATTCTTTTGCATTGATCGTGGACTTTTTGGTATTTCATCTAGTATTCTCTATTAGCTTTTTAAAAACATAAAGCTATATATCATTTTTGTCTTTTTTAAAGCAGTTGCTCAATGAATTATAATAGGCATCCTTATTTTATCACAAGCTACTATAAGTTAATATTATGCTACTTCTCATTTAATGGAAGAACCTTTTAATATTATACTTCTATACAGTTCCCTCTTATCCTTTGTGCTATTATTGTTATATATTTTATTTCTCCATTTGTAACAAATCCCAAAATAGTATTATTATTTCTCTCTTAGTCAATTGTCTTTTTATGAAATTATTGAAAAGATAAAAAATAACCTTTTATATTTACCTAAATATTTATCATTTCTGGTACTCTTCTTCTTTATTTTTAATTTGTTTTTGTGGATCTAGTTTATACCTGGTATTATTTTTCTTCACCCTAAATAATTCCTTTAGCATTGTTTTTTCATAGGGCAGATTTGCTGATGATGATTCTCTCAGGCATCTTCCCCCCTTCAGAAAATGTCTTAATTCTGCCTTCAACATTTTTAATTGGATATAGAATTCTAAGTTGATTTTTTTCTTTTCTCTCTTTAAAGATACTGGACCATTGTTTTCTGCATTTCACTTTTTCTTTCCTAATGAGAAGAAAGTTATTGCTTTCAATGTTGTTTCTCTTTAACATATATTTCCTCCCTTCCCTATGGCCACTTTTATGATTTTTTGGAAATTTGACTATGATGTATTTAGGTGATGCTTTCTTTGTATTTGTCCTTCTGAGGTTCTTTAAGCTTCTGGGTCTGTGTGTGGATCAGGTTTGGTATTTCAATTACACTAATACATGTTATCAAGTAGTATGGATCACTTGATATTATCCCATAAGTCACAGGACTGGTTCATTCTCTCCCTCTACCCCTTAAACTTTTCCCTTTCTGTCTTTCAGTTTGGATAATTTCTACTCAGTTGTTTTTAAATGTATTAATCCATTTTCTGTGGTGTTCAATCTGATTTTAAGCCCATCTAATAATATTTTTACTTCAAATATGTATCTTTCAGTTCCATAGTTTTTACTTCTTTCTTTCAGTTTTCTTTTTAAAATTTCTGATGACCCATATCTTCCCCCATTATATTCACCTTTTCCTGTAAATTATTTACCCTATTTATAATAGTTGCTTAAAAGTCCCTGTCTGTTACTTCAAATAACTGAGTCATCTGTGGTTTGTTTCTATTAACTATCATTTAAAAATTTTTTTAAATTGTGAGTAACATTCCCCTGCTTCTTCCAATTTTTCATAATAGTTTGCATTTCGGTCACTGAATAAAAAAGGCAGTGGAGTCTTTGGTATAATATTGGTTTCTGTTGTTTACTCACTGCAGAGTGTAAGCCTTTCATTCTTTGTGAGCTAGGGTGAGGGGCTGATCATTAGATTCCTCCTCGAGTCGGGCTGAGCTTGGGCTGGGCTGTACCTTTTGTTAGAATCATGTTCCCTGTTATTAGGCCAACTTCCGGCCTTTTGCCCTGCCCTGCCTTGCCTTTGTGATCTTCTCACCATTTGAGTTCGAAGTGGCTAGATGCAGCTTCAGATATTTTTGCTTGACCTTTTCTTGTATTTCACTCTGGTAGGACTCCAGAATCCAAGCACAATGAGAATCTACCTAATTATGTAATTTCTCTCTACTTTGCAGGCAATTCCTCTACTGCTACTTTCTTGGAAAATGCAGAAGTGTGGGTGAGCAGGGAGAACTTAGGCTGAGAGATTTCTTTTTCATTTCACATTCTAATGCCTCCTTTTGGCACACCTGGTTAGGTAAGACTTGGCTGATTTTTCCTTATTCCTGCAGAGTCTGTCTATGGCAGACCCACTGCTCCAATTACCCAAACCTAGACCAGGCATCCACCTTTAAGTATAGAAGCTTCTGCAGAAGCTTCTCTGCTTAGCTATTTTATAAAGGGCTTGTTTCTCTCTAATTCAGTTAATCAATGCTTCTTTTGTCTCTACTAGCCTCATGGAAACATGAATTTTATTTTATCTGGGCTTTGCTGGTTGACCATGGAAATGAAGGCTTTTCCCATCTCTCAGTATCATAAGCAGAAGCAGACATACTTTACAGTTCTTTTCTAAATGTTTGTGACTACACATTTGTCAGAAAGAAAAATACTAGATGCTGATTACCAGCATACAAATATACTCTAGTATCTCTTATCTTAAAAAAATTTTTTAAGTCCTCTTTGACCCCACATCTCCCTCTAGCTACTGACTTATTTATTTGCATCTCCCTATAAGACACAGCTTCTTGAAACTTGAAAATTGTCTCCTCTCTTCCCTGTCTCTTCTGGTGGGGTCCTTCTTCAAATGTTTAGTGAACTTTGGCTGTCTGTCCATATCAAATGAATGAGTCTAAAAGCCTTATTGGAAATTCTGCATGATGGGATGCCAATTAATGAATGACCAGCTTTTTTTTTTAAAGCAGATTTTTTTGAAGATCTTCAAATATCAGTGTATGTGCATATTTTTTTTCCTTTAAGGTATTTATTTCTACAGAGAAGTAGTTTTCGAACTCTTTTCTTAGATTTTAAGCTTGAAATTGGACAAGGAGGAAGGCTGGAAGTAGCAACATTTGTTTTGCATATGTCTTTATAATTTCCCTGTGCCTGGCGTCCCTGACTATGAGACCATTCTTGTGCAATTTTGTCAGAAAATATGTTTCTCCCCTCTGGTGGAGGTAAAGAAGGGGTGATTTTCAAACTCT
Organism: Callithrix jacchus; assembly: GCF_049354715.1. Taxonomy (NCBI): domain Eukaryota; kingdom Metazoa; phylum Chordata; class Mammalia; order Primates; family Cebidae; genus Callithrix; species Callithrix jacchus. Next base: position 44,861,369 of record NC_133515.1, read on the forward strand.
AGTGGGAGGGAGGGATGGTTTTAAAGGTTGAAGAGCTCAGATACATTTTTAAACAATCAATATTCCAGTTTTCACTCTCTAACCCTTCTTTGCCTTTTGCGATAACCAGGTTTTCAGCTTTCCAGGAGTCTATAAGGCTACATGTCTTGTTCACTTTCAGTATTTCCTTCCACAGGATTATATTTGACTTTTCTCCACCATGTCATATCATTTGCCACCCTTCCTTCTTTTCTATTCTTATATATGGTGTTTTAATAGTTCAAATATTTCTCAGTTTCTTCAAAGATGGTCTTTGTGCTTTTGTTTCAAGTTTTTCTGGTTTGGGTTTGGTTTTTTGAGAGAAAGGTGATAATATTTTAACTTACTATTTTTATTTAAAAATATTATTTTAAAATTGGAAGTCCTCCTTTTTTAACCCATTCTGCTCTGATTTTTGTCTCTACAACTCTGCCTCTGCTGAAACTGCTTCTGGCAAGGTCCTCTACACTACCAATCCAAAAGTCACCTCTTTGTCTTCATCCTCTGCAACCTCTTTCGGTGTAAGATACAGCTGACCTCCTTCATTTATGCAATGCTTTTTTCTCTACAAGATTTGAGAGTAGATTTTTGTTTTATAGCATGATTTACATTATACCATACTCTCTCCTTCTACCTCACCATCTATTCTTTCTCACATTTCTATATAGGTTGTTCCACCTTATCTAAAACTCTGAAGATTGGAGTTCTAACTCCAGAACTGAGTAAGATCACCCATCCTCATATCAACACTGTTTTACAAGGTCACCTCATTCTTCTATGACTTCAGTGACAATCTCCATCAAAGCAGCATGAGGTTAGGAGGAAGACAGACTCGGGAGGGACATCTTGTTCTACCACATGCTAGGTATGTCAGCTAATGTGCCTGAACCTTAGCTTTCTCAAAGTAAAACAAATGTGTGGAATGCTAAGATCTATCAGATTTCTTCCAGCTTAGAATACTGCATCCGATTTGAACTGGGAACCAAAGAGCGAGCAAAATCGGACCTAGATATCTGCTGGGAACTGCAGAGGCCACACTTGGCAGACAGGAATAGGCCACGAAATGACACAGGGTCCAGTGCAGAGCCAGAAGTGAAGCTGACAAAGAGGAGCCCATCGAGGAATTTTTAAAGGTTGCAGCATAAGCTGCCATAAAAGACAAAAGTGATGGTTTAATCAATCACTCTTGGACAAGGTAAATTTGTCCAAACTTGTTTACACAGCTCTATTTTTATTGGTTGCACATTTGTGCAGTGATTTCACCATGTGGTTTTCTATGGCACCATTTGGCTTTTGAAATAAACCCTGTTAGACTGTCACATACCTTAAGACCTAGCAATTTAACTCCTGGTTACCTACAGGCATACCTTGGATATATTGTGGGTTCTGTCCCAGACCACCAAAATAAAGTGAATATTGAAATAAAGTGAGTCTCACAATCTTTTTGGCTTCCCAGTGCATATAAAAGTTATGTTATACTATATTGTAATCTGCTAAGCATGTAATAGTATTATGTCTTTAAAAAGTACATACTTCAGTGAAAAATAGTTTATTGCTAAAAAATGCTAACAAGCATCTGAGCCTTCAGTGAGTCATAATCTTTTTGCTGGTGGAGGGCCTGCCTTGATATTGATGGCTACTGACTAATCAGAGTGGTGGTTGCTGAAGTGGGGTGGCTGTGGCCATTTTTAAGAATAAGACAACAATGAAGTTTAACCCAGCAATTGACACTTCCTTTCACACAAGATTTCTCTGTAGCATGTGATGCTCTTTGATAGCATTTTACTCACCATAGAACTTCTTTCAAAATTGGAGTGAATCCACTCAAACCTTGTCACTGTTCTATCAACTAAGTTTATGGAATATTCTAAGTCCCTTGTAATTTCAACAATGTTAATAGCATCTTCATCAGAAGTAGGTTTCATCTCAAGAAACCACTTTCTTTGCTCATGAATAAGAATCAAGTCCTCAGGAGTTCAAGTTTTATCATGAGATTGTAGCAATTAAGCCACATCTTCAGGCTTCACTTCGAATTCTGGTTCTCTTGCTGTTTCCACCACATATGTGGTTACTTCCTCCACTAAAGCCTTGAACCCCTCAAAGTCAGTTGTGAGAGTTACAATCAACTTCTTCTAAACTGCTAATGTTGATATTTTTGCTCCCCGCCTACCAGGAAACACAAATGTTCTGATTGGCATCTACAACGGTGAATCCCTTCCCAAAGGTTTTCAATTTACTTTGTCCAGATCCATTAGAGGAATCACTATGTATGGCAGCTATAGACATGCATTTCTTAAATAATAAGACTTGAAAGTCTAAATTATGCCTTGATCCATGGGCTACAGAATGGATATATTAGCAGGCATGAAAACAACATTAATCTCCTTGTACATCTCTATCAGATCTCTTAGGTGACCAAGTACATGGTTAATCAGTAATATTTTGAAAAGAATGATATTTTTTAAGTAGTAAGTTTTAACAGTGGGCTTAAAATATTCAGTAAACCATGCTGTAAACTGATGTGTAGTCATCCAGGCTTTGCTGTTTATTTTATAGAGGACAGACAGAGTAGATTTAGCATAATTCTTAAGGGCCCTAGGATTTTCAGAATGGTAAATGAGCATTAGCTTCAACTTAGGATCACCCAGCTACATTAGCTCCTTACAAGAGGGTTAGCCTGTCCTTTGAAGATTTGAAGCCAGGCTTTGACTTCTTTCTATCTATGAAAGTCCTAGATGCCATCTTCTTCCAATAGAAGGCTGTTTCATCTCCATTGAAAATCTGTTGTTTAGTGTGGCCACTTTCACCGATGATTTTGGCTAAATCTTCTGGGTAACTTACTACAGCTTCTCAATCAGCACTTCCTATTTTACCTTTTATGTTATGGAGATGGCATCATTCCTTAAACCTCATGAGCCCACATCTGCTTGCTCCAAACTTTTTTCTGCAGCTTCCTCACCTCTCTCAGTCTTCTGGAAATAAAGAGTTAGGGCCTTACTCTGCACTGGGCTTTGGCTTAGGGAATGTTGTAGCTGTTTTGATCTTCTATCCAAACCACTAAAATCAGCAATAAGGCTCTTTGGCTTTTTAATCATTTGTGTGTTCACTGGAATAGCACTTTTTGTTGCCTTTAAAAACATTTCCTTTGCATTCACAACTTAGCTAACAGGCGCAAGAGATCTCGTTCCTGGCTTGTATTAGCTTTTCACCTGCATTCCTCACTAAGCTTAATCATTTCTAGCTTTGAATTTAAACTGAGGGACTTGCGACTATGCATTTCACTAGAGTATTTGGAGGCCATTGTAGTGTTGTTAACTGGCCTAATTTCAATATTGTTGTGTCTCAAGGAATAGGGGATCCCAAGAGAGGGAGAGGGAAACAGATAGGGGAACAGCTGGTTGATAAAGCAGTAAGAATACACACATTTGTCGATTAAGTTTGCTGTTTTATATGTGTGTGGTTTGTGGCACCCCAAAACAATGACAATAGGTAGTAACATTAAAGATGACTGATCACAGATCACCATAACAAATATAATAATAATGAAGCTTGAAATAGTGAATGACCAAAATGTGGCATAGAGACATATACAGCATATGCTTTTGGAAAAATGGTGCCAACAGACTTGTTCAAATCATGGTTGCTGCGAAACTTCAATTTATAAAAAACATGGTACCTGTGAAGTGCAATAAAGCAAAGTGCATAAAAAACTCTTGCTTCTGCCTACCCTACACTCAGCAGCAGGCAAGTATAAGAATGTTTATTTCAGCTCTGTTTATAATAGCAAAAAGTTAGAAACAAACTAATTGTCTATGAATAAGAAAGCAGGTAAGTACATGGTGGTATGTTATTACAATAAAATATGATCAAATAGAAAAGCATGCAGTAGTTAAAATGAACCAAGCACAGCTATATGTATCTACATGAAAAACATCTCAAAAACATGAAGTGCGAGAAAAATACATACAATATGACCATTTAAAAAATAAAGTTTAGGCCAGCTGTGGTGGCTCACACCTGTAATCCCAGCACTTTGGGAGGCCAAGTTGGGCATATCACTTGAGGGCAAAAATTCAAGACCAACCTGGCTAACATGGAGAAACTCCATCTCTACTAAAATAATAATAATAACCCCCCCCCAAATATTAGCTGGGCATGGTGTTTTTTGCTTGTAGTACCAGCTACTTGTGAGGCTGAGGCATGAGAATTCAACCCAGGAGGCGGAGGTTGTAGTGAGTCAAGATCACACGCTGCACTCTAGCCTGGGTGACAAAGCGAAGCTCTGTCTCAAAAATAAGTAAACAAAATGAAAAAAATAGAGGCCAGGTGCGGTGGCTCAAGCTTGTAATCTCAGCACTTTGGGAGGCCAAGGCGGGCGGATCACGAGGTCAAGAGATCGAGACCATCTTGGCCAACATGGTGAAACCCCATCTCTACTAAAAATACAAAAAAAAAAATTAGCTGGGCATGGTGGTGTGCACCTGTAGTCCCAGCTACCAGGGAGGCTGAGGCAGGAGAATTGCTTGAACCCAGGAGGCAGAGGTTGCAGTGAGCCGAGATTGCACCACTGCACTCCAGCCTGGTGCCTGGCAACAGAGCAAGACTCTGTCTCAAAAAAATAAAATAAAATAAAAAATAAAAAAATCAAGTTTAATATGAACATACATACACACACACACACACACACACACACACACATATATATGCATATATATTATAGCTTATGGGCATATGAAAGTATGTAATATTCATTAAAATTACAAACCCCTAAATCATTATAATGATGATCTCTGGTGAAGAAAGAGAAATGGGAAGTATACATAGAAGAAGCTGCCTGTAACCTTTTATTTCACAAGTGCTGTGGTGGTAATGAGTGTTCATTAATGCTTTTTTCTATACTTTTGTTATACCTCAAATATTTAATCCCTTAAAAAATTGAAGGCGAGTAGCAAAGACTGAACCTGGAGTTCATGAGGAGGCATTCAGAAGCTATCAATATCAGCATTAAATACAAGGCTCAACAGTTCACCCACACTGGTGGCAAAGGAGTTGAGTCAGGTGACAGCCACGTGGCTTCGGATGTAGAATTGTGGATGTTGACCAATACTGGGATTGTTTTTATTGGGCCATAGAACATTTGTTGGTTTTGGCTAGCTAGCTTTGGATATGAGATTCTTTGGTTCTGTTGACTACTTCTAAAGTTTACCTTGCTGTCTCCATCCAGAAAACAGAAATGTTTCTGGGCACTGCTTTGTCAGTTTTATTTTTAATTTGTATTTGCCACATGAGGAGTAGCAGGTGAAGGATGGTATCGATGATGTGCTAGGGTCTCTGTTAGGTGCTTTCCATACATTAATTCATGAAAGTCTCATAGCAACTCCATATGGTGGGCATTACTATCTTCATTTCACATATGAGAAAACAGATTCACAGAAGTACATGCACATAGTGGTGAATCCCATGTTGGAAACCAGACTGGGTCCTGGTCCAAAGTCTGTGTTTTCTCTATTACATCTGTGGTGCCCAAACTTGGTATGTAACAGTGTACTACACATGAAGATACAGGAGACATATTTTTTTTTTTTCTGGAGCATAAATTGTACTCCAAAATTTGAGAAAGAACTTGACAGCATTTTATGTCATGTCATATATAATGGAATTATATTATGGAATAGAATACAAATGCATGCATATTTTTAAGATGAAATAACTTTAAAGAAAGTTGCCGCTGAACAAGGAGGAGATCCAAGATGGCCGAATAGGAACAGCTCTGGATTGCAGTTCTCAGTGAAAACGCAGAGGGTGAGTAATCAACACATTTCCAAATGAATATTTACTGCCCACAGACCAGGAGATTCCTGGATGGAAAAGCGCTACAAGTCGCCAGCGCTGCTGTCTTAGCCAGCGCAGTGGGTCTGTGCACAAAAACTCACACAAATCTGGGGGCTGTTTCAAATGGCAACTGAAATGCTTGGGAGACAGAGTCACCCATTCAACTAAAAAAAAGGGGATTGAAACAGGGAGCCAGGCCATCTGGCTCAGCGGGTCCCACCCCCACAAAGACCATCAATCTGAAATGCTTTGGACTGAGAGTTTCACAGCAAGCACAGCTAGACCCAGGATGGTCCAGCTCACTGGGGAGAAGGGTGTCTGCCATTACTGAGGCAGTCCACCACTACCGAGGCAGTCCGCCATTATTGAGGCAGTCTGCCATTACCAAGGCAGTTCGCCATTACTGAGGCAGACCACCATTACTGGGGCAGTCTGCCATTACTCAGGCAGACCACCATTACCAAGGCAGTTCTAACTGTACTCCTATAAACAAAACTGCAAGCAAGTTCACACAGCAGCTGGGCAGAGCCCACGGCAGCTCAGCAATGCCTCTGCTGCAGACTGTGACTAGGCTACCTCCTCGCTGGGCAGAGCATCTCTGAAAAAAGGCAGCAGCATGACAGGAACTTATAAATAAAGCCTGACCTTCCCAGGACAGAGTACCTGGAAAAAAAAAGGTGGTTATGAGTTCTGCTGCAGCAGCCTTAAACATACCTGCCCAGCAGCTCTGAATGAAACAATGGAGCTCAGAGCTCAGCACTTGAGCTCCTATAAGGGACAGACTGTCTCCTCAAGTAGCTCCCTGAACCCTGTATAGCCAAAGAGTCACCTCATCTCAGGCTGACATCTGGTGGGTATACTTCTGGGACAAAAATAGCAAAAAAGAAACTAGCAACAACCCTTACTGTTCTGCAGCCACTGTAGGTGATCCCCAGGCAAGCAGGGTCTGGAGTGGACCTCCAGCAGTCCTACAGCAGAGGGGCCTGACTGTTAGAAGGAAAACTAAGAAACAGAAAGAATAACTTCATCATCAACAAACAGGATGTCCACTCAGAGACCTCATCTGAAAGTCACCATCTACAAATATCACAGGTAGATAAATCCACAAAGATGGGAAGAAACCAGTGCAAAAAGGATGAAAACACCCAAAAGCAGAATGCCTGTCCTCCTCCAAGGGATCACAATTCTTCACCAGCAAAGGAAGAAGGCTGGATAGAGAATAAGTCTGATGAATTGACAAAAACAAGCTTCAGAAAGTGGGTAATAACAAACATCTCTGTGCTAAAAGAAAATGTTCTAACCTAATGGAAAGAAACTAAGAACCTTGAAAAAAGGTTTGATGAAATGCTAACGAGAATAAACAACTTAGAGAGGAATATAAATGAACTGATGGAGCTGAAAAACACAAGAACTTTGCTAAGCAAATACAAGTTTCAATAGCTGGATCGACCAAGCAGAAGAAAGGATATCATAGATTGAAGATCAACTCAATGAAATAAAATGAGAAGGCAAGATTAGAGTAAAAAGAAATGAACAAAGCCTCAATGAAATATGGGATTATGTGAAAAGACCTAACCTATGTTTGATAGGTGTACCTGAATGTGATGGAAAGAATGAATCAAAGCTGGAAAACACTCTTCAGGATATTATCCAGGAGAACCTCCCCAACCTAGCAAGGCAGGCCACCATTCAAGTTCGGGAAATGCAGAGAACATCACAAAGATATTCCTCAAGAAGAGCAACCCCAAGGCAAACAATCATCAGATTCATCAGGGTTGAAATTAAGAAAAAAATGCTAAGGGCAGCCAGAGAGAAATGTTGGGTTGCCCACAAAGGGAAGCCCATCAGACTCACAGCAGATCTCTCAGTAGAAACCCTACAAGCCAGAAGAGAGTGGGGGCCAATATTCAACATCCTTAAAGAAAAGAACTTCGACCTAGAATTTCATATCCAGCCAAACTAAGTTTCATAAAAGAAGGAGAAATAAAATTCTTTATGAAAAAGCAATTGCTCAGAGATTACATTACCACCATGCCTGCTTTACAAGACCTCCTGAAAGAAGCACTAAACATAGAAAGAGACAATCACTACCAGCCACTCCAGAAATGTACCAAATGATAAAGAGCATTGACACAATGAAGAAACTGCATCAACTAATGGGCAAAACAACCAGCTAGCATCAAAATGGCAGGATAAAATTCACACATAACACTATTAACCTTAAATGTACATGGGCTAAATGCTCCAATCAAAAGACATGGACTGACAAATTGGATAAAAAGTCAAGACCCATTGGTGCACTGTATCCAGGAAACCCATCTCACATGCAAGGATACACATAGACTCAAAATAAAGAGATGGAGAAAGATTTGCTAAGCAAATGGAGAGCAAAAAAAAAAAAAAAAGCAGGAGATGCAATCCTAGTCTCTGATAAAATAGACTTTAAACAAACAAAGATCAAAAGAGACAAAGAGGGCATTACATAATGGTAAAAGGACCAATGCAACAAGAAGAGCTAATGATCCTAAATATATATGCACCTAATACAGGAGCACCCAGATACATAAAGCAAGTTCTTAATGACCTACAAAGAGACTTAGACTCCCATAAAATGATAGTGGGAGACGTTAACACTACATTGTCAGTATTAGACAGATCGACGAGACAGGAAATTAACAAGGATATCTAGGACTTTGACTCAGACCTGGAACAAGCAAACCTAACAGACATTTACAAAATTCTCAACTTTCTCAGCACCACATCGCACCTATTCAAAAACTGACCACGTAATTGGACGTAAATCACTCCTCAGCAAATGCAAAAGAACAGAAATCATAACAAATAGTCTCTCAAACCACAGTGCAATCAAATTAGAACTCAGAATTCAGAAAGCAACTCAGAACCACACAACTTCATGGAAACTGAACAACTGGCTCTTGAATGTTGACTGGATAAACAATGAAATGAAGGCAGAAATAAAGATGTTCTTTGAAACCAATGAGAATGAAGACACAACATACCAGAATCTCTGGAACACATTTAAAACAGTGTCTAGAGGAAAATTTACAGCGATAATGCCCACATGAGAAGCAAGGAAAGATCTAAAATCGATATCCTATTCTCAAAATTGAAAGAGCTATAGGAGCAAGCTCAAAACACTCAAAACCAAGCAGAAGACAAGAATTCACTAAGATCAGAGCAGAACTGAAGGAGACAGAGACACAAAAATCCCTTCAAAAAAATCAATAAATCCAGGAGCTGGTTTTTTTGAGAAGATCAACAAAATAGACCACTAGCCAGACTGATAAAAAAGAAAAGAGAGAATAATCAAATAGATGCAATAATAAAAAAAAGATAAAGGGGTATCACCTCAGATTCCACAGAAATACAAACCACCATCAGAGATTACTACAAACAACTCTATGCACATAAGCCAGTAAACTGGGAAGAAATGGATAAATTCCTGGACACTTGCATCCTCCCAAGCCTAAACCAGGAGGAAGTCCAAACCCTGAATAGACCAATAACAAGGGCTCAAGTTGAGGCAGCAATTAATAGTCTACCAACCAAAAAAAGCCCAGGCCCAGATGGGTTCACAGCTGAATTCTATGAGACATACAAAGAGGAGCTGGTACCAATGCTTCTGAAACTATTTCAAACAATTGAAAAAGAGGGAATCCTTCCCAAATCATTTTATGAGACCAACATCATCCTGATACCAAAACCTGGAAGAGACTCAGCAAGAAAAGAAAACTTCAGGCGAATATCCATGATGAACATAGATGCAAAAAATTTCAATAAAATACTGGCAAACCGATTGCAACAGCACATCAAAAAGCTTATCCACCATGATCCAGTATGCTTCATCCCAGGGATGCAAGGCTAGTTCAACATATGCAAGTTTATAAATGTAATTCACCACATAAACAGAACCAAAGAGAAAAACCACATGAAGCCTTTCAACAAAATTCAACAACATTTATGCTAAAAACTTTCAATAAACTAAGTATTGACAGAATGTATCTCAAAATTATAAAAGCTATTTATGACAAACCCACTGCCAATATCATATTGAATGGGCAAAAACTGAATGCTTCAAAGGAAGCATTCCCTTTGAAATCTGGCACTAGACAAAGATGCCCTCTCTCACCACTCCTATTCAATATAGTATTGGAAGTTCTAGCCAGAGCAATCAGGCAAGAAAAAGAAATAAAGAGTATTCAATTAGGAAAGGAGGAAGTCAAATTGTCTCTATTTGCAGGTGACATGATTTTATATTTATAAGACCCCATCATCTCAGCCCCAAATCTCCTGAAACTGATAAGCAAATTCATCAAAGTTCAGGATGCAAAATCAATGTGCAAAAATCACAAGCATTCCTATACACCAATAACAGACTTAAAGAGAGCCAAATCAAGAACGAACTGCCATTTGCAATTGCTACAAAGAGAATAAAAAACCTAAGAATACAACTAACAAAGCATGTAAAGGATCTCTTCAAGGAGAACTAAAATCACTGCTCAGTGAAATAAGAGAGGACTCAAACAGATGGAGAAACATTCCATGCTCATGGTTAAGAAGAATCAAGGTTGTCAAAATGGCCATACTGCCCAAAGTAATTTACAGATTCAATGCTATCCCCATCAAGCTACCAATAATCTTCTTCACAGAACTGGAAAAAACCACCTTAAACTTCATATGAAACCAAAAGAGAGCCCACATAGCCAAGTCAATTCTAAGCAAAAAGAACAAAGCTGGAGGCACCACACTACCTGACTTCAAACTATACTACAAGGCTACAGTAATCAAAACAGCATGGTACTGGTACCAAAACAGAGAATTAGACCAATGGACCAGAACAGAGGCCTCAGAGGCAATGCCACACAGCTACAACCATCCGATCTTTGACAAACCTGACAGAAACAAGCAATGGGGAAAGGATTTCCTGTTTAATAAATGGTGTTGGGAAAACTGACTAGCCATGTACAGAAACCAGAAACTGGACCCTTTCCTGACATTTTACACTACAATTAACTCCAGATGGATTAAAGACTTTAACATAAGACCTAACAGCATAAAAACCCTAGAAGGAAACCTAGGCAAAACCATTCAGGACATAGGCACAGGCAAGGATTTCATGACTAAAACACCAAAAGCATTGGCAACAAAAGCCAAAATAGACAAATGGGATATAATTCAACTCCAGAGCTTCTGCACAGCAAAAGAAATAATTAGAATGAAACTGCAGTCAAAAGAATGGGAAGAAATTTTTGCAGTCTACCCATTTGACAAAGGACTTACATCCAGAATCTAAAAAAAACTAAAACAGATTTACAAGAAAAAAAAGAAAACCCATTCAGAAGTGGGCAAAGGATATGAACAGACACTTTACAAAAGAAGACATATATGAGGCCAATAAACATATGAAAAAAATGTTCATTATCACTGGTCATTAGAGAAATGCAAATCAAAACCACACCGAGATACCATCTAACGCCAGTTAGAATGGTGATCCTTAAAAAATTTGGAGACAACAGATGCTGGAGAGGATGTGGAGAAATAGAAAACTTTTGCACTGCTGGTGGGAGTGTAAATTAGTTCAACCATTGTGGAAGACAGTGTGGCAATTCCTCAAGGACCTAGAAATAGAAATTCCATTTGACCCAGCAATCCCATTACTGGGTATATATCTGAAGGATTATAAATTGTTCTATTCTAAGATTACATGCACAGGAATGTTCATTGCAGCACTGTTTAGAATAGCAAAGACTTGGAGCCAACCCAAATTCCCATCGATGATAGACTGGACAGGGAAAATGTGGCACATATACATGTTGAAATACTATGCAGCCATAAAAAATGATGAGTTTGTGTCCTTTGTAGGGACACGGATGAACCTGGAAACCATCATTCTCAGCAAACTGACAGAAGAACAGAAAATCAAACACCACATGTTCTTACTCATAGGTGGGTGATGAACAATGAGAACACATGGATACAGGGAGGGGAGCATCACACACTGACATGGGTTGGGGTGACTAGGGGAGAGACAGTGGTGGGTAGGGAGTTGGGAAGGGATAACATGGGGAGAAATGCCAGATATAGGTGATGGGGGTGAAGGCAGCAAACCACATTGCCATTAATGTACCTATGCAACAATCCTGCATGTTCTTCACATGTACCCCAGAACCAAAAATGCAATTATATATAAATATATAAAAGAAAAGAAAAGAAGAAAGTTGTTGCTTTCAACCAGCCACTTCAAACTATACCATGGGGCTCCAGGGGGTACACTTTTACTTTCTTCTACTGAGAAGTAGTGGACTACATTACTCTCACAAATCAATCTCTTCCCAGACCTGCTAAATTGCTCCAAGGTGGTTTCTTTTTACCATTGTTATAACCAACATGGACACCCCTTAGATAAACCTTCCGTAGAGACATTGTCTGTGTGTCCTTACTTGGAAGAAGTATCCCCATAACCATTACACAGAGGGAACAATAATTTTTATTTGGCCTCATATATTGAGGCAGCATTTTCTACCTGCATCCCTGTATATAGGGATAGACTGGCCAAATGTTAAAACTCCAGAGAAGGATATGGGCCAAGGAGAGCTGGGGACTCATCCTTTGAATTACTGTTGGGCCTGCTGTAATGATTTGAAGTAGGATTTGTCCAGGAGGATTTGGGGCCATTCCTTAGCTGTTTATAAAAACCCCTAACAACAACCACAACAGTAACAACAACTAATGTTAATTGACCACTTATGTGCCTGCATGGTTAACCCTTCCAACAGTTCTGTGAAGTGGGGATCATCATTGTATTCACTTTATAGATAAAGAAACAGAGGCAGAGAGAGGTAAGGAACTTGCCTATGTACTCAGACCACATAATATTATCTCCAGTCAACAAGGCAAGAGAATAAACAAATGCTCCACTCCCTCACCATTTCTCTTAATTTCACCATCAAGCCCTCACACAACTAAAAGAACAGTATCTCAAAATGAAATGAATCCAAGTTCTTTCAAGCACGAAATATCTTAAGACTCTTTCTCCTTGCTATTTTTAAATTTAGAAAAGGCCTTTAGAACTATGTCTCTTGGTAATGGCAGCCTGTAATCATTCTGCTCCAGGAATCAAGTGGTGTGTTCAGAGTATGTCATTTTCCCCTGTGACACTAATAGCAAAACCACACTCTCAACCAAACCAAAGGATGACTGAGAGGGAGACAGACGTGTGGTCTCTTGGTTTCCCCACGGCAGTTGGAGCCAAGTATTCTTGGCTTCCATTCTACCTCCTTAAGCAATAAGCAAGACACTTAACCTCTTACCCCCATCTGTGAAATGCTGATGCTACCTTTTTACCTCTTTGTGAGGAGTATTTCCAAGCTCTGGTTTCCAAGAGCCCATGAAGATGAAATGTGTAGAGGGCACAGGCTGCCTCAGGGAACTGTTTTCTTGAAGATGTCAGAGTGTTTGGGTGGTGAATTGTATATGTTTGGATGTGTTTTAAATTTAAAACTGTATATTATAGTAAAATCATGGGAAATCCTACAGTTTAGCAATTAAGAATATGAACATTGAGATCATGCCTCCTGAGTTCATATTCAGGTTCTTAACTTTTCACATTACAGTGGCTGTTGAGCTTTCTCTACCTCAATATCCCCATCATTGATAATACTTATAATAAATGTAATTCTCAAAACTACTAAATTAGGTAGATACTTTTAGGTAGATGAGGGAAGTATACTAGGCTACTGGGATATAATAACCCCTTAATAAAAGATTACATTTAGATATACACACATATGCATATAGGCATATACATAGTAATGGCTTCCATTTGAATATTACGGAGATAAGAATACATGCAGAGGCAGTGCATACTGGGTAGCTATAGAGAAAATGTTTCTTCACTGCTGAAAAATAGGCAAGGATTCCAGAAACTTAGAATTCCTGCACGATGTGAAGCTGCTGAAGTCAGAGTGAGGGAAGGGCCCACCATCCTGAGATCCTAGGGCACAAGAAGAAAAGCCTGGGGGATGGCGGGGAGGCAAAGGAAGCTAGTTCTAAACACAATGATTCAGCATCTATACCTGGCCATCTTCCTTTAGCTTCGGCTTCCTCTCTGCCTTGGAAATACTGTTGAGTCTCTACTCTGCCTAAAATAAAATTTCATTACATTTGAATGTTCCCATTTTCCTTAGCCTGAGCTCTTAACATTTTCAACAAAGATCTTGCATAATCTGCTGCAGAACTTTTCCCACATCCCAGTACTGAAAAGCCTATGTGGTTCCATTTTTAAGTCACTATATTCAGAAAAATTCTTGGAAGTTTGAGAAGAAGAGGATCAATTTTAGGAATCTGAAAAATATCTCCCTTTGAAATAAAGTCATATAAAAAACAAGGCAGCACATAAAACCAATTCTAATTTATATTTATGTTGAAGACATACCTTCAACAGCAAGGTCATACACATATGAAAAAATTTAGAAACAGAAAAGTATTTTTAGGAATGAAAGGTATTAATTATCAGTTGAAAAATGCAATGGAAGCAGTGAAAAGTAAGCTGGTTTACTGGGAAAACAGAAACAAAAACAAAATAAACAATTTAGACTAGCATTACAGAGAATGAAACATTCTCTCAGCTGTCAAAGAAAAATGATAGAAAGATTAAAAAATTACACTCAGAATATAAAAGAGATATTGGTTAGATTCAAGAATTGAATGAATAGACAGAAGAAATGTTAATCACAAAAGGTATAGAAGAAAAAGGTTTTAAGCTGAAAAAGTTTATTAAGTCTTCAGATAGAAGGACTCAAGTACTATACAAAGTACTGTATGAAATTAATGAAAGGACTACATCTGGAAATATTCTATTGATATTTATAAAAAGAAATGTATGATAAAGAGGAAAATTCTATAAGCAGCTGGGAGGAGAAAACAGGCTACCCACATAGGAGAAATGTATTGTGTTGGCATCTCTCCTTTCTAATACATGCAAGTTGACTATGTCTTTAGGAAACTTAAGGGGAAAATAGTTTGCTTTTCAGACTGAGTCAGAAAAGCACTATCAATCTTAAGCTGCTGTTTTAGCCAGCACAGTGGGTTGCTCAGATTCCGGCACTGGGAATCAATAAATTGGACATCCACTCAGAAACCTAATTAGAAAGGCAGTAATTACAAACATGACAGATGGATAAATTTATAACAAAGGGAAGAAACGAGCCTAAAAAGGCTGAGAATACCCAAAATCAGAATGCCTCTCCCTCTACAGGGGATTACAGTTCCTCATCAGCAACGGAACAAGGCCTGATGGAGAAAGACTGTGTTCTGTTAACAGGTAGGCTTTAAAAGGTGGATGATAAGAAACTTCTGGGAGTTGAAGGAACTTGTTCTAACCCAACGCAAAGAAACTAAGAACTTTGAAAAAAGGTTTAATGAAATGCTAACATGAATAGATAATATAGAGAGGAATATAAGTGAATTAACGGAGTTGAAAAACACAACACGAGAACTTCGTGAAGTATGCACAAGTTTTAACAGCCGAATTGATCAAGCAGAAGAAAGGATATCAGAGGTTGAAGACCAACTCAATGAAATAAAACGAGAAGACAAGAATAGAGCAAAAAGAATAAAAAGGAATGAGAAAAGTCTCCAAGAAAAATGGGACTATGTGAAAAGACCTAATCTACATTTGATAGGTGTACCTGAACGTGACAAAGAGAGTGAATCCAAGCTGGAAAATACTCTTCAGGATATTATTCAGGAAAACGTTCCCAACCTAGCAAGGAAGGACAATATTCAACGCCAGGTAATACGGAGAACACAACAAAGATATTCCTCAAGAAGAGCAACTCCAAGGCACATAATCATTAGATTCACCAGCGTTGAAATGAAGGAGAAAATACTAAGGGCAGCCAGAGAGAAAGGTCAGGTTACCCACAAAGGGAAGCCTATCAGACTCACAGCAGATCTCTCAGCAGAAACCCTACAAGCCAGAAGAGAATGGGGCCAATATTTAACATTCTTAAAGAAAAGAACTTTCAACCCAGAATTTCATATCCAGCCAAACTAAACTTCACAAGTGAAGGAAAAACAAAATCTTTTGTGAACAAGCAAGTATTCAGAGATTTAATTACCACCAGGCCTGCTTTACAAAAGCTTCTGAAAGAAGCATTACACATAGAAAGGAACAACCAGTATTAGCCTTTCTAAAAATACACCAAAAAGTAAAGAGCATCAA
Organism: Callithrix jacchus; assembly: GCF_049354715.1. NCBI lineage: Eukaryota > Metazoa > Chordata > Mammalia > Primates > Cebidae > Callithrix > Callithrix jacchus. The sequence goes on from NC_133515.1 coordinate 44,877,465, forward strand.
CATAATGAAGAATTTACATCAACTAATGGGCAAAATAGCCAGCTAACATCAAATGGCAGTAATCCTAAATTTAAATTGACTAAATCCCCCAATCAAAAGATACAGCCTAAACCCATTGGTATGTTGCATCCAGACCCATCTTACATGCAAGGTTACATAAAGACTCAAAACAAAGGGATGGAGAAAGATTTGTCAACCAAATAAATAAATAAAAAGCAGAGGTTGCAATTTTCACCTCCGATGGAATGGATTTTAAAGCAACAAAGATCAAAAGAGGACATAATGGTAAAAGGATCAATGCAACAAGAAGAGCTGACGATTCTGGATGTGTATGCACCCAATACAGGATACATAAGACTTGTAAAGAGACTTGGACTCCCACACAGTAGTAGTGGGAGATTTCAACATCAATATTAGATAGATCAATGAGACAGAAATTAATAAGGATATCCAGGACTTCAGCTCAGATCCAGAACAAGTAAACTTAATAAACATTTATAGAACTCTCCACTTTAAACACACAAGATATGCACTCTTATCAATACATCACACCTACTCACAGGTTTAAATGAAATATTGGTTGGCCATTATTAAGCACAATTGATGATATAAGGGAGGTTTTCAATACCCATTTTTAGACTGCATTCTAGTCTGGGCAATTAAGCAACACTCCTGTTCTCTCTCCCTCTTCCTCTTCCTCTTTTTTCCTCTTTCTTTCTTTCTTTCTTTCTTTCTTTCTTTCTTTCTTTCTTTCTTTCCTTCCTTCCTTCCTTCCTTCCTTCCTTCCTTCCTTCCTTCCTTCCTTCCTTTCTTTCTTTCTTTCTTTCTCTCTCTCTTTCTTTCTCTCTTTCTTTATTATTATTATTTTTTTTAAAAAACGGGCCAGGTGTGGTGGCTCAAGCCTGTAATCTCAGCACTTTGGGAGGCTGAGGAGGGTGGATCACGAGGTCAAGAGATCGAGACCATCCTGGTCAACATGTTGAAACCCCATCTCTACTCAAAATACAAAAAATTAGCTGGGCATGGTGGTGCGTGCCTGTAATCCCAGCTACTCAGGAGGCTGAGGCAGGAGAATTGCCTAAACCCAGCAGGTGGAGGTTGCGGTGAGCTGAGATCACTCCATCGCACTCCAGCCTGGGTAAGAAGAGTGAAACTCTGTCTCAAAAACAAAAAAAAAAAAAAAAGAAAGAAAGAAAATTTAAGGGGAAAGATAGTTAAGCTATAAGAACTTTATCTTCAATGGAAATATTTACCTGGAGGTGAACACAAAAAATTATCAAATAAATAGGGACTTAGAGGGCTTAATATTCACATATTCTTCAGGAAAACTTTACCTAAAAAAAAGACTCAGCAAAATGAGGAACTAAAAATATGAAATTAAAACTTAAGTACTGGAAAGGAAGTATGTGTATGAATGTATGTGTGGGTATTCATATACATTCAATGAAATCAGTAAATTTTATAGTAAGTTTAGATAATCATTGTTGATATGTTAATAAAATATAATGCAAATATTCTTAAAGAGAAATTCAGCCTGTCATTCATGAAGCATTCCATAGTTTTTACAAACCACTGCTCAACCAAATAAGAGAGGACACAAACAGATAGAGGAACATCCCATGCTCATAGTTAGGAAGAATCAATATTGTGAAAATGGCCATACTGCCCAAAGTAATTTATAGATTCAATGCTATCCCCATCAAGCTACTAATGACCTTATTCACATAACTGGAAAAAACCACCTTAAACTTTATATGGAATGAAAAGAGAGCCCACATAGCCAAGTCAATTCTAAGCAAAAAAGAACAAAGCTGGAGGCATCATGCTACCTGACTTCAAACTACACTACAAGGCTACAGTAATCAAAACAGCATGGTACTGGTACCAAAACAGAGATACAGACCGATGGAACAGAGCAGAGGCCTCAGAGGGAATGCCACACAGCTACAACCATCCGATCTTTGACAAACCTCACAAAAACAAGCAATGCGGAAAGGATTCCCTGTTTAATAAATGGTGTTGGGCAAACAGGCTAGCTATGTGCAGAAAGCAGAAATTGGACCCCTTCCTGATACCTTATACTAAAATTAACTCCAGATGGATTAAAGACTCAAACATAAGACCTAACAGCATAAAAACCCTATAAGAAAACCTAGGCAAAACCATTCAGGACATAGGCACAGGCAAGGACTTCATGACAAAAACACCAAAAAGCATTGAAAACAAAAGCCAAAACAGACAAATGGGATCTAATTCAACTCCAGAGCTTCGGCACAGCAAAAGAAACAATCATTAGAGTGAATTGGCAACCAACTAGAATGGGAAAAATTTTTTGCTATCTACTGATCTGACAAAGGGCTAATAGCCAGAATCTACAAAGAACCAAAACAGATTTATAAGAAAAAAACAAGCCCATTCAAAAGTGGGCAAAGGACATGAACAGACACTTTATAGAAGAAGACATATATGAGGTCAACAAACATGAAAAAATGCTCATTATCACTGGTCATTAGAGAAATTCAAATCAAAACTATACTGAGATACCATCTCATGCCTGTTAGAATGGTGATCATTAAAAAATATGGAGAGGATGTGGAGAAATAGTAACACTTTTACACTGTTGGTGGGAGTGTAAATTAGTTCACCCATTGTGGCAGACAGTGTGGCGATTCCTCAAGGACCTAGAAATAGAAATTCCATTTGACCCAGCAATCCCATTACTGGGTATATATCCAAAGGATTATAAATTGTGCTATTATAAGGACACATGCACATGAATGGTCACTGCAGTACTGTTTACAATAGCAAAGACTTGGAACCAACCCAAATGCTTATTGAAGATGGACTGGACAGGGAAAATGTGGCACATATACACCATGGAATACTATGCAGCCATAAAAAATGAGTTTGTGTCCTTTGTAGGGACATGGATGAACCTGGAAACCATCATTCTCAGCAACTGACAGAACAGAAAATCAAACACTGCATGTTCTCAATCATAGGCAGGTGTCGAACAGTGAGAGCACATGGACACAGGGAGGGGAGCATCACACATTGAGGTCTGTGGTGGGGGGATCTAGGGGAGGAACAGTGGGGGATGGGGAGTTAAGGAGGGATAACATGGAAAGAAATGCCAGATATGGGTGATGGGGAGGAAGGCAGCAAACCACATTGCCATGTATGTACCTATGCAACAATCTTGCATGTTCTTCACATGTACCCCAAAATATAAAATGCAATAAAATATATTAAAAAAAAATCATGAGATCAATGTAAAAAAAAAAAGAAATTCAGCAAGAAGGATCAACAGATATTTATTCAATTCTTGTCACTATCAAGAAAAGAAAAATTCATTGGCAACTATTATTAGAGTGCAAATGAAATTATACTTTTCGAATCATTGAAAAACTAAAATATCAACAAAAGTAAAAAATAAATGAATGAAAAAAGATATATCAGGAAATGCAAACAAAATTCAAGTTTAATAATATTAATTTTGGACAAAGGATGTAAAGCCAAAAGCACTAAAGGTGGCAAAAAGATTATTTTATATTGACTAGAAGCACACTCCATAATGAAAACACACATAAGCCAAGTAAGATGATGTAAATTAGAAAGCAGTGTGTTGGAAATGAAAATAAAACTGTCATGGTGGAAATGCAAAATGACTATCTTCACAGATCAACAACATTATAAAATATTTAAGAATTTAATGTTTCTTTTAACAAAATTTTATTCATCAAAGTATATATATTTTCTAACATCCATGGATACTAAATAAAATTTGATCATGTAGTAGTCCACCAACAAACATTAATAAACTAAAAAATAGAAATTATATAAATTGAATTTTTAAAAACTGCAGACTCTGGAAATTGAGAAAAGGGTAAACAAAAATGTGAAAATTGTGAAACACTTTTCCTAAATCATCCTAAATGAAAAATAGTAAATATAGCTATTAAAAAATTTACAATATTAAGAACAGGACATGTCAAAACGATATCAGTTTTAAAGTATAATTTATACTATTAAAGCTTTTATTATTTAGAAAGAAATAAAGTATAGTGGATAATCTTTTTTGTTTTTTTGAGATGCAGTCTCGCTCTGTGCTCAGGCTGGAGTGCAGTGGTGAGCTGTCAGCTCACCGCAACCTCCACCTTCCAGGGTCGAGGGATTCTTGCCTTCCGATTAGCTGGGATTACAGGTGGACACCAACATGCCTGACTAATTTTTGTATTTTTAGTAGAGATGGTGTTTCACCATGTTGGCCAGGCTGGTCTCGAAATCCTGGCCTCACGTGATCAGCCCGTCTTGGCATCCCAAAGTCCTGGGATTATAGGTGTGAGCCACCATGCTGGGCAACTATCTTTTATTTTGAGAAGCCAGAAAAACTTGCAATATAAGAAGCAGACGGATTTAATAACAGTAAAAAAATAAAATGAATCATAAAATTTAAAAATATATAAAACAGAACTTATGAATAAATTTAAGAAAGAAACCATTAGGTAATTTGAATGGGGCAAATAAGAGAAAAGAAAATAGCTTTACATGACTGTAGGAAAGGGATATAACCAAAGATACAGAAGAGCTTTTGAAAATTAAAAAGATATGTGATAAATTTAAAATGTCAACACATTGGTAATTTCTACCATTTCTCAAGGTAGAAAACATGATAAAAACAGTAACACAAAAAGCTGAGGTAACTGTCAAAGAGCTTCTTCAATAATAATTTAAGCTTTGATGGTTTTCCTCTGAATTGTATCAAACTTGGAACAAACATTTGCTTTCTATATTAGTGAAGCAATTCTGCAGCTTATAGAAAGATTGCCTACTCATTTTTCCAAGCTCATGTAATCCTTTTACTCCCAACCTGATAAAGAATGTATGAAGTAAAGCCCCAGAATAATCTCAGTATTAAATATTGATGAGTAATATCTTCCAGATTATATTGAATTAAATCCAGAAACACAATAAAAGCATAGCAAACCATGGTAAAGTTTATTCTAGGAATGTAAGGTTGGTTTTTCATTAGGATTGATTGATTAATTAATTTATTATACAGCACCTCACTACAGCCTTTACCTCCCAGGCCTCAGTTGATCCTCTCACCTCAGCCTCCTGAGTAGCTGGGACCACAGATGTGTGACAACACTCCTGGCTAATTTTTAAATTTTTTTTGATAGTGACAGGGTCTCCCTTTGTTGCTCAGGCTGGTCTTGAACTCCTGGGCTCAACTGATCCTCCTACCTCAGCTTTCCAAAGTGCCGGGATTACAGGTGTGAGCCACTGTGCCAGGCCCATTAGGAGAGCTTTTGATTTCAAATTTTATTTTGAAAGGTCAAAGGAGTTAGAAGAAAGACATAACTATTTTGATATGGCAAAAGGGTACTTAATGTAACAACTATTAGAGATAAATAATTTTTAATAATCTCGCATTTGAAGAATCCTTCCTTAATAGAGTTGATAAAATTTATGAAGTTAGCATCCAATACAATGCATAATTGTAAAATCCAACAGAGAATTAAAGTCTGAAAATTTTAGAATGTAAGAAGATATACAGGAAGACATATTAGCTATAAATATTAGAAAAGAGAACAGAATTAATCACAGATATTGCAATCGCCACATTGGAAAACCACTTCAAAATTAACTGGAAAACTATTAGAACTAAGAAAATGTTTCATTAAAGTGGTGGGATAAAAGGGTAGGCATGGTGGCTCACGCCTGTAATCCCAGCACTTTAGGAGGCCGAGGTAGGCGGATTATTTGAGGTCAGTAGTTTGAGACCAGCTTGACCAACATGGTGAAACTCCCGTCTCTACTAAAATACAAAAATGAGCCAGGTGTGGTGGCGCGCACTTGTAATCCCAGCTACTAGGGAGGCTGAGGCAGGAGAATCATTTGAACTTGGGAGGTGGAGCTTGCAGTAAGCCGAGATTGCATCATTGCACTCCAGCCTGGGTGACAGAACAAGACACCCTCTTAAATAAAATAATAATAAAAATAACAGAATGAAATCTACAAAAAACCTGTTAGAAACTTATTGTTTTCCCCAAAATTAATATTTCTTAAGCTTTTTTGGGGGGGGCAGGGGATGGGGATGGGGGCTGTAGGCCTCTTCTGCTACAGAAAACCCACTGACATGCACATTTTTGTAAATCATTTTATGGAGTTCAATAGAAGCCCATGGATCATAAACTAAAGAGTGAAGAATGACAACTTGGAAAATACAACAGAAAAACATTTCTTTCACAATAAAAGCAACACTTTAAGATGCCTGGGGAAAAAAGTCATCAATTAGACTAATTTGAGGAAAAAAAAACAAAACTGCACCGAGGGACATAAATGAGAGCGATACATCCCTAAATAAGGAAATAAGTAGAGAAAATAATGTAGTGCTGTTGCTGCTGAGTTAATCTGTGTTTTTCACACAGTTCAAGTGAAAATCTCAGGGATAACTGGAAACATAAACAGGTATTTAACATGTATATGGTTGGAAAAATCCAGTAAAGACCAAGGAGATTTTCACCCAAGATTAGAAATGTGGATAGACTGGTCCTCCAGATGTTACAACTAATTAAAACAATGTGATCCAAGTATAGAAACAATCAGAAAAACAGAACAGAATAGAAAACCCAGTAATAAACCCAAGCTAGCAAAGAGTTTAACTATTCAAGTCGTTGGTAAAAGATTATTATACAATGGTGTGGGAAGAACTGGCCAATCAATCGGGGAAAGAAACACTGGACATTGACCTTGTACCTTACATCATAATAAATTCTAGTAGAAATACAATTTAAATAAAAAAGAATCAAAAATATAAGAAAAGGTGGTAATAGAAAGGACAATGACAGCTCAACTGCAATTATAAATAGGGGTGCTAAATTTCTGAATAATATAAAAAACAGAATTCAGATATATATTAAAAGAATATATCATAACCAGATGTATATAGAAATACCAGAATGATCCATTATTTAAAAATGATTTTTATGACATTCACTGTACTAGTAGGTAAAAGGAAAAATATCACCATCTTGACAGATGGCAAAATTGCATTTGATTAAATTGAGCATGTATTCTTTCAAATGAAGAGTTGAACTTCTTGACAGGGTCTCATTTCCAAAGGATTACACATTTGAAGTATTTCAATTAATGTAAGAACAAGACTATTTCTGGAGTTTCCAGGGAATCATATGTGGTAGTTAACATTATTTTACTCTAGCAGTACTTAAATTGACATTGTACACTCTATTATACTAATGAAGTGACCTGCAAAATTTGTTACAATCCATCAACCGTTTAAACTGATGAAGCCAGGAAGTCTTGGAAGAGCAACATGATACAATACAAAGTACAGGAGTTGGACCAAATTTAGAATCCAGAATCAGAATACTAGTTTGGTGGAATACTGGCTATTTGACCTCGGCAGGTTATGTAAACTTTTTGAACCTCAGTGTCCTTATCTGGAAAACTTAAGTAATAGCAGCCAAGATAGAGTATGCTTGCTACTGCCTATATTGCCTGCTTATTACAACAGAAAAAGCAACCAAGTACACTGGAAAGTAAACAAAACTGGTGGATTGGGGAGGAAAATTAAAACCAAGAGTACTGACCACAGTACCATGAGGTCCAGAATTTCCGTCCCCCAACTCAAGTAGCCGCAAACTCCCCAAATATGGTGACAGACACATTTATAGATTCAAGAATCTTTGCAAAGTCAAAATTGGGTACCCTGAAAGAAAACCATGCCCACACACATAATCAAACTGCTAAGAACTAAAAAAGAAGAAAGCAGGTAGAGAAAAACAACACATATATAAAACAATGATTCAAATGACTAGTTCCTTTCCACTAGAAAATAGAGTACAATGGTTATATGAGGATAAATAAAAAATGATATGTAAAGTGCTTTGCAGATAAAAGACACAAATGGTAGGCATTATTAGTCTATTTTTAGTTTCTTTACTATACCTCAACACATTATATTTATTTTCCATTCTATTTTTCATCTTCTCATAGATTTACCCTATGTGTAAATCTCAAGAACTAAATACAGATACATTCATTCCGCACTGTAGGCAGAGGATTTGTCCATGATCCCTGAGCATACCAAAATCCATGCAGTCAGTTCTGCAGAACCTACAGATACCAGAAGTCAGCCCTCCATATATGTGGGTTTTGCATCCCATGAATACCGTATTTTTGATCTGCATTTGGTTAAAAAAATACCCATGTATGAGTGGACCCATTCAGTTTAAAATATTGTTTAAGGATCAGCTGTACGTCTTTGATATTATTTCTTTTGATTTATCCAAAACCTTTTGCTGAAATGAAAGTCTTTGCCAGTTCATGTCTTGCTTTTGAAAGAGCTTTTCTTAATTTTATAAGGTTTCTCAAATATTATACGGGTATTTTAATGGACCCTTAACTGTTTAATAGGGATATTGTGAAGATCAAGTGAGATAGAAAAATATAAATTTCTGTGCTCAACTAAAACACTGCAAGTCTTAAATTTCAGAAGCAGTACTAGCTTGGAAGATCTGAAAGCCTGATTCTTTTAGCCAGTCTCCTGAGAAAGAGTTTCAGAGAGCTCTGGCCCACATCTCTTCCATAGGCTGAGGAGGTTGGGGGTGTGTCCATGAACCACGCTGTGCTTCGCCAGCTGACCTAGGCCAAGCAGTCACCACATGAAACCCACACAGCCTTCAGCAAGGCATTTCTGGCTGTTGTTTGATGCACATTTGACCCATATGAAATGCTGCTTCCAGCAAACCAGGGACTCTACCCTCTGTCTTCTCTTCAGAACAGGAAAATAGTAGTGAAGTTAAGGCACACAAAAATTAGATTCCAAGTAGATTCAGAGGATGACTAATTCCAACAAGCATAACAAACCAAAACGGGTCTGGAAGCCTTGGCATTCTGATAGTGTTTATTATAAATACCTGACCCCTCTGCCCCCTTCAACTTCCTAGAAGCTGCAGGCATTAGCACACAAAACACCTGCAAGTGATGTGTGAACCTGGTCTCTTGGCCAAACTCTCATGCAGGGAGCATGTAAGCCAATATGAAGCTGCACTAGGAAGCCTGGGGTTGTAGCAGGATGTGAAGAACAGGTGAGAGGGGTGTTTAGCTCCCCATCGCTGAACACAAGACATCTCTGCATAAAGGATGGCATTGTCTAAAGACTGAGCAAGATGAGGCATCTTGAGTTAGCTAGAGACACCTCCTCAGAGCTTCTTAAAATCCTTGGCCAATATTGAAGGCAAGTCACACAAATGTCTTGGATTTTATGATTCACTGTTAAACAGAAGGCAGCAAGGTAAACTGGAAAGAATGTGGAGGCTGGGTCTGGTCTGGGTTCTGTTTGCTATTCTCAGGAAGGTGATATGGCCTAAGTTTCTCCTGTTAATAAGGGATCAGAAACTCCTGTTTTTCGAATGGGGTGATTGATTTTTTAACAACAGGGATGAGAAATATGCTTACCTGTCTTCTGTCAGTTTCATTAAGGTTGTTCCTCTAGTGGAGAAGACAATAAAGGACATTCTCAGCTGTGGGCTGGAAAGAAAAAGAAGCTCTATGAGGACAGATAATAAGACTGTGCTTGCCACTCTCTTCAGGCTCCCTCTCTGTCCCTCCCATTCCATCATGGTTGCCAGAGCTGATGACCCCTAATACACAGGGGGCCTCTAAGGCTGGCATTGCGGGTGTTGATTAGCCAGCAATGTACTTGAAATGTAGGTCAAAGAGAAGACATGCTGGGTCTTCTTGGAGGCTGCTTCTGCTCGGTGAGTGTGGATTACGAGTTAGAATGATAAACTTCCTTGTTGCCCTGTGTTCTGTTTAAAGAAGTATGTTCCAACAAGGGGACCAGTCTGTATGGTGTCTATAAAAGGGGATCTCAATAGACAAAATTTGATAGTGTGTCCACAGTAGCCTGGTGTATTCTCTAATGACGAGTTGCAGCTTGATGCCATCAGCCATTAACATCATATAACAAACTCCCTTTGCCCTGAAAGTGGAATCATCATCAACTTGTAATTTCTCCTTGGCTTCCCAAGATTATCCTCTAAGGAGAAAATGTGCTGACCAGTCATTAGAATATCTATTCCATGGCAGCATATTGGCAGCATTATTAATGAATAAATTGGCATGGTTTTTACACAGTGCTCAGGAGCATTCTCAATCTAAGAGTGCTTCTCTGGAGGCAGAAGCACTCTCACCTGAGGGTGAACTTGTTTCTCAGTCTGCAAGATGGACCATCCAACTGCAGGGATTCAGTAGTGCAATGCCATTCTGTATGTTCAACTTGTTCTTCTGTGATAGCAGCAATCAATTTCTTCACAATGCAATAACCTCCCATACTTTATCGGGCTCTGGAAACTTATAGTTCCACTTCCTCAAGTGTTTCTCGAACCTGCCTCACTTCCCATTTCTTAACTTAAGATCCTGGCCTCAATTGTCTGACCACTACAATTTCCTAGCTGGCGTCTTGCCTAGCAACGTTCTTTGCTCCAATTCACTCTTCACACTGCTTCCAGAATTATTTTCCTAAAACAAAAATTATATCCTGTCACTTAACTGCTATAAAATTTCCAGTGACTCCTACTGTCTCCAGGATAAAGTCTACATTTACTACCATGTGCCTGATGCATCTTTGGAGGCCCGTTGCATGATGTTCAACATTTGATGGAGCGTAGGAAACACCTGGTGAATTGAATATTGGTCCCTAAAACAGACTTCAGTTTTCTGTTCATGACCCCGTGCTGCCTGTAACTACTTCACCAGCCCTGGGGCAGCAGACACCGTGTCCTAGAACTTGGGCTTCTAACTGCCACATTCTATACTGCTTTGCTTCCATCAAGTTCAGTTCTGGAAATAAACTTTAAATGTAGAAAACAAAGATCTCCAAGAGGCAACTGGCATATGAGTCTAGGCTAGAGGCATAATTTGGAAGTTCTCAGCATACTGATGTGGGCAAAGTTGTTCAGAGAGAGTGTCAGCAGTGAGGAGGGAAGTGAGCCAAATAGAAAACCACCACCAGTGTGGGAAGGACTGGCTGAGGCCAGTGAGATGGAAGCAGAACCAGGGCCAGTGGAGGAGAGAGTTTCAAGGAAGGATAAGTTTGCATCCAGTAAGGTCCCTGCATCCAGTGGACTAAGGGCTGCAAAGTGCTCCTGAATTTTTCCTCTGGGTCATCCCTTGGTGACCTTGGTGAGAGCAAGCAGTGAAGGGTGGGGATGAGGACCAGAAAGCATTGGGTTAAGGAATGAATGAGAAGTAAGGATATGCAGATGACCAGTCTTCAAAGACATGTGAGTGAGAAACCAGTAAAGAAATAGGGTCCCATCTATAGGAAGACAAGAGCAAGAGATTCACTGTCACTGCTTTTTTGGGACAAGGGGCAGGAGAGATTAGTCTGTGTTTGTAGGCTGTGGGGAAGGATCCAGGGGCAAGGTCGAGAAGAATACAAGACAAAAACAAAGACCTGGAGGAGATTGGAAACGATGGGATAAAATTGGAGTAAAATGGAGAGGTTGGCCTTACATAGGAGGGATAGTTGGATCTCAGAGGCTAGTGGGAAGGACATAGATGCATCTTTTAGGAGTGGATTGGAACTTGAACATGTCCACTGCTTGCTGGATTCTTGGTGAAGTAGGAGGTGAGGTTCTTTGCTGAGAGTGATGGGTGTGAGGTATAGATTGAAGCTTGAGGAAACAGCAAAGCATTAGAATCATTATCAGAAAAATGACCAAGGGTCAGAATAAAGATAAATAAAATGAATTAAAATATCAAAAATCCCGCTGAGATTAGAAATGATGTACTTGTACTGACATCAGCCACTGTTATCGAATGAATTTCTCCCCTGCAGTCCCAGCTGCCTTAGACTTTTTATTAAAATGAATAAACAAACGAAAAGCACCCATTCATTCATTCGCCCATATTGACTGAGCATGGACTATGTATCTGGCACTGTTATGGGCACTTGGGCTATGAATGTCATCAGACTACAGCTCAGCCTCTACCTCGTGGAGTCTGTGTGTGGCAAGGTCTTGGTTCCACACTTTGAGGGGCTCCATAGCCAAGTGGGGTTAGCAGAGACAACCAGAGAAGGGTGCCTTGTCTGGATTAAGCCATGTCAACCTCCCTGGTCCTCAGTTTCTTCATGTATAAAGCACAGGAATTGGATTAACTGTTCTCTTAATCCCCTCCCTTGCCCCTGCCCACAATTTTTTGATTCTAAGATAGTGAAGAGTCTGGAATTGCTGAAGGAACTGAAACAATGTTGTGGGCCCATTCTAAGCCAGGTGCTGGACTAGTTGGCTTGCACATGTTTTCTCTTATAAGCCTCATATATAAACTAGGCTTCAGCCAAGGTTGGTTAATTGCTACAGCTGCACAATGGAACTTAGATTCAAACCCACATCTGCCTGACTTCAAAGCCTATTCCACTAGACTCCTCCACTTCAGAGGGAGCAGAAGCCCAGAAGAGCAATTAGAGACAGAGCAGATACCGTGAAGGGTGTGGAGGCAGACTTGTTTTATATCACTCTAAAGGACCAATGGCTGCGAGTGAGGAAAGGACATCTTGGCTTAATGACAAAAAGATTTATGAAAACTGGAATTGTCCAACTATTGGACTTTTGCCTCAAAAGGCAGTGATTTTTCACCAGAGCTATTCAAGTAGAGAGTTATACAATGCCTCCTAGGATAGGCTGGGAAGTCACTCCTTTCAATTCCTAGTTTCTATGATCCTTTAAAACGTTTTCCACCACCACCCATGTACTTTTTTCTCCCCTCTGCCCTCTCAGCATCTGTTTTTCCTATCATCTGGGTTTGGATGCTTCCTGCTGTAGCTTCCAGTTTTTGGCATAACAGACAAGCCACCTCCTAACCCTTTCCCTCCAACTAGGCAGGTAGCTATGTGTTGAGGTCAATAACTGAATTTGAGGGGACCCTGTCTGTCACTACCCAGGGCTTAGAGGATAACCTGTATTCTGAGATAAAGAACCTTACTTGGCTGGGCACGGTGGCTCACACCTGTACTCCCAGCACTTTGGGAGGCTGAGGCAGGTGGATCACGAGGTCAGGAGATTGAGACCATCCTGGCCAACATGGCAAAACTCCATCTCTACTAAAATACAAAAAAGTAGCTGAGCATGGTGGTATGTAACTGCAGTCCAGCTACTCAGGAGGCTGAGGCAGGGGAATGGCTTGAACTTGGGAGGTGGAGGTTGCAGTGAGCCGAGATCACACCACTGCACTCTAGCCTGGTGACAGAGCAAGACTCCGTCTCAAAAAAAAAAAAAAAAAAAAAAAGAACCTTATTTAAAGATGAACTTTATGGTCACTCCTATCAACTGGAAGACTCTTTGGAGGCCATCAGCATGAAGTGGAGCTGTGTAAGAATTTACGATGATCAGACCAATTTTACTGAAGACGTTGACAGCTTGCGTCAAGCACTCCATGAAAACTATTACTGTTGTGTTGTCCCTTGGAGGCTGCACACAGCAGGGCAAAGTGGCCTCATTTCCTTTACTAGTGAGCCTCCATTCTCCCTGGAAAGTCCAAGACTCCCATGATATTTGCAGTGACTATGTTCGAAATTGCATTGTCTTGCCTGGTTGTGTTGAAAATGCTCAGAGGATTCTACCTGAGAGTACACCAATTGTGTATGTAGTGACTAATTGTCACATTTTGCTCAGGACTAAGAAGCGTTCCTCCTATGATGTGAGACTTTCAGTGTTAAAACTGGTAAATTTCTGGGCAAACCAGGATGAATAGTTCATCCTACACACTGTATATCCTACACGTGAGTCCAGCTAAAATATGCCAATTGCTGCAGCATGATGCACTGTGCAAGAAAAATGTTAAAGGTAATAAGAATATGCTATTCGACAGAGGAAGAAGAATGCTAAATATTTTTGGTCTCATAACCCTATTTGATTCCTCCTAAAAACATAAAGCCAAAAGTGACTCTAAAATGTGGCAAAGATGAAAACAAAGTAAACAGTCTCTGGTCCAAGATGAGCCCACCTTAGCTGAAAAACATCCCCAAAGTATTTAGTAATTAATAGAATAGCAGGCATGACTTGTTTGACTCATGACAGAGAACTACAAGTGAAGCAAATTCATAGTGTTTCTCACCTGATGAATTTATGAGCCAACTGTTCCACAAAGTAATAGATTTCATTCCAGTGATGCAGCACACTTCCTGATCTAGGAAAATAAAAGCAGATGTTGCTTGACTCAAGTGTTCACTTGTCTTTACCTTATATTATTTATCTTCACATTCTGATAGTTTACATTTGATCTCTACATTAACTGGACTCATTACCTGAAACTCTGGTAACTTTGGAAATTATTTGAAAGGCTGTTTTGACTTTCTGTTAGCGTTCTTTAAAATGTTGTAAAAGAACTCTCCTCACTCTACCTCACACCACCCTCCCCCAAATCCATACACCCAAACCCTGAAAAACAACAACCACAACAAACCCTGGGCCTAAAGAGATTCACAGGTAAGTTTCACATCTTTGAGAAACAGCTATTTTTGTGCTATTCAATTTTTCTCTGATTAGGAAGGAAAAACTATTCCAATTCATTTAAATGAAATTAATACACACACGCTGATAAACACAACCCCTCCCCAAAGAGTCCAACTTCATTTGCAAATATAGATGCAAAATCTCTAAAGCATATTAATGAAATGAATCCAGCCGGAATCCAAGAGAATAATAATTTATTGATGAAGTTTATTTCAGGAAGGTAGTGATAGTTGAACATTTAAGAAAATCTAATTTAGTCATATTAATAAACGAAAGAAGAAAAATGACACAGCTTTGCATTATATGAAAAAGGAATCCTCTTAGAGACAAGAGGGAAACTGTTTCCCTAGAACATATGGAATCATAGGATTTTAGATTTGGAAAGGGGCTTCTTTATTTCCCAAGTTTGACTTCTGTTTCACAGGTACAATTTCCTGCTGCTTCAATCAGCTTATATTTCCATAGTGTTCATATTCAGTTTGTTGCAACGGCTCCTATTTTTTTCTATTGAACCCGTTCTTCAGTGGCTATGATGCCTCCTCCTTTCACTTAAGGCTCCATTTCAGGTGGGCTCTGCATTTCTGCTTGCCATTCTAATAACCGTTGAGGTTAGAGTTTGTTCTTTCTGCTCTGACGTTTTGTTCTGCAAACATTTTCCACTGATTTATGATGATTTTTATTTTTTATTTACTCATTTACAACTTTAACATCTAGAGAGTTATTGTTGCTCTTTTTTTCTTTGTTTCAAACTATTTTATAGATATTTAAGAGGACTTTTTGCCTTCCTTTTCATGGAATGATAGTCACAAGAATTCTCATTCTGATTGGGTGTATTTCATTTCTAGGAGGAAAATTTATTTTTCTTTATCCCATATCCAGAAATAGTATATCTCTCTGACCTGAACAAAAGTAGTACAATATGTTATGGTCATGCCACTAGATACTCTGTGTCAAAAGGGTGTCTCGCTTTCCTCAAATTAATCTAAAACTTCAATTCTAGGAAGAAATCTGAGAGGATTTTCTGTGAAATGTAAAAACTGATTTTAAAAATAAGATAAAGATTAAAGGTCTAAAAGCAGTCAAAGCAACTCTGAAAAGGAAGCACAAGGTAAGAGAGCTTGCTCTACCAGCCATAATGACCGTATGTACATAATACATGATATAACAGAAGAGTCAGTGGGATAGAACAGAGATCCCAAACCCCAACCTATGTGATACATGGCTGTATAGTGAAAGTGGTGATTCATACAGGGGAGGGAGAATATATCCTTCAATAAATGATGCCGGGACAATTGGGTTATTAACTGAAAAAATAAATCAGATCATAATCTCATACCCAATAAAGTTGAGATGTATTAAAAAAAAGTAATGGGAAAAACACCTTTAAATCTGTTGGATGAACTGGATGAATTACAGAAGATTATTGTGTCCTAAGTTTAGCAAAGGGTTTCTTAAAGCAGGTATATCCTTTTCAAGAAAAGGATAATTTTGACTATCTGAAGTATCTAAATTTCTGAATGACAGGACTTCATAAGCAAATGATGAGAAAAAAATAATAAGAGAAGGTGTTTGCAACAAATTTAAAGGGCAAAAGATTACTGTCCAGTATATGCAAATAACTGATACATATAATTATTAAAAAGGCAAACAATAGAAAAATAGACAGAGGATCAGAGCGGGCAATCTTTTGAACGTTGGTAAATTAGCATGTGAAAAAATATTCAACTACTCTAGTAAACAAATAAATACTTATTTAAACTATTGTGAAATACTACTTCATGTCTTTCTGACAGGCAAAAATCAAAGTGCCTAACAATACTAAGTGTGGTGAGAATATGGCTAAGTGGGAAAGTGTGTACATTGCTGGTAGATGTGGAAACTCAACTTCTTCAGAGAGCAATTTGGCAGTGCCCCATGAGGCTGAGGACAAGCATTTCCTATGACTGGCAACCCTGTTTCTAGGTTTACACTCTCCCATCCAAACAAGGGAATGTACATAAGCATTTTTTACAGTAATAACAACTGTTCCACTGTCAGAGAAAAAAGTTATAAATTCACCAGTATACAGTTTCTGCGAATATATTCACACACACACACACACACACACACACACACACACACACTCTTATTTCTTTAAAAAAATATGAAAATAAGTTAACATTTGCTCATTTTATGTGGAGAGTTCATGGGTGTTCATGATATTTTCCTTTGCTCTTTTTGGAAGAACACAGATTGTTCTAGAATCTTATAATGGGCACTCTAAAAAAGGGTCAAAACAATAACTCAATTCTGGGTCCGTCTCCTCATACAAGAAATATTCATTATAATTATGTTTTCGTGTGCTCATCTTGAACCCCACTTTGGCTAATTTGAGATGATATTTGGCATAACCAGAGGTAGGAAGATTTTACTGGGGATTTCATATTTCTTATTAACTATAAAAAATAACATCACCCTGCACTACTCTAGCTGCCTAAAGTGCAGAGATGGCTAAGAAATGGTGCTTGTCCCCCAAGAACTCAGAGTTAAGTGAGGAAGACAGAAGAATTAACATGTAACCTGTTACGAAAGTGCTGCAGGTGAGGACTGTGCATTTGGAAAAAAGAAAAGGGAACGATTCTTTGTGCCTGTGCAGGCTATGAAGGGGGTTGGTTGAAGGACAGGTAGAAACTTGTGAGGAAGGCAAGGGTTTTTGAGAAAGACCATCCTTGGTGTAAAACACTGAAGTTGGGGAAGAGCAAGCAGTTTCATGGTGCAGCACCATGGAGCCTGCAGAGAAGAGGAGCTGGGGAGATTGGGAAGGAATCTGGAAGGAGCATACTAGGGTCACCTCCTGTCTAAAGCACCCCTTTGTCAATTCTGCTCGCTCAGCCTTTATACATACTCCCTCTGCTTGGGATACTCATTGTCGACAGTGGCAAGTAACTCTTCAAGACTCAGCTTGGTCTCACCCTGTTGCTTTTGACCAACACAGATAGGTCTCACTGTCCCTTCCTTATGCTCTCAGGACCACTGTGTCCAACTCTCTGCCAGCATCCCTTGATACTGGGTGGCAATCAGTCTAAAAGAAATTTGCCCCCACGCACTATCTGTTTATTGAATGAAAAAAGAAGAGCATGAAGAGGAAAAGCCTCTATTGCTCATGGAAACCTCTGGATCTTTTGCCATATGGACCTCACCTATTCCACCTTGGCTTGGATAAACATCCTGGGTTTGGGACTCAGATGGCTCTCTCCAATTCCTGTGACTTATGTGAACTAAGAAGGCTTCCCAGATGGGTCACTGATTTTAGGGCATAGCTAGCTCCTTGGTGACTGGGCCCACATGATCATTAATAGATTTCCGAGCTGAATGGCAGCTAGAGTCTCCCATGAGCTCACCAAAACTGCACATCCTAGCCCTGGGCTTAAAGCTTTAGAAATCTTTCATAAAGACCTGTGTGGGCAGGATTCACTTGTGTACTTCAAGTCACATAGACTGGTCCAGGCTGCTATCCTTCAGCCATGGAATAGATCCTCTGGCCCTGGGGGTCCTGGGTGGTGATCTGGCAGAGACGCCCAATGCTGTTCAGGTGCCTCAGAAGATACACCACATGACTGGCTATAAGACAATTTTGGTCTTTATGAGAATCAAGAGATTTCCTTGAAGACTGGCCATTAGTGGCCACTTCTGAAATGCAATGCTGTGTTTTGGTCCATACAACCAGGAAAATTGGTCTTTGAAATTCTGATTACTGAGGGGTAGGGTAAGATGTCCACTGATTAGAGAGGAATCTCCAAACTACTCATGTCCAATTTCCTCATCAGTAAAGAATTTCTGCTGGGAGGAATTTATATTGGGAGTATGGTTAATGGGTACAAACAAAATTAGAAAGAATGAATGAGACCTAGTATCTGATAGCACAACAGGGTGACCATAGTCAATAATATTAAATAATAATTTAATTGTACAGATAAGCATAACTTAAAAAGTATAATTGGATTGGTTGTTACGCAAAGGATAAATGATTGAGGGGATGGATACCCAATTTTATGTGGTGTGCTTATTTCACATTGCATGCCTGTATCAAAACATCTCATGTACCCTATAAATATATACACCCACTATGTACTCACAGAAATAAAAAAAATTAAATAAAATAAGGAAATTATTCTGGGAGGAGAAGCAATGTGTTGGTGAGATAGAAACTTGAGCTAGAATTGGGAAACTATTATTGACTCCCTGTTAAGGAGCAAGGGTTTGAAGTAAATCCTTTTTGGGTTACTATTTCTTTATTCTCCAGGAGTGGCCCTATTTCACAGTCACAGATTAGTTTGTATTCCTTTAATTATTAAAGAGAGTCACTCAATGATAATTCACACTTTCAACTCTCTTAAAACATGTCATTTTCACTATACTTCTATCTGACTGATATAAAATTTATATAATTTTGATGTTCACCTGATTTGTTGATGCTAGATATAGGGGAAGATCCAAAATATATCCTTTGGTGTTGAGAAAAGTTTACATCCATCAAAAACTGTCTTGCTAACAGGCAAAAGCTGAATTTTCTGAAGAAGACAATAAAATGAGATCTCTAGACAAAACTGGAGGCAAGGAGGCATTGACAGGCTTGCTCCTCCCATCCTGTCACTGCTGGGGTTTGTCACTTCATATATAAAAGTGATCATTCTTTACACAATTATTTAAGCCTTGCCCGAATTATACACCCTTTGAGCCACACTCAAGATGTACAAAGCCTGCTTCCTCAAGCATCAAAGGTAAAAACAACCTTCTAAGATTCTAGGAACCAAACTGGGTTTGTCTTCTCTGGGTTACCCTGGAATTCCAAGGAGCCTCAGCTATAAAGGAAAAATGGAGTAAAGGGTTATCTCGATCTGCACTTTGGACTCCTTCTACTTTTTATTTCTGAACCTTCTTAACCCACACATGCAGGCATTGTCCTATCCCAAGACCAAACCACTCCTTGGAAAAAGAAAGAACCCTATGTCTGCTGCTTATGGTTTCAGCATGGCAGCGAGCATGTTGGGGGGTACTGCTTATATTTCTTTAACCCAAGTCCCCAGTGGCAGGAGGCTTACCTGCCTGGTGCCACAGTCCTCTCCCCTGTCTCACCACCACCCATTGATCCCAGCTGACTTCCTATCCCTGACCACTGGGACCTCAACCAGGCCCCCACCTTACCCCCTTCTCCCATAGGGATAGATTTGCTGGGTCTATGACTCAGTTTGGACTTTATGTTGAAACATGCATGTCTAACTTGCACTTGGCCTTGTGACTGATTTTCTGGTTTGGAAACTGCCCTAGTGGCTTCTGCCAGAATAATTGACTCAGGGTAGTTCAGACCCTTGGCTTCCTCTCAATCCTGAAGACCTCAGTGTACTCCTGGTCACGACCAGGTGTTGGCTAGGGATAATGGCAGAGAGTGGATCCAATCCCAGTTTCTTTCCACCCTACAATGTGTAAACATGCCATTTATCATGTCAGTATCTTTGTGAGTTAATGACTTTAAACTCCAGCTATGGAATCCTGATACCATCTTTAGACAGTATGCCCACCCAGCCATTATTACCAAAGCTGCAAGGTAGAAATAAAAACTTCTAAGCCTAAATATAAATAGTACTAGAAAATGTTCCACTGTACACTGTTGTAGATTTTTTTTTTTCAGAATTGTCTTTAACATGTAACTGCTGGGCAAACTGTAGTCACAGAGTTGCAGTGCCACGCCCTGGAAATCAGTGGATGTAAAGGCCCCTAATTTTGACTCCCCTAAATCCCTAACTCAAATGCAGTTCTAGCTCCTGAAGACTACTATCTTGGTCTCAAAATGGTACACATGGTCCAGGCCCCTTCTTGGGATTTTGTGCCTCTGTTTCACTGTACAAATCTCAGCAGAATTTGGAATTCAAGTAACCTCCTAGGAATTGTGCTTGAAGACAGTCTTACAGAGTTCTGTGCTTGAAGATTGTTTCAATACACTTGGGGCCACTCAAAACCAGAGTCAATGCCCCCCCAAACTATCATCTGACTTGGCCTTGGAGAAGGCTCAGCAGACCATGGGGCGGGAAAGCCACCAGTCTTCACTACTAGTCCCAGAAGGTTGCTGCTGAAAGCAGTTCCAGAGTGTCTTACTTATTTTTGTTTTTTCTATGCTCTCTCTTATGTTTGGAACATGATAAGAAGTCAAGACATTTTTGTGACATTGCACTCACTGGGTGTTCCCAGTGCAGGATTCGGCATGGAACCTGGCATTGCCCTCAGATTATTGTTCAGTTGCTTCCAAGGGTCTAATATGCAAAGAGCAGAAGCAAAATAAGAACTCCAGATCTCATTCTGACTTGTTCTCTGAAGTGCATTCTTTTCTGTTTATGCAAGTTTCCAAACCTCCCTGTGGTTAAGCTCCTTAGAAAACACAGGCTCTTTCCATTAGCCACACATATAACAAGAGTCAGAAAGAAACAAGTTGGCCAAATGAGTTTAAATTATCCTCCCTTCTTTTGCACATAGATTAGAATAGAATAAAAGGGAAAAAGAAAGTTTGCAGTTGGAACCATGACCGAGGAGTCTTTTAATCCTGGAAGGGCAGAGCAGCTCTAAGGATGGAAATTATAAAACTGTCAGTTTCTACTTTTCCTTAGCCCCACCCGGTTGAAGTCACTGATGTCCTCAGTGACCCACTTGGGTCCCCTGCCAATCCTGAAAGGATACAGATATGTTCAGCAGCTTCAGGCACATGTAATTGGGACCCACACTTAATTCTGCTGTCAAAGACCCTGTGTTCATTTGCTGTTGTGCTCCCTCCCCAGCTTCTTCCAGGGAAAATATTGCACTTAAGAAAACAAGTTAAAATGAGATTTGGAGTTCTTATTTTGCTTCTACTCTTTACGTATTAGACCCTTGGAAGTAATTGAACAGTAATCTGAGGGCAATGTCTTCCTCTCCTTTCTCCTAGCCTTGCCCCCCTGTCCTCTGGCTGCCTGGAGTCTTAAACCTGGCCCAGGCCTTCAGGCCTTGTTTTCCTATCACTAATGTGAGTCACAGCCATGCCTCCTTCTTGCTCACAAAGCTTGACCTTGACTCTTGCCTTCACTCCAACTTCATTAGACACCAATACAGACCCAAACCAAGTCACTGAGCACTGTACTTTGAGTTGGGGCCACCCACCCTGCTCCTGTCTGTGTCACAGAGACCCCAGTACAGGATGCCCAGCGCCACTTGACTGACTTGTGATGGAATGTCCCAATAGTATATGTAACTGATGCCTATGGAAACAATAATTTTTAAGCCTCAGAATGCAACTTACTAGTGATTTGAGAAAGCAATTTCCTGGGACATTGCCAACATTAAAAAATAGAATAGAAATACCAGAATATACTGCATATAGTAACAAAAAGCATGATATATGTAACATTTGTTCAGTTACATGTAAGTATTGTGTATGTACTGTGTCAAGATGTAAAATGTACTCTTCTGTAGATCATGATAAAAAAGATATTACAGCAAAATATGTACTACTTTCAACTCCACTCTGCCTTTTTTCAACAGGCGCGTGTGCGCATACACACACACACACACACACACACACACCGCATATGCATACCAGGAGAACCCTGAAAACATTTTCTAATATCAACTATTGGTACTTTTGGTGCAGATTCAACACAAAAGTGCTATTGTTAAGAATACAGACAACGGGTTAGTAAGCCAAAAGGTATTTCCCATAATTGAAATGCACAGCTGTGGCTCCATTTCTCACACTTGCCAGATTCACAGAGATGAAGCACAGTAGCCACTTTGCATCCCCCAGAAAGATCAAAAGGGGATGGGTCAACATCATTTAGTGAGGGTAGCTGTGGATGATGTCACTGGGGAGGAAATGACTCAGAATGAGGGCATCAAGGGAAAGGATTTACAAATACTGTATCACAAAAGCAGCAGGTCTGTTCTTAGACATTTTGGGGGAGGGGTGGGTGGAGAGGAGGGAAAGACAAACAAAAGGAAGAAAATAAAAATCACCCATCATCGCGCAACTCAGATATAACCATTGCCCCACTGCAGTGACTACTTTCAGATGTTTCCCCGAGCATCTTCACCTTGCATATTTACAGATATGGTCTCTGCTCTTTTTACCTAATGCCATTATGCTCATGAACAAATGTTTATTTCATTCACGAATCCTTCCCAGCATCACTTGTAAGTAACATGTGCATTTTCTCCACTTTATAACTTGTATAACTTTATAACAGGTATAATTCCTTTTTGTACATTCGGTTGCTTCCACTTCTTCACTATTATAAAAGAATTACGATGAATATTTTTAACAATATCTTTACATACATAATGGGGATATTTTGAATTTTTTATTGTGATTTTCTGTTTGGTATTTGCACGGAAAGTGACCCAGCACACCCTGGTCCATGTGAGACATCCATCTGGCAGGGGCCACACTAGAGCAGTGGGGGATTCTCTATTTCCAGCAGTGATGCAAAAAGGGCGAGAAAGTTAACATTTTAAATTCAAAATATGATTTTTGCAGCAAGACAACAGGTTTGGAAGGAAGTCTTTGTCAAAGAGAGATTTTCTAAATTCCTATTGCAGCTAAAGAACCAAACTTGGAAGACTAAGATCACAATAGAGAGAGGACCTAATTTCCTCTTGTGCCATTTGGTGAAGAAATCCATGCCCTAGGTTAGGCAACAGAGCAGAGGGATAGAAAGCTCTTTGCTATCTGAGGATTATGAAAAGAAAAGAAAGACAGGGACAGATGCTAAAAGTGAGGGGTTCATGTTTGGCTCTCCAGGAGCCAATTACCCTAGAGAATGTCCCCACATCAAAGTAATTAGACTGTGCAGTGAGGGTAGGCAGAGGAAGGATCAATTGATTTCATTATCCTTTTAATTTGGATGTATTTAACTATAAGCCATAATTTTTCACATTTATAGTTCATTTTTCTTTGTATCAATTAGGACAAGCTACAGAATTTGCAGAACCTAGGGTAAAATGAAATGCAGGGTCTCTCATTTAAAACTTACAAAATTCAAGATGGCAAGAACAGAGCATAAGATCAAGGGCCAGGCCCTTCGAAATGAGAGGCCCTGGGTGACTGACTGCACAGTCCCAGGCCCATGAAGCTGACCCTGGTATCAGTATTCTTGGCCCATTTTATATTTGGTTGCAAATGTTTTCCTAGTCCAGGGGTGGGCAAGCTTTTTCTGTCAAGGGTCAGACAGTAAATATTTTAGGCTCTGGGGGCCATGTGGTCTCCGTGGCAACTACTCAACTCTGCTTTTTGTAGCACAAAAGCAGCTATTGACAGTACATGAATAAAATGAGTGTGGCTGTACTACAATAAAATTTTATTTACAAAAACAGGCTGCACGCCATAGTTTGCCAACCTATGTCCCAGACAATCAATTTCTTTCACTTTTGTTTTTAATTTCTATATTCATTATCATGTCTTTCTCATGACAAGTTAATATACAAATCTGTACTTTTTTTTTTTTTGGTAGCTGAAGTTTTGGTGGACTTTGCTATTCATTTCCTGGTTTTTATTGCAGATAATGTGGACTGGAAAAAATTGTGCCTTAGGAGATATTATGGAGGCTTTCTTTGTGACCTAATAAATATTTCATGGGCATTTGAAAGGATAGTTTATTCTCTGTAGGGTATAGGTTTCAAAATATATTTATTAAATCAACCTCATTAATTATGATTCATATCCCCTATATCCTTGAATGCTAATTCAGAGATGTCTTTCAGATTCTGCTGAGATATGGTTTTCATCTTCAGCAGTCAAAAAACTTGGAGTTATCTTAAGCATTTCCCAATGTTGAAGGCCTGTTGCATTCCTAGGATAAATTTTACTTGGTCTTAGGATATTACCCTTTTACTATAGTTAGTTTTTTTTTTTTTTTGACAAAATGTATTTAATTTAAAATTTAAAGTTTTTATTCAGAAGTTGGTGGGAAGTTTTGCATATGAAGTTGTCATCTTTGGTAGATATGAATATTAGATATATGCTAACTTCATAAAGTGAATTGAAAACTATATTTTTCCTGCTTTCACTAGTATTGAAATTTTCTGTTCCTTGAAGATGTGACAGAACTTTCAACTTTCCAAAGGTCCAAAATCGAAGGACTCCTTCGCAGAGACAAATCCATCTCCTTCAAATACCCAGATTCTATGGGTGAGGCAAAGGCAACATTTAAAAGACTGAGCATTTTACCTAAAGGGATTTTTAAAAATCACCACAATGGACTATTATCACAACTTGGATTCAAAATTTATGGATTTCCCTCCCTCCTGCTACCCAGGAGGTGGACCTGGAAGAAAGAAAAGAGGAATCTGGAAGCTAAGAATAAACTGCATCTTCTTGTATATGTAAATGTAATATGAGTGATTTTTACTACCTTGCATAAAAATTTTACATTTTTCATTTTCTCTGCTGACAATCCATTCTTTCAATTTTATATTTTGATAAAGTCTCATTGTTGGCATTATGACTTCTTAACCTTTCTAGAACCATTACTTCTGTTTCTTTTATGCCATGTCTTTTTCTTACACATGTTTTCATATATATTTTCCATTTTGATGTCAATATTTTCAAGTAATGTTTTTCAGTAAGTAGGTAATACAGTTTTAAAATGTGTATTATTTTAAAGCCTGGCTAAGGAATTTTAAAATCACATTTCACTTAAGACCCTATAATTATTGAGCTTTTCTTGAACATTTAATGTTGTAGAGTAAAAAAGCTAAGGCCAATCTGAATCTCACTTTCTTTCTTTGTTGAGGGGAGCCTGTTTTGTTTCTTTGTTGGAAGAATGTAGACTTTGCTATTGTAATATTTTAAGAAATTTTCTAAGACTGTGCAAGTTGTAGACCATTTTTAAAAACTTATTAGGCTGAGTATTTTACCTAAACCTTTCAAATATAAAGACCCCAATCTTTCTGCAGTTCAGGAAAATGATCTTTCTTTATCATTATTTTTTATTGTATCTCTTGTAAGTGTTCTCTGTGCCCAGGATTCTTATTGTGTGTATATACATTGGACATCCTGGACCTAGTCTTTGGATTACTTTTCTCTTTTCTCATTATTTTATTTGAGGCAGGGTCTTGCTCTTGTTGCCCAGGCTGAAGTGCAGTGGTGTGATCTTGGCTCACTGCAACTTCCACCTCCCAAGTTCAAACAATTCTTGTGCCTCAGCCTCCCCAGTAACTGGAACTGCAGGCATGCACCACCACACCTGGCTAATTATTTAGTGGAGAAGGAGGGGTCTCAACATGTTGCCCAGGCTGGTCTTGAACTCCTGACCTTAGGTGATCTGCCCACCTCAGCCTTCCAAAGTGCTGGGATTACAGGTGTGAGCCACCGCATCTGGCCTCTTTTCTTGTAATTTTAATCACTGTTTCCTTTCAGCTTAAGTTCTGAGGAATTTTCTCAAACTGTCTTCTGATGAACTGAATCTACTTTTTTGCTATATTCAATGTGGTGGTCATTGTTTCCAATGGATTTGAAGTACTATTCAGAAATAGTGTATTTTTCCCCCCAGAGCTTATTTTCAGCTTGTTCCTTTCTCGTGACAGACTGCTTTTATCTGTTGATGAAATATTATTTCAAAATTTATTGAAAATACTATTTAGACATATATTTGCTTAAATCGAGCGAATGGTCATTTCCACTCCTTTTGTGTAATAATTATTATATATATTTTTAAACTTTGATTCACATTTGAGATAATTTTCTGAAGAAAATTATCCCTACTCCCCTTTCAAGAATCCATATGTATCTGAAAATGTTTTTTTTTTTTTAAATGTGTAAGTGATATCTTGGCTAGGTATAACATTTTAGTTTATAAATCCATCAAAATTTGTCCATCAAAAAATTTTATCCATCATAAAAGATTAATTGTGTCAATCAAAATTCACCATTTAATGTCTAGAGCCTTTGCAGGTACCATGTGTTTTCTTCCTACTTATAAAGTTCTTCTTTTGTATTTTAAATTAAAGATTTTCACCAGGAAATGTCTAAGTATTAGTGTCTTTTAATGAATAATTGAGATTACCACTTGATGAGCCTACTCAATCTCCATTTTCAAATTTTTCTTAAGTCAGAGAGTTTTCTTCCATTAAAGCTTTGAAAGTTTCTTCTAGACTGTACTTTAGCAATGCAAAATTATCTGGTCTTTTGGATAGCTATTTTTTCATTCATTATTTATCATTTTCTCACTTATCACTATCCTCTAACTGCATTTTCCTCCTCAAATTATGAGAATTTCTTAAACATGCCTGCATCATTTATTTCATTTTCCACATTATCAGTTCTGCTCTTTAATGCTTCTTTGGCAACTTAAAATTTTCCCATATTATTTTATATTTCCTTAACTGCTCTAGGTCCCTCATCATCTCGTTTTGTATTTTATCTCCTGTTTCACAAATTTATTGTTTTATTTAACTTGATTGAAGTCATATGGTGCTACAATTGACCCCCCGTTTTTTTGCTACTGAAAATGCTGTCCATAAATATATTATTCTTCCACCTCAGAAATTTTGTTTAATCACTTATCTTAAGGTGCTAAGAATGTGAGAACGTATAACTTGGCTTGGCATTTGCTTCCAAAATAGTTTACATGCACACACACACATACACACACACACACACACACACACACGCACGCGCGCGCATTTGCATCATCTCACACCTACAAACTTCTCTAAGGAATTAATCTGGTGAAAGGGAGTTGGTCTTGATGGCTAAAGTAAGCTCATGTTCTTGTTCCATCAGTTAGGGGAGAGTGGGGAATGGAATCGACCCCAGTCATTTCCACAAAGGAACTTCATCTTTGCAAGGTTTGTTTGCTTGTTTTGGAAATGGTTACATCATTCGAGCTTGCCATATGTAGAGGTTGTTTATGACCTGGCCTCTACCTCAGGTTCGCATTGTGCTGTACCTGGCCTCATTCTTGATCCCTAGATATCCACATAATTAAACACAAAACTCTGCCATTTCCCTGGAGGCTCGTGATCTAGCGGGAGGACTCAGCAGCGCTGGGCAGGATCACAGTGACGAAGGTGCCAGGTTTTCATAGGCATCTCTTGTGGCTTGGTTTCTCCTTTGACCCCTGCAGAGCAGCTGCCTCTGCATGATGCTGATGCCCAATGGCAACAGGGCTCCAGGGGTATGATCCTCATCCCTGTCAGGTCCCACTCAACTGCAAACTCACTTCCAGATCTGGGATTATGCAAGGGGCTCCTCACAGATCTTTCTCTTCATATTTTTTTTTTTACAAATTGGCCAAAGAGTTAAAAGTAGATCCTGGCTTGACCTCCTTCATACTCAGTCCATCTGCTTTATTTCTAGTGCGTTTCTAACGCATGTGTTGCTTATCAGTGTCAACGCCCTTAGTCTCTGGACCTGATGCAGCTTCTCCTAGACACTTTCTTCATACTTTTTCTTTTGGGACACGGACACTTCTATCTGATAAGAGGGGTGGGGAAGGAGTGAAGGAGAAGCTAACTGTCTATGCTCCAGGTCTTTTTCTGAAGTTATAAACTTGCTTTCTCATCTCCCATCAAACCCCTCAGCTCATTAATTTTTAGTTTCTGCTCTTACGATGCCCTGAGATAGCACTTCCAAAGTCACCAATGCCCTTACTTCTGCTAAAGCATATGGCTTTTTTTTCAGTTCTCATATTGCTGGACCTATTTATAGTATGTCATTTATCGATAGGCAAACCAGTATTTGAGTGCCTAGTTGGTCCTTTGGAGTCTATATAAAGACGAATAATTATGATACTTAACATTTACTGAGTACTTACTAAGCAGCAGGCATTGTGCTGGGCACTTTACATTCATTGCCATTTAATAATAACTGGCCAACACTGTTCTGAGCACAACAACCTTATGTGACACATACTATTTTTATCTCCCTTTTTCCAGATGAGGAAACTGAATTCATAGAGAGGTTAAGTGGCTTACTCAAGGACATACAGGAAGTACGTGGTAGGGCTGAGATCTGAACCCAGGTGGTCTAGACTTAGAGTCCATGTTTGTCCAAACACTATGCTCATCAAGTCTTTCTGGGTTTAACCCTATGCTCCTAACCATTATGCAACACTGCCTCCCCATGGAAGGGTCAGGAAATGTACAATTATAGTTCAAAGTGTTAGGTGCTAAGACAGTGACAAGTATTAAAGAACTTCCATTAACTATTAGGGGAATTTGGGAGTGAGGATGCCAGAAAAGGCTAAAAATTAGAGCACTTCAATGGAAGCAGAAGTGCTGAAATAGCTGCCCATTTTAATGGAACAAAGTGTATAAGTTGCTTTACCTGTTTGACTTTTAATTCCTCCCCCTTTGACACTGCCTTTTACAACGGTTAATAATCAGGATGACCATATAATTTAAAATCCAAACTGAGACACTTATGAGAGTAAAAGAAGAAGATATTCATAGTTATGCTGGGGCAACAAGCATAGACGAGGCCGGTCCTGGGCAAATCAGGATGTTTGGTCACCCGTTCACAATGAGCTTTAACATTTATTTATGCTTAGGGTGGTCTAATAGCATCTGAAGTTTCCTTTTACCTTATATTGTTTATTATTGTGACTGGTGTACACTTACAGTTAAGATTCTTCACTTTTCTCTTATTTGCTACAGAATTCTTACTTGCTATGTAATTTCTATATACCTGGAATCTGCATTATTTTTAGTGTAAAGAGTGATGGTAGGCTGACTAGGATTCTGATCCTAATCCATTTGCAATCAAGATGTTGGGAAAGCTATCTTCCAGGAGGTCCATACAGGTATTTATTAATAGGGCTGCATACCACTAAATATCAGGGGAAAAAGAGGTCAGGTCACTGGATGAAACCCCACAGGACAAATACTAAGGGTTTTTCCTCTCCATCTCTTGAAAATGGACCACTCCATTGCTTGTCATGTGACATGAGTTGTTATGGGGTTAGGGGATTCTGAATAAGGAAGGAATTTTGAATGAAGACATAACATAGAAAAGTGGTTGTTCTTAATTTTTTTCTTTGTTTGTTTACCTCAGGGAGCCCATAACTAGTGATAGGAGGGGATCATGTACTAGTAATTGTCTCAAAGGATAAGTGGGCAGGCATCACCTAGGTAAACATGGGTGTGGTGGTGAAGGGCATTACATCTAAAGGCAAGAGAGGGTATGGGTTAGTTTGGGGAACTATGCAGTATAGTTCTTTAGAAATTAAAAAGGTGTGGGATATGATAAGATATGAAGTTTTAGAAATGCATAGTGACCTGAGCAATAAGGATCTTTGCTTATTGCTTTGCTGAAGAGTTTATACTTTATCTTGAAAGACCTTTGGAAATGTCTAAAGGGTAATGGGTGAGAGTTAGGGAAGATGGTGTCAAGATTAGATCTGTGTTCTAAAAAGATTAATTTTAGAATTAATTGTCAAGAATACAAGGTGGGGAGAGGGGTAAAGAATGGAAGCAAAGAGACCAATTTAGAGAATATTTCAGTGGAACTGGGTGAAAATGGTGAATGCCTGAGCTAAGACAATGACAAGGAAAAGAACAAGGTCAACCTGGGAGAGATGTAGCAGTGGATGTAATCAGGCTTGAGTGTGAAGAAGAGATTGCTCTCAGATCTCTGGCTTAAGTAGCTGGACTTGTGGTGCCACCATTTGCCAAGACCACAAAGGGAGGAGGAGATTTCAGGGGAAAACATCTGAGTGATCACCGCCTCCCCGCCATTGAAATTCCATCCCTCCTTCCCTCACTAATACAATTCTTTGCTGGTTCTCCAACTGTTCTGCTGCTTCTCAGCTCTGTTTAGTGGAGTTTCTCCTCTTTCCCAGGCAATTTCTGTTGGCAACTCCTTTGGGTTGGACTTTGGCCTCTTCCTCTTCAAACTCCACCTCTTCTTGACATTTTAAAATCCCGATATTATCTTGATACTATTTATTATCCATACCTGCATTTTTAACTACTACCTTGGGCTTGCTTACAGCACTCAATTTTTTATTTTCAGCTCCAGGGTATCAAGCCAACTGCCTACTCAACATCTCTATGCACATGCCTTACATGTTCAGACTCAGCACGTCCACACCAACTTCTCTTTCCTTCTGATGCCTGCTCCTTACTGTTGCAACCCTTTCCTCTCCCATTCCAGGCAATATCCAATCCTGCTGCTTCTGAACACAAAAGAGCCCCGAGTCACATTTATTCTTTTTTCCTTCATTCCCGCTGCAAACATAGATGATAGGTAATTATTTCTAAAACACACACATAAGCTTGATACTTTTGTCCTTAGAAACCTTTAATCTCTAACCTATTCCTGATGGAATAAAATCCAAACTCTGTCCAGATTATTTTCCTGTCACACTCATATCACAAAGAACATGTGTCACTTTGCTCTCTATGTTGTCTTTTTCTTTACTTTGTCACCTGACAAAATCCTGATCAACGTCCAAGTTCCAGATCCAAAGTCTACTACCACCAACACCATGATGACCAGTGCCATCATCATCATTATCATCATCATCACCATTACCATCACAACCACCACCACAATCACCACCATCATCATTACCACCACCATCACTATCATCACCATCATATCACCATCACCACCATCATCATCCTTATCATCACCTCCACCTCCACCACCATCACCGTCATCATTACTACCACCATCACTATCATCATTATCACTCTCACTATCACCACCACCATCACCATTATCCTTATCACCATCATCATCTTCATCACAACTATCAACATCACCATAATCACCACTATCACTATCACCATCACCACCCCCACCATCATCCTTATCATCACCTCCACCTCCACCTCCAGCGCCATCATCATCCTCATCATCTGTCATCTCAGCACTCACATGCCAAATGCTTAATTAAAGGTTTTAATCTTTACAACACTTTTGTGAGGCAGACATTTTAATGCCTATTTTATTAACAATACTGAAGATCAGAGAAGCTAAATAATTTGCCCAAAGTCACAATGCTTGGTGAAACATTGAGCTGATATTTGAAGCTGCAGACGCCTGATTCTGAAATTGGCCTTCTTAAGCCCTGTGTTAAGCATTCCCATGAGGCACATTTCATGTAGGGAGACTTACGAGAAAGGGAGAAAAGGAGTGTCCTGGCCAGTAAACATCATGGCTTAAATGTGTTTGTACACACAGCAGGACCTGGCAACACTGAAGGGCAAAACATGGCCTCTCAGTGACCTTTGCTCTTCTGCCTTCATATTGTATGTGGCTTCTTCTGCCACATCTAAAATAAGAGCTCTGCCTGTAGCCCAGCTCCACGGCATGTGCTGCCCCAGCCGTATCCTCATCATAAGGCCGTGAGTATGAGCCATCATTATGGGGCAGCTTTTCTTGTCTTCGTGTTCAGTCTCATATCTTACTGAGGGAGGGACCTGAATCAGAATCACCTGGAAGCCTTTTCCAAAATACACATGTCTGCCTCAGCCCTCTGAAGTTCTGATCTGGCCCTTCGTTGAGAGCCATTAGTTTAGCATATTCATTCCCAAGGTCTACAATTTCTACTGGACCTCTTATCATGGAAGCCTCCCAATTTCTTTCTTCAGACAAATGCTCACATGTTGTTCTTGGGTGCTAGAAATCAACATCAGTGGCATCCCCTGCTCTGCTCTGCCTTCTTTTAGTCAGAAGTTATCAACCAAGGTGGTACCACCCTTAGAAATAAGTGTAGAGGCTGTTATTTATTGGTCATCACAATGACTAGAAAGGCTAATGACATTTAGAAAGCAAGGATGAGGAATGCTAAAGCATCCTATGGTCCATCACAACGAAACACTGTGCCACCAAAAGTGCCAACAGAACCCTCATTGAGAAGCACTAGTTGGAGCTCATATATTCTTGATTCAAACCCTGAATCAGTCCCTGCAGTATACAAGCATCCTCTGAGCTCTGCTGCTGTAGTGGTCTGTGTTCCATGGGCTGCTGTCTTTCCCCAGCCTTTCAAATTCCCTCGTATTCCATAAACTATGGAAAAAGAGAGTTTTATCCTTCAAATATATTCATGTAATACTTAGGTGGCAGGAGAGCATATCAACTCTCCATTTCTATTTTCCATTTAATCTAATGTAATCCCCCGCCAGCCTCACTGCATGTTTCATCTAAAGTATGGGAAGAATGGGAAAGGGAGGAAGAGTGCAGGAGCTACCATTGCCTCTTGGGCATATTTGAAACATCATGTCTGACAGTAATTCTGGGTTTGTGAATGCTGTATATCCAAGACATGGCTCAAAACTGAACTTTCCCCCAAAGTCTTATCTCTTTATTCTCTTTCAATGGCTACTTCTTCGTTTATTCAAGCCAAAGCAAGCTATAATTATACATTTTCAGTAGAAGCTTTTATTGTCCACCCATATCTGGCTTTCCCTTCCATCTGGGCACATGGGAGGATTTTTCTTCAAGTCTTTTTCCACAGAGTGAGGCTATGTGATCAGTTCTGACCAATGGGCTATGAGTAGAAGGAAGCATGTCACTTCTAGCTGGAGCATTTCATGGCCAGTGAGACATCATCTAGCATTCTCTTGCCTTGCAGCCTTGATGGTGGCAGCATGTGTCAGGAAAGAGTTTCCACCAGCCTGGCTCCCAGAACCACCACCATAAGCAGAGCCCCGCTGACCCCTATCAGACATGTAGTATATGCCGAGACTGAAACCTCATTGTTTTGTGTAACTGAGATTCAGGGGTTGTTTGTTACCACAGCATAACCTGACCTTGCCTGGTTGATGTTCTTTTGCATATTTAGATTCTTTTTGTTTTTGTGCGTAGATCATGAGTCAGAGCAGCTTGGGTCTGAGGCTTAGCTTCACCACTTAGAGTGACCTTGGCTAACCTCTCTAAACCTCAGTTCCCTCCTGTGTGAAATGGTAATGATGACTGTACAGACCTTATGGGCATTGTAAACACTAAACAGGATCATATGGGCGAAGCATTTACTATAGTGTCTGGAAGGTAGCAAGGGCTCAGTAAATGTTACTTCTTATTTCTTATTGATCTAAAATTGCCTTTTCTTGGCCCCTGCCCCAAATCCTCATTGGAGCCTTTAGCTTTGGCTGCCTGGAGTCTTTCTGACACATTTCTCCATAAAAGACTGATAGCCTGGGACTTCTTCCTGTTTATTCTGGATTTCTTGTTCCTCCCAGGACAGGACATTGCTTGCAATAGGCATTGTTTTATCCATGCCTGTATTGGTGTATACACTTGTGATCAAATTTGAGTATAGCATCTATGCCAAATGAATGGAAGAATCTGCTGAGTCAAATTGGAGAAATCTAATTACTTCTTCAGTATGAACCTGACATGTCTGAAAAACATGTCAAGAAATGTTCAAATATTTTTGTTGTCTTTTATTGCAGAGTAATCAGTGGGAGAGGCGAGATCCAGTCTCTTGGCTGCAAATCAGAAATAGACACACGTTCTAAATTAGCATAGAGCAAATCCGATTTGCATTTATGTGACAGCCAAGTCTCCCTAACTGATCCCAGACTTTGTTTCTGGACCACTAGGAGTCCTTCAGCATTTGGACATAACTACAGGCTATCTTGGGACAGGTGCCTTCCTCCGACACTCCTGGACTCTATCCTCAGCTCGACCCTGAGTTTAACTAGGTCTCCACAGCTAAGGAAAGTAGAGGTAGTTGCTTGGCTGATCCACATAGAAACACTTTTGCCTAATTTATTTTTACTTTTGACCCAAATGCCGAAGCATCCGATTTGCAGGCAGTTCTACCAACTGGCCTAAAAGGCCCTCTTGAACTGTGGAACCTAATTGGAGGAACATTTAAAACCAAGCATTAAGTCCATTTCAAGAAAATAAATAAATAAATAAATGAAATTCCTGGCCTCTGATAACTTTTTTTCTGATGCCCTTTAAAATGATTATTGTAAAAGACAGTGTGGTAATTCCTTAAAGACCTAAAGACAGAAATGCCATTCGATCCAGAAATCTCATTACTGGATATATACCCAAAGGAATATAAATTGTCCTATTATAAAGACACATGCATGCATATACTCATTATAGTACTATTCACAATAGCAAAGACATGGAATCAACCTAAATGCTCATCAGTGATAGACTGGATAAAGAAAACGTGGTACACGGACACCATGGCA
The DNA here is from genome assembly GCF_049354715.1 of Callithrix jacchus. Lineage (NCBI taxonomy): Eukaryota > Metazoa > Chordata > Mammalia > Primates > Cebidae > Callithrix > Callithrix jacchus. The sequence continues at coordinate 44,912,171 of NC_133515.1, forward strand.
TTCTATGCAGCCATAAAAAAAGAAGATCATGTCCTTTGCAGAAACATGGATGGTGCTGGAGGCCATTATTCTTAGAAAACTAACTCAGGAACCGAAAATCAAATACCAAATGTTCTCACTTATAAGTGGGTGCTAAATGATGAAAACACATGGACACATAATAGGGAACAACTGACACCAGGGCCAGTCGGAGCGTGGAAGGTGACAGGAGGGAGAGGATCAGGAAAAATAACTAATAGGTATTAGGCTTAATACCTGGGTGATGAAATAATCTGTACAACAAACCTTCATGACACATGTTTATGTAATTTCTTTTAAGTTTGGGGGTACATATGCAGGATGTGCAGGTTTGTATGCACCCCTGAACTTAAAAGTTGAAAAAAAGAAATTAGAGTATGAAATGAGAAAAGAGGAGATAAAATTGTTATTTGCAGATTATATGATTATGTATCCAGAAAACCCAAGAGAATCAACTAGGAAATTACTTGAAACAAGAAAATAATTCACAACGAAATCAACACATATAGTTCTATACTATATATGTCTAAGAGCAAACAAGTTAAAAGTTAAAATGGAAGAAAATTTCCCATTACAATAACCAAAATGATCAAATACTTAGAAATGAAATTTATAATAAATATGCAAGACTTATATGAATTAAAATGCAAAAAATAAAAAAAATATATTATTGTAACATCTTCAAGGTACCTTCTATTGAACTCTTTGCTTTCTATTCAGAGCCAATTTTGCAGACACTGAGCCATCTTCCAATGCATTTCTGAAAACAAGCTACATCTGTGTGTTTTAGCACATTTACAGACTTCAATTTCTCTTTTCCATCAGATTCAGTCTGAACAAATTACTAATTCATCATAATCAAATGCCCTTAAAGTCTGACTCAGCAACTAACCCCCCAGATTTCTGCAGCATTTCTCTCGGGTTGCAGGGGGTTGGAGTTCCTGATACTTTCCGTCAACTGCAGCTGATTTACAGCAGAGCAATAGCTCCTCAATTAAGTAACCTTAATTGCCTTATGCACCACGATTTACTGAAACTCTGAGGCAGGGATTTTTAATGCCTGGAATCCACCCAGTTCCTCCAGTTGTATTGCCATGTGCTTCTCATTATGGTCCAACTGTGCAGGGCAGATGAGTGGAAAGAGCTGGTATGGGAGTCAAGGGCAGACACTGTCCTGGCTCTGTCATGATCTAATCCTAGGTCCGTGGGCAAGTCACTTAACCCAGTGGACTGAACAAAGTCCATTTATCTTCAAATTAGGGACAGTCATGCTTGCCCTACCTACCAAACAAGGTTGTCTTTGGGACCCTTGTGAGAGAGCATGAGTCTGCAAGACTCACACAAGTTCTCAATCCAGTGTTACTTTTTTAAGATAAGTAGTTGGGAACTCAGAAGATATTTTCCCAGAAAAAAAAAAGTTAGTATTATACCTGATGGTGAAGTTTCCAGTCTAATGCTATAAAAATCTGTCTGATGATCCTGTCCCTGGAGTACAATATATAACAGTGGTCCTGGAGATCAGCACCACCAGGTCATCACCCAGTTGTGGGTGCTATGGTTGGAACTCTGGGGGAGTGGCAACATGGAGTCCCTTTATAGAGTGGAAGAAAGAGAAAATTGGTGCTGAACAGAAGCAGAGTGGCCAGGGATTCGGGGGATCTCATAGGGAAGGAGCACATGGTGAGCCTGTGGAGGGCCTTTACATACATCAGGATTTATTAGGTGCAGAAAATGAATGACAGGCAGTGGCTTTGGAAAGTCCTATAAATAAAGCCACTCAGTGTTTACTCCTACCCTCCAGCCCACCATCTCCATTCCTCCTGCTCTCCTTCCCACATTGTTTTTGAAGTCTTGAGGGCACGCATAACATAGCTAGCCACTTGAGATTCATAATGCAGAATCCACTTTCTCCATTCAAGTGACTAACAGCTCCATGTAAAACAGGCCAATATGTTAATACGTAAACATATACTGTAATAACAGAGGGTGGAGGTGCTGTGACAGAAGAAAGGTACAGTCATGTCTGTGGGTTGATCAAATGGGTACACTCATCTTGGAAGATCCCCTGGAAGACTTAAAAGAGGCTAGCTGCTTCTTTGCCTTTTGTTGAACAGAGCCTTCCAGATCTAACTTTTCAAATCCCTGATTGAATTCCCAGCAATCTATTTTTCCTGACTATAACCAGAAAAGCATGTTTAAGTGAACATGAAATTCCATCAGTAGAAAGCCTTGTGCAGCCCAGTCCACCAGCCCAGTCGCCAAAGCCGCTAATAATGCCCTATTGTGTTACTGTGGTATTTTCTAGGTTATCATTATGAAGTCTTTGCTCCTGGTTGAGAAAACATGATGTTCCATTAAATGTATAATCTGGGTTCCTTCCAGGCCAGAGATGAAGCCTGCTTAAAGCTGAAATAAGCTGAGATTTAATGTCATGAAAAAGAAAACCAGTTGCTGGGGAAAAGGGAGTTCCAGGGATTGGGAGAAGAATGGTGGATTCAGTCTCCTATGATCCCTCGGTTTCAGACGGTAGACAGTGTCTTGCCAGCCAAAGGATCTAAGAAGCCCAGGAAAAAATGAGTCAGCATTTTTTCAGTTTCCACTCTGGCTGTGGTTGGGTGCTGGACTGCACTGTGTGAGGAGGTTCTTTCGAGGACAGAAGATTATGTCTTTAGGGACCACCCAGGGGCCTGTTTGCTACCACTGCCTTTCAGCCCACCCGCCCAGGTCTGGACACATCAATCTCATAAATTAGCCTGGATCACGATGGCAAGCTAATGGTATGTGTACTATCACACCAAGTTCTAGCAAATTTTTCATTCAGCACAAAAATATCCTTCTTTTCCAGCCACAGAACAGCTAAAGGAAGTCAGAGGCATCCACCTGAATGTCTGTGAAGGTGTCTCCATCATTTTTTTTCCTGGAGCATTTTTGGGTCCCCGATGTGCTTCAAAGAATCTTATGGCGCATTTAGAAGTTTACTCCAGGATTAAATATAAAAGCAGTAGTGGCCGGGGGCGGTGGCTCAAGCCTGTAATCCCAGCACTTTGGGAGGCCAAGGCGGGTGGATCACAAGGTCAAGAGATCGAGAGCATCCTGGTCAACATGGTGAAACCCCGTCTCTACTAAATATACAAAAAATTAGCTGGGTGGCACGTGCCTGTAATCCCAGCTGCTCAGGAGGCTGAGACAGGAGAATTGCCTGAACCCAGGAGGCAGAGGTTGTGGTGAGCGGAGATCGTGCCATTGCACTCCAGCCTGGGTAACAAGAGCGAAACTCCGTCTCAAAAAAAAAAAGCAGTAGCATCCTTTATAATAGCAAGGGGCTTGGAAGTCAGCACGCTGGTTAGAGACCCACTTGATGTGAATTTTTAAAAATTCAAAATAACTTAGTTTTGCTGAATATAAAAGTAATATGTTTATTACAGAAAAGTTTGAAAATTAAGAAAAACATAAACAATTTAAAATTCTACTTGCTAGAGACAAATACTACTACCATATTGGTAAATAGTGACATACACATGTGTGTGTTTAACTTTTTAAAACAGGTAGAATCATAACGCAGATGACATTTGGTAAGTGCATTTTCATCTAAAAGTATATAGTAAGAATTACATATTTCTCTTAAAATAGCTTACAAGCATGTATAGCATGCAATGTATGTTCAATACTATACATATATCATACCTTAGTAAATCCCCTGTTGTTAGACACATGCAATCCTCAGCTTTTTATTATAAATATCACCTCCATAAACATACATGCAGGTACTTCTTTGCGACTATTTGGATTTTTTCTTTAGGACATGAAATTGCTGGATGGAAAGGTAGACCCCTCATTTTTTAAAGGTATTTGATATACATGTTGCCAAATTATCTTCTTGTCCATACTATCCAGCACAGTAGCCACATGTGGCTATTAAAGTTCAAGTTAGTTAAAGATAATTAAAAATTAACTTCCTTAATGGCACTAGCTACATTTCAAGTGCTCAAGTTACACATGGCTAGTAGCTACTGTACTGAACTGCACAGATGTAGAACTTTTCCACCATCCTAGAAAGTTCTATTGGACAGCGCAAGTCTAGAAAGATTGCACCAATTTACATTTTCCCTAGTAAGAGATGACAGTGCCTACCTCCTGCAAACTGGCCAACACTGATTCTTGTAATTCTTTAAGAGTTTTTGTCAACCTAATAAAAATTACAGTTTGATTTTTTCATTTTTTAATTAATAATGACCTTTTTAGTTCATTTATGGACTTTCCTATTTTTTCTCTTGTGAATTATGCATTTAGGCTATTTCCTATCAGGATTTTTCTTAACTACTTTTTATATACGGAAATCAATCTTTAGAGAGTAATTCATGTGGCAAAAGTTTCCATTGCTTATTTTTCACTTATAGAAGTGTAAAATTGTAGTATATTCAAATCTCTCTTTATTTTCATTTATGGCTTCTGCCTTGTCATGTTTTAAAAGCTCTAAACCTAAGGTTACAGTAATATTCATCTAAATTATCTTCTAGTTCTTTCATCATTTCATTTTAAATATTTAGATTTTCTATCTTTCTGAAATTTATTTTTGTGTATGGTGTGTAAATTATAAATCTAACTTTTTCCTTTCCCATGTTATCAATCACTTGTCCAAGAACAATTTTTAAAAAAATAATGAATATACTGATTTAAAATTCCACTAAATGTTTACATGTACTTGGATCTACATGAACTTGTCTTTTTAGATTTTCTACTGTATCCACCTATTTGGTCTTTACCATCCTGTTTTTATTAATTTACATAGTAATACGTTTTAATATTTGGAGAGATGGAGAGAGAGTATGTCTTCATTATTCTTTTCCAAAAATGTTTCAGCCCTTCTTACTGTTTTTTTTTTTTTTTTTGGCTAAGATAAGCCTAGAATCATTTTGTAAAATTCTTATCATCAAAACAAACTCTTTCAGAACTTTGACTGAAAAGTTGAATTCCATTTCTAAATTAATTTGGGAAAAACTGGTTATCTCTATGGTATCCATAACTCTATAGTATCTCTACAGTCATCCATTCAGAGACATGGTGATTCTGTCTTTTTTTAAAAAATATTTTCCTGAATATCATTCTGAATTGCTTTTAAAAAAGCACGAATGAGGAGCAACTCCGACTGTTTTCAGGCACTGTCTCCAAGTCTGTGAGCTGGCGCTCCTAGCTACTAGAAGTAACAAAAGAAATTCCATTCCTTAGCTCTGGAGCATATTTTCGGTATCTACCTTCTCATAAATCTGCAGAAAAGAAATCTCACTTTTCATCCAAAGAATCTGGAGTTCAAAACAGCCTTTACGGAAAAATCAAACTCCAGGGGCAACTGCAAAGCACATTTGGTGTCCAGCTAGCCAGCTTATTTTGCAGGACTCTTTTTCCAACTCCTAAATACTTTCCAGTCTGTGAAATCCATCTCCCCACCACTGAAACAGCAAAGCGCCTCTCCTGGCACTGGAGAGCTCACTCAGTTTTAAATGAGCATGGATCTTCCATGAGGGGCTTTTATTGTTCAAGCTGGTTTTCAGCAGATAGCATGAAGCTTCCTTGGGTGACTGTGGGTTGGCAAACCTATGGGGATTTGGGAAATGCTTCATTGGTCAGAATTCAGCTCTCCCTTGAACAAATCCTAAAGCCTAACCATTATCCCCCCCCCCTTTTATTTTTACAAGGAAACCAGGGCTCCTGCACCTCCCTGGTAGCCCACCAGTCAAACGGCCAAAACCTTGAATTCACCTACATCTGGGGTTCTCAAGTCGAGGGGGAGGGACATTTGGCAGTGTCTGGAGGCATTTTTAGTAGTCACCACTAATAGAAAAGGAGTGGGGGGCGGGAGATGTTACTGGCATCCAGTGGGCAGAGACCAAGGATCCTGCTAAACATCCTACAACGCATGGGACAGCCCCCACCACATAGAATTACTAGGATTCAATCTCAGAAGTGCCAAGGTTAAGAAACTCTGCCTTTCGTTTTCACTCAGTGCCCGGTGAGAAGCATGCATTATATGATTTGGAGCAAAGGTCATGCCTTCCGTAGAGCAACGTTTAAAAAAAAAAAAATCGACAATTGACTTAAACATGCCCAAGCCTCTAACTTTAGGAGTGCCTGCAAGTTCTGTCTTTGGTAAGCAAGCCTTTCCCACCAACATCGGAGGGAGTCACAGAAACTCAGCGAGACAATAGCATCCTCCGAGTCCCTGGCATGCTCCTGGGACACAGAAAGCAAGGCAGAAAAGAAGTCTGTCCCCTTCCGAGCAAGCGGCGTCACCTTGGCTGCGGGCGCTGGAGCCCAGGTTGGGCGGAGTGCGCCCCAACAAAGGCGCAGCGCTCCGCCGCCGCCTGCCACAGTCTCCCTGCGCCCTTGGAGATGTGCGCCTGTCCCCAGGCGACCCGGCCTGAGAGCCCGGTCCGGGCAAAAGCATCCTCGCCCGCTTAGCCTGGGGTGGGGGGAACAAGTGGCGGCACTTACTTGTCCAAAATGAAGTACAGGTCGAATCCGCCGTAGCAGGCTGGACCCCCATCCTCCCTGCGTCCCCCGTGCCCATGCCCGGCGCAGATGAGCACCAGAGTGGCCAAAGAGAGCCACTGGACTCCGATGCCTAGGGCTCTCCGCTCCGCCGTGGCCATGGCCCGCAGCCCGGGGAGAGCAGGGTCCGCTCCTTCCCACGCTCCGCGAACTCGCCACGACCCTCAGGGACGCGCCATCCGCGGGCCCCTCGTCGCGGGTCCTTTATTCCCCCTCGCTCCCTCGCAACTCCCCGGAAGCAATTGTCTGGAGGAGTTCAAGATTTTCCCTCTGGTTTCCGCCCCGATGCTGTTTTTGGGTTTCGGGTTTCAAGGATCCCAATCCGGTCCTCCGCTTCTTTAAAGTGGCTGCTCCGGGCGGGGGCCGCCGGGACGCTCCCGAGGCCGCGCCGAGGTTTTGCAATGGAAGGAGTTCCGTCCCGACGGTTCTTTGTCCCAGATTTTAAATATGATGGGATGGGTTTTCAAATTGTTCTTGATGGGGGGAGTGCTTTGCCTTCTCCTTCCTCTCTGCCCCCCTTTCTCGTTCCTACAGGAAAGAAAGTTCAAAGGCTGCCACCTTGTGGACAAAAGCAGCGAAAGCACGCGTGGGACCCATGGGAGCGTGGTGGGGGCGGGGGCCTTCCAGGCTTGGGGTATAAATCTCCTGTCCTTATCATTCTCATGTGAGTGGTTCATGTTTTCTTACTCCTTACTTCTTCCCACGCACACTTTCCCTTTCTTTTTCCATGACTGCCTCTCCATTCTTTCTAGCCCTTTTATCCCTCCTTTTCCTTCCTATCCCACATCTGTTGATACGTTCACTGAACATTGGATGAGAACTTGTTTCCTCCAAGCACAGTGGCTCCGGCTCCCCAGGCTAGGACCTTTGCAAACAAGCCACTGTGCAGATGAAGTAGGGAAAAACGAGGCCTTTGTGATCTGAGTCATCAGAGTGACCTTACAAAGCTTTTGCCTGGACCATAAAAGAGACTGTCGGGGTCCGGTCTGAAAGCCGCACAAACAACCGCATAGAGTGTGGTACTCAGGGCTGCTCCTGGCACGGAACAGCTGAGCCTTCTAGATTGCCACCATCTCCATCTTTTAGAGATTCTATGATAATAGTTCTTCTTTTCCGCCTGTGAACTTTGACTTTTTCTCTCTTTAATTTAGGACAGAGGAAGTAAACAGCTTACAAGAATCTAGACGGTCCAAGCAGTTTGGAACCGGCAGGAAAGTTCTGTGCTAGCCTCTCTAAAATGGAGAATCTTCCTGAGAGCAGCCTCTGAGCCCCAGTTCTGAGTGGTACCCCAATTCTAGCTTCCTATTGTCTTCCACTCTGGGAGCCCTCAGTGCATATGCATGTACCATTTTCCCAGGATTCTTCTTCCAGACACACATATCTTCCCCTCCACTTGGGTGCCTCCCAGACCCTTACACCCCAATGTGATGGTCCATGGTGGTTTTCCCCAACATGTATACCATGGAATCCTAGTGCTTGGAATGGTCCACTAACCAATAATCATGTTGTCAAATCAGCCTTGAAGATTTGTTATGCATTGCACTGACCTGCCTCCAAAATGAACCCAGTGTTTCTCACCTCCTGGAATTCACACCCCTCCCACCTTGAGTGAGACTGACCTGTGAGTAATAAGATGGTGTATGGCTTTTGAGGATAGGCTGTGGGAGATGTTGAGCTTTTTCCCTTCTCTTTTGCATCACTCATTGTAGGAGAGCCCACTGCCATGTCTGGGGAACATGCAAGCAATCCCAAGGAGGGGTCCGTGTGGCAAGGAACTGAGATCCCTGCTGGCAGCCAATAGAATTTTGCCAGCCATGTGAGTGACCCATCTTGGACATAGGTGCCCCAAGTTCCTGTGAAGCCTTCAGCTGACTGCAGCCCTGGCTGACATCTTGACTGCAACCTCATGAGAGACCCAAAACCAGAACCACCCAGCTAAGCCATTTCCTGATTTCTGACCCACAGAAATAAGCTAATTTTTATTAGTTTAAGTCTGTAAGTTTGGGGTCAATTTTAAATGTAATCAAAGATAAGTAACAAATGTCTAGTATCGTATTAAAGCCTTGAGAATTTCTGTAGGAAAAAATTGCTGAACTCTATTTCCCAGACTTACTTGACCATGAAACTATTGTTTCATAGTTAACATGTATTAAACCCATACTGTGGGAATTACTGCTCTCAGGAAAAAGTAGTTGGGGGGGGAGATTAAAATACTCTAACCTTCCAAGTCTTCCTCTTCTGTATCTTCTTTCTCCACAAAGGATTGAAAACCCACGCTGACCGCACTGCAGCTCGCTGACTTGAAAGACAATGAGGAAATCTGTAGAAGTCAGATGGGTAAGGGAAAGCAGGAACACGGGTGGGAACTGGTTAAGAAGAAGAGGGATATGACAGTGTGATGGAGAGAGTGCTTATGGGATTGGCAAGGAACAGGAAAGGGCTTGAACGCGGAAAGTGGGTGGAGGGCAGGAGGAACCAGGGAAGCATTAAGAATGTCTTCTCTCATCCTCATGCCCCCAAGGCCCTCTCAGGTTGTTTGGAGTTTGGGGAACAGAGGAATGTGTTGAGAGCTTTACAGGCAAAATAGTTTAGAAAGTTAGCCCAGAAGGAAGCAGGAGGTGTCCTGTTAGAGCTCTTCAAAGTTAGAGACACCCTTATCCAAGATAGATGAGGGCATAGTTCTTCTAGGGGTGAATGGAGAGAGGATATTCCATGGGAAACAAAGTTATGGGGAAGGGGAGAAAGAGCAACAGGCTCCTCTGGGACAACAAGCTCCTCTGGTATTTTCCAGGGCAGACAGGCAGTGGGAGGGACTTAGATATTTAAATGTCCCAATGTGTCTTCCTTTTTTTCTAGGATTATAGAAAAAAGTCCATCTTTAGATCTTAAAAGGGCTCCACGCTTCTCCTTTCTAGCCCAAGGAAATCCATTCCAGGCTGTTTCTTCTACCTAGAGGGCTTTGTGCCAGCCTCACTCACTGTGGGGAAGTGTCCTCCAAACATTCCCATGAAGTGAACTTGAAGCTGAGCTACAGAGCTCTATTATTTGCAGGGAGGGTTTAAATATGACAAAGATGTCTATAGTCTATTTACAGTGGTAAATGAAACCTCTTCTGTGATCCTAGCATGTTCGCTCAGTGGGAGACATTGTCAGGTGTTATAAATTGGCAACAATTTTTGCCTTTGTTTGTTAGACTGTAGTGGCCTCATAATTTGTGCTTGTAGAGAAATTGGAGAGTCACCTCAGGCTAGAGAAGGATTTGGGGAGAGTCTTGATGGGTTTCTGCTAGCATTTCCCAAATTGATTTCATAACTGAGAGACATCTAAATTTCAGGATCTTCCTATCCAAATGTTACCATCCTCTTCAGTTAATTCTCAGTGTTCTGACTTGATTGGGAGTGTCCTGGTTCCTAATGCCTTCCAAGGACTCCAGTGTTCTAGAAGAGGTTGAGCAGCCTTTTCAAGGTCCATAGAGATAGATACATGAGGTTTGGAAGGAACTTTTCTGCTTCTCTAATTCAAGGCAATGGAAGAATGATATACATGGTGATGTTCAGCCTATGGATGGATATTTCTGGAGTTGGAGAAGTACGGGAGAAAATTAACTATGCACGTGAGAGTATTTGAAGGGTAACCTGGAAGCCTAGGCAGGGAAGAGTTTCCTATTTGAAGAAGTAGTCAACAGAGCCACAAGCTATAGAAGTTGGGAGGATAAGCCCTAAGAAAACTCCAGGAGGATTTGGCACAAGTGTCATTGTGTCACCAAGGAGCATCCCAGTAAAGTAGAGCAAAGAATGAGACTGCGCTGGGTTGCCAGGAAGCAGAAGGCTCTTTCAAGAACATAAGGGGATAAGGGGTAACTTGTAAACGTTCAAATGTTTTATTTGCCGCAAGGAAGAATCCCAAGATATTCAAAGTTACCAGGAATTTCAAGGTCCTGCCTTTCAAAAGATTGGAGAGCTTGTCTGACTAGACTGATTGTCTCAAGGCTTTAGTCCTGCACTCTGATCACTCTTCTACCTGAATTTACTAGGCTTCCTTCCTTGAGACAGTAATTATTAAATATGCCCTACCTATCTATAATATCAGCCTCTTGGTAACTCACTCTCTGTTCCTTGCCCTCTACTGTTGAACACATGTGACCAAGCCCTTTTCCCTGGTTGTCAAATACAAAGTTTACTGCCCTAATAATCTATCAAGAACTCATTGGACACTAAGTATCATTTGTCTGCATTCTTAACAAAGGTTTGGAAAAGGCTCCAGGTAACGCAGACTACCCCCAAAAAATTTGCTTAAAAAGCAATTTTTCCTTAAAAAAGACATATTTGCCACAATATGGAAAAATCTGATTCTCTCCATAAAGTTTTATGTCAACCAGGTAGCTCCAATGTTTGCCAGATTCTTGGAGGACCCTCTAGTCCCTGGGACCACCACAGGCAAAAAGTGAAGTGAGCATTCCTAGAAGCAGTTTATTATTTGGAACAACAAAGTGTCTTAAGAATCTGAATCAGATGAGTATTGGCTTTTGGTGACAGAGAAAACAAAGATACAGTGATAAAGTTAAGCCCAGAGGCAGAACCATAGGCTAGAGTAAGATGTCCTGATGGTATATCCTATAGAGGCAAGCCAGCCACAACTTTAGCCCAGAAACAGTCAAAGCCTGTTTGAATTCAGTATCCCATTGATACCCTATCCAAAGCCTAACCAAGTCAACCTTAAACATAAATTCAGCCCAATAAGTCCCTTGACTCATTTAAGGACAAACCACAACTCATCACAACCCCTGCAAACAGCTACTCCAATGCAGTGATAAAACCCATTCTACACAGGCCCATCAAACCGACCAATCCAGAGTCCTGCTCAAAATGAGTCTATTTCCTGTATCAGTCAGTATCAGCTCAGAGGCAGATCCTGTTTAATCTGGTTTGCGTGCCAGCTCAGCTAAGGCCACACAACATCCCTGTGCATCTTAAGTCACAGCCAAGCCTCTAAAGAGCACATTCTTACCAAGGATCAAGTTGAGAATAATCCATAATTTATAACAACATATCCTAAAATGTTCATTTCAGATGCTCAAAAGTACCCAAAGACTTGCTGAACAAATGGTTCATTTCATTCAGATCAGAGACCAGGCCAATCCAACTCGGAACTCAGATGAGATGAGAGTGGAAATTGGAAGCCAGTATTAAACAAGTCAAAGCAAACACAAATCTAGACACAAGACCAGGACCCCCCAGTCCTGTCCAGTTCTGCTGAATTCTGGCATAATGAAACATATTTAAGACTAGGGTCTTACTCGGAGACACCAGATCAATTTACAACAGGAGATGCCAGCAAAAATCTGCCCAAACCAATCAATCTTAAAACCCCTTGGATCATTTTGCTAATGGCCACTATCCAAGTCCCAAGCCAGAGGGACTAGTGGTTCTCAGAACGTGTGAGCATGTGTGTGTTGTGGTTGATGTGGGGAGTGGGTACTGTGAAGGTGTGGACAAAAAGATCTGCTCATTCTGAAATAACCAGGGGAGCTTTTTCAAGGTACCTTCATCTGAGGAGTATCAGTAATGAGTATGGGGTTTGAGGAACACATATATTTAAATACAGTGGCCCATTTTGTTTCCTTCTTGCTTCAGGCCCTCTTCTTCCTGACGCGATCTTTTGAAATACGTAGAATGAATGATCACCCCCATATACTGTTTGAGGCCTAGGCAGGACAACATGCTGACTAAAACTGTAACCTCATGTTAGGCTATTTGGAGCAAGGTACAAGTCCATCAGTTTTAACTGGATGACTGTGCAAGGTACTTGACTTGTCCATACCACAACTTCTTATCCACAAAATGGGGATAATAATATTATGTACCTCATTGGGTTGTTACGCAGTTTCCATGAGATAATGTATGTCATGTGTGGTCCTCAGGAAGCATGCAGTCAATGTTGGCTTTTATTGTTATTGGAGGGTTCTGGGAAATTGCAGGTGAATTTCTTCTAGACATGAGAAAAAGTTTTAGAAGAACTACTTTTAGAGTGGCTCACCAGTGAACCAAAGCTCTTTCTCTACTGTGGATATTCACATAATCAACTTTGAGAAATGCAAAGATAAATATTCTAGCTCATCCAGGAACTACTGGGAGTTGTTGGTTTCCTAGGATGCATGCAGAAAACAAATAGAAAACATGCTTTGGGGATATCAGTTATCTATTGGCAGCCCTGCTGTTTCTGCTAGCCAAAAGTGCTGGATAGCTAAACTTAAGTGAAATGTCTTGAGTACATTCTAATAACCTATGATGCTTCTTTCTGATATCGGGTTTTGAGATCTAGGGATCCATAGGAAAGAGCTATTATTATTCATTCTCATTAACTCATTCATTCATTTAAAAATAGGTTTTGGATATCTATTACTATATGGCACACCCTGTGTTTACATTGAAGATACCAAAATAAATATAACCGGCACCTTAACAGAGTTTAGTTAGGAGACAAACACATAAGACAGGTGTTGCTACAATAGCAAGTTTAGTCTATCTTTTAGAGGAAGCTCAACATGTTCCAATCATTGCACTGTGTCAATCCCAAGAAGTAGTTCTGACATATTGGAATCCTTATTGAGGATCTTAATTGTAGTCATAAATATAAGCACTTAAATTGTGAGCTTAACCCAAAGAAATCGTGGGGTCAATTAACAGATAAAGAAGACCATGAGCCTTTATAGCATAGGGGAATTACTATCTTGGCTTGAAATAGAGGGAAAAAACTCAGTGAAATTATTACAAATCCAAGGGCCAGGAAGATGGAAGTAAAGATCCATCCATAGAAAACTGTCCTCTAGAAATCAAATTTGCTCAGAGACAGAGGCAGAAACCTTAGGTGATAGACGACAAGAAGGCTTTTTAATTTGCTGAACAGAAAATTATAAAACAGAAGTATGTCAGGAGGTCATTACAACCTGAGAAGGTAATGGTGTCAGCCTAGAGCAGTGTTTAGTCATGTAGTCAGTTCAGGAACTGCGGGAAAGAGAAATCCAAATCCTATAAATAGCAATACTCTGTGCACATGTAGTAGACATATTTGGATTTTTTCCCACATTTTGATAGTTACCCATAAATCATATTCTCCTAACAAACAATTAAAACAACGACATTCTCTAGTCTTCATTGCTGCTAGAATTCAGATTAAGAACTGCAATCCTACTATGCATCTTCAGTTGAATTACTTTCTCCCTCTCTGAGATGTTTCTTTGTATCTTTTCTTTAAAGTTTCCAGCTTGTTTTTCTTCAGCCTTCATTGATCCTGCTGCTTCATATTTAATTGTAAAATTATAATCCTGAAGACACTTATATGAATTTTATACTCAGGAACACTGCCTAGACTAAAGAGCTTTGGAAGTCATGAATGTGTGAGTTGAAGCTATGAGCATGCGTAAATACTACCTTGGGCTAAGTGAAGAAAGTATAAGAAATGAGGGCAAGGATGGAGCCTAGGGGAGCACCAACATCTTGACAGAGCTTGACTTGGAAAGAGGAAACAAGAAGGAAAACAGGCATTTCTAGGAGAGAATAGTCATAAGTATCAATTGGGGTAGGGAGGTCAAGAAGATGAGAACTTAAAGCTGTTCATTAGATTTGGCAGCTAGGAGTTCTTTAGTGATCTTCATGAAAGAAGCTTTGTGGGAATGTGGGAGAAGAACTCATATTTCAGTGAACAGAAAAGTTTGTGAAGCATCAAGATGAAGATGGTGGATGGAACACAGCCATCTAAGTTTGCTCTCTCTCAGAATCTCACCCAAACCAAAGAATGAGAAGTAAACGTCATCATCATCATTGTCAACGACAAACACAATGAGTCCCACAAAGACGGGAAAAAGAGGAAGAGGGAACAATGTCAATACAAATCTAACAGCTGGAAGGTTGCATCTAACCTGGCAATGGGAAAAGTGATGAACCCTCCTTACCTGTATTGCAGAATCACTAGTACTGAGGGATACAGCATGGGGCTAAAATAAAGAAGGCGATTGAAGGCTGTTTAAAAAGCAGTTAGATCCCCAGATGCACTGTAGGTAGTCAGCCTTCCTCAACCTCAGCAGAAGACTGGAATATCATTCTCTGATAAAAATAAAACAGAGGGTTTGGACTGGGGGATGCCTAGCATAGCTGAGGCCATCATTCTCTACTGAAAATAGGAGAGTTGGGGGACTAGAGGAGTACTGAAGGCTGAAGGCTCAGACCTTCAGCTCTGTTCCCTCACTGATCTCCCTGAGTGCTGGCAGCCAGGTAGGAAATTGAAATATTTTTTATTGGAAATTTGTCATCCCAAGAGGAAAACTCTAAAGATACTAACATCAGGGCTTTCTCAATGACTGACAGCCCAGTCACTCTGCAAAGAAGCCTTAAGGAGACAAGCTCTACTTACAAACCTTGAGCTTCTAATGATTTCCCACATTTAGACATGAGCAGGTGAACCACAATGACCACACACAGAAAGGATGTGTTATGGTTTGGCTCTGTGTCCCCACCCAAATTTCATGTCCAGTTTTAATCCCCAGTGTTGGAGGAGGGGCCTGGTGGGAGATGATTGTGTTACTTTACCCTTGCTGTTCTCATGATAGTGAGTGAGTTCTCATGAGATCTGGTTATTTAAAAGTGAGTAGCACCTTCCTCTTCTCTCTCTTTCTCCTGCTCCCACCATGTAAGATGTGTCTGCTTCCCTTTTGACTTCTGCCAAGATTCTAGTTTCCTGAGGCCTCCCAAGAAGCAGAAGCTTGTATGCCCACAGAACTGTGAGCTGGTTAAATGTCTTTTCTTTATAAATTACCCAGTCTCAGGTATGTCTTCATATTAGTGTGAGAATGGACTAACATAGACTGTGTTATAAAAGATTGAGACAAACACACACACACACACACAGAGAAAAGCACTTAGAGATAACAGAGACTATGTTGAAAGAGGAGCTTCTTCCCCAAACTGCTATTTTCAGAGTGTTGAGAGAAGATATTACATCCACAAAATAAAAAGATAGTGCTAGAAAAAGGAACATTCAGGTAAAAAATTTTTAGAAATTACTATACAATAGTCTGAAAAAACACAACAGAAGAAAAATAAGTGTGAAGACTTTTTTTTTTGGAAGTGAAGCATAAAAGACAATGCAATGAAAAAGAAAAAACATAAATAAAATAATGCACAAGTGCAGAAGGTCCAACATTTGAATATGAATAATAGAATCATAGACTGGGAGACCAGAGAAAATGGAAGAAACGTGGCACATGTACACCAGAGAATGCTACAGAGCTGCAAAAAAAGAATGAGATCATGTCCTTTGCAGCAATGTGAATGGAGTTAAAGGCCATTATCGTAAGTGAATCAATGTGGAAACAGAAAACCAAATACTGCATGTTCTCACTTATAAGTGGGAGCTAAATACTGAGTACACATGGACTCAAAGAAGGGAACGATAGACACTGGAGCCTACTTGAGGGTGGAGGGTGGGAGGAGGATGAGGATCAAAAAATGGCCTGTTGGGTACTATGCTCATTATCTGGGTGACAAAATAATCTGTACACCAAACCCCAAGACATGCAATTTACCCATGTAACAAACCTGCACATGTACCCCCTGAATCTAGAATAAAAGTTGGAAGTTTTGGCCAGGGCAATCAGGCAAGGAAAGGAAATAAAGGGCATTCAAATAGGAAGAGAGGAAGTCAGATGATCTGTGTTTGCAGATGACATGATCCTATATCTAGAAAACCCTATTGTCTCAGCCCAAAAGCTTCTTAAGCTGATAAGCAACTTCAGCAAAGTCTTAGGATACAAAATTTATGTGCTAAATTTGCTAGCATTTCTATACACCAATAGGCATGCAGAGAGCCAAATCATGAATGAACTCCCATTCACACATTCTACAAAGAGAATTATAATACCTAGAAATACAGCTAAAAAGAAAGGTGAAGGACCTCTTCAAGGAAGACTACAAATCACTGCTCAAGGAAATCAGAACACACATGAATGGAAAGACATTCCATGCTCATGGATATTGTAAAAATGGCCATACTGCTCAAAGTAATTTATAGATGCAATGTTATTCCCATTAAATTATGATTGACATCTTTCACAGAATTAGATAAAACTATTTAAAAATTCATATGGAACCAAAAAATGGCCTGTATAGCCAAGATAATCCTAAGCAAAAAGATCAAAGCTGAAGGCACCACACTATCTGACTTCAAACTATACTACAAGGCTACCATAACCAAACAGCATGGTACTGGCATAGAAACAGACACATAGACCAATGGAACAGAATAGACAACTCAGAAATAAGACTGCACACCCACAACCATGTGATCTTTGACAAACCTGACAACAACAAACAATGGACAACGAATTTCATATTTAATTAATGGTGCTGAGAGAACTAGCTAGCCATATGCAGAAAATGGAAACTGGACCACTTCTTTACATCTTCTGCAAAAATTAACTCAAGATGAATTAAAGACTTAAATGTAATACCCAAAACTATAAAAACCCTAGAAAAAAGTCTAGGCAGTACCATTCAGGACATAGGCATCGGCAAAGATTTCATGATGAAAACAACAAAAAGCAATTGCAAAAAAAGCAAAAATTGATAAATGGGATTTAATTAAAGGAGAGAGCTTCTGTGAACTATCATCAGAGTGAACAGACAACCTACAGAATAAGAGAAAATTTTTACAATCTATCAGTCTGACAAAGGTCTAATATCCAGGGCCTGCAAGGAACTTAAACAAATTTACAAGGAAAAAAAAACCCATTAAAAAGTGGGAAAAGGACACAAACAGACACTTCTCAAATGAAGACAGTGATGCAGCCAACAAACATGAAAAAAGTTCATCACTGATCATTAGAGAAATGCAAATCGAAACCACAGTGAGATACTGTTTTATGGCAGTCAGAATGGCAACTATTACTTAAGAAACAACAAATGCTGGCAAGATTGTGGAGACACAGGAATGTTTTTACATTATTAGTGGGAATGTAAATTAGTTCTATCATTGTGGAAAATAGTGTGGTGGTTCCTCAAAGATTTAGAAGCAGAAATACCATTTGACCCACCAATCCCATTACTGGGTACATACTCAAGGAATATAAGTCATTCTATTATAAAGATACATGCATGCGTATGTTCATTGCAGCGCTATTTTTAATAGCAGCGACATGGAATCAATCCAAAAACCCATCAATGATAGACTAAAGAAAACGTAGTATGTACATACCACAGAATACTATGGAGCCATAAAAAGGAATGAGATCATGTCCTTTGCAGGGACATAGATGGAGCTAGAAGCTGTTGTCCTCAGCAAACTAATACGGGAACAGTAAAACAAACACTGCATGTTCTTACTGATAAGTGGGAGCTGAATGATGAGAACACAGGGACACATGGGGAGGTAGGGAACAACACACTCTGGGTCCATTCAGGGGTTTAGGGGGAAGGAGAGCATCAGAAAGAAAAGCTAATAAATATTGGGTTTAATACCTGGGTGATGGGTTGATCTGTGCAGCAAACCACCCTGGTACACATTTACCTATGTAACATATCTGCAATTTCTGCATATGTACCCTGTAACTTAAAAGTTGATTTAAAAAAGAAAAAAAAAATCTATGAAGAAAATTTCCTAGAAGGAAGGACATGAGTGTCTAGTTTGAAAGATTTTCTGAGTTCCCTGAATAAAGTTAAAAATAGACCTACTCCAAGCTCATTATTACATTTCAGAATACTTGGGACAGAGAGAAGGTTTTATAAGATTCTAGAGGGAAAAATTAGGTCTTGTAAAGAGAATTAGAAATTAGAATGACCTTGGGTTCCTCAACAGGAACATTTGAAGCCAGCAGATAGGGGAGAAAAATTATTTATAATCCAGAATACCACACACAGTCAAACTATCAGTGAGATGCTGGGATATAATAAGACATGTTCCAATATGTGAGATCTCAAGAAATGTATCTGCCATGTGTATGTTGTCAAGATGCACCAAGATAAAAGAGAAAAGCAAGAAAGGAAGACTTGATACCAAAAAAACAGGGAACCCACCTGTGATGGCTCACTTTATATGTCAACCTGGCTAAGCTATGGTGGCTAGCTGTTTGGACAAATACCAGCTTAGATTTTGCTGTGAAGGTGTTTTCTAGATGGTCTTAATCTTTAAATCATTAGACTGTGATTAAAGCAGATCATCTGTCCTTTGGGTTTGGCTTCATCTAATCAGTTTAAGGCCTTGAGAGAAAAGATTGAGTCCTGTGAAGAAGGAATTCTGCTTCCAGAGCACCTGGAACTCAAAACTGTAAGAATTCAACTCTTCCCTTGGTCTCTAGCTTGCTAGCCTGCTCTACAGATTTTTGACTTGGCAGTCTCCACAATTGCATGAGCCAATTCTTTAAAATAAATCTCTTTCTTCCTCTTTCCCTTCCCCACTTCCCTCTCTATCTCTCTCTCCTAACACACATACACTGTTGGTTCTATTTCTCTGGAGAATCCTGGAGACTAATACACCAACTCAGGAGAAAGGCAAAGGGAATTCTGTGGATGACAGCAAAGGACCACCCTAGGAGAATGGCTCTGCAGATGGCCTGGAGAACAGCTAGTCCAGAGAGAAGCAGAAAGTTCCTAAAAGGATACTTCCAAATGGGAAAAGAGGAATTATTAATAATAGCTACCTTGACACTGGAGAGCTAAATCTCATGTCTAATAGACAATAGATAATATCTGAGAATGATGACTCAAAATATATCAGTATATGCATATTATTGAGAAACATGGCAATGTAGAAATGACAAGATTTAGTTAAAATAGCTGAAAAGGTCTAGGAACAGGGAGAATGGTGAGGTAGAAAATGGGAGCATTTTGTTATGTGACTTAAAGACAATTGAATATTAAATGATGCGTACTCATTATTGGGAGTAAAAATGTACAATATTTTATATCTTTATACATTTTTTTTAGAGGGAAAAAGAGAAAAAGAAGGGGAAAAAAGAAAAAGAGGGAAAAAGGAATATTACTTCATTCCTAAAATGGGTTTCAATAATGGCCGATCAATATTTTGAGTGTTTAAAGTGGTTAATGCATATTTTATGTGTTTTAAATGGAGACCTCTATTGTGTTTATTTGTTCTGGCTCTGAGCTCAAGTCCTGGATATCGTTATCAATTTTTTGTCTTGTTGAATCTAAATCTCATTATGTGTCTTATGTATCTGGGTATTAAGATCTCTTATTGTTACATTAATCCTTTTACCCTTGCATCCCTGTAGCTTTGAAATCTATTTTATTAAGTGTGAGAATTGCAACTCCTGCTTTTTATTTATTTATTTTTGCTCTCCATTTGGTTGGTGAGTTTTTTTCCATCCCCTTGTTTTGAGTCTTTGTATATCTTTAGATATATCATTAGATTTTGTGGATAATGTATATTTTGTGTGTTTAAAATGGAGAGCTCTATTGAGTTTATTTGTTCTGGATCTTAGTTCCAGTCCCGGATATCGTTATCAGTTTTCTGTCTCGTTGAATCTAAATCTCATTATGGGTCTTATGTATCTGGGTGTTAAGATCTCTTATTATTACATTAATCTTTTTACCCTTGTATCCTTGTAGCTTTGAAATCTATTTTGTCAAATATGAAAATTGCAACTCCTGCTTTTTATTTATTTATTTTTGCTCTCCATTTGGTTGGTACGTTTTTTTTTTTTCAACCCTTTATTTTGAGTCTATGTATATCTTTGGATATACCGTTAGATTTTGTCTGTATCTTTTGATTGGGAGATTTGGTTGATTTAAATTTAGGGTTGCTGCCATTTGATATTAACTGGCTATTTTGTCCTTTCGTTGATGAAAATTCTTCTTTATGTTAATGCTCTTTACTTTTTGGTGTATTTTTAGAAAGGGTCATACTGGTTGTTCCTTTCTGTGTATAATGCTTCTTTTAGAAGTTCTTGTAAAGCAGGCCTGGTGGTAGTAAAATCTCTGAGTACTTGCTTGTTCCTAAAAGATTTTATTTTTCCTTCAAATGTAAAACTTAAATTGGCAGGATATGAAATTCTGGGCTGAAAGTTCTGTTGATTAAGTATATTGAATATTGGCCCCCACTCTCTTCTAGCTTGTAGGGTTTCCGTTGAGAGATCTGCTGTAAGCCTAATAGGCTTACCTTTATGGGTAACTTGATCTTTCTCTCTGGCTGCCCTTAATATTTTCTCCTTTGTTTCGATCTTGGTGAATCTAACGATTATGTGCCTTGGGGTTGGTCTTCTTGAGGAATATCTTTGTGGTGTTCTCTGTATTGCCTGGGGTTGAATAGTGTCCTGCTTTGCTAAATTAGGAAAATTTTCCTGGATAATGTCCTGGAGAGTATTTTCCAGCTTGAATTCATTCTCTCCGTCACATTCAGGTACACCAATCAAGCGTATATTAGGTCTTTTCACATAGTCCCATATTGCTTGGAGACTTTGCTCATTCCTTTTTATCCTTTTTTCTCTATTCTTGTCTTGTCGTTTTGTTTCATTAAGTTGGTCTTCGACCTCTGATATCCTTTCTTCCACTTGATCCATTCGGCTGTTTAAGCTTGTACATATTTCACTAAGTTCTCGTGTTGTATTTTTCAACTCCATAAGTTCATTTGTATTCCTCTCTATATTGTCTATTCTTTTCAACATTTCATCGAACCTTTTTTCCAAGTTCTTAGTTTCTTTACATTGGGTTAGAACAAGTTCCTTTAACTCCCAGAAGTTTCTTATCATCCACCTTTTAAAGCCAACTTCAGATAATGGAACACAGTCCTTTTCCATCAGGGCTTGTTCCGTTACTGATGAGTCCTTTTCCATCAGGGCTTGTTCCGTTACTGATGAGTCCTTTTCCATCAGGGCTTGTTCCGTTGCTGATGGGTTCTGATTTTGAGTATACTTGGCCTTGAGTCCGCAACAAGCGGCTCTGACTTCCCGGAGCTCCAAACTCCGGTCAGTAGGGGAAGCAGTCCTGTTGGCTCTGCATGAAGAGCTGCTGCGTCGAGACGCCGGCAAAACCACTGCTGCGGCCACAAGAGTCGCGCTGGCGACCCGTGGGGCTCCTCCACTGGGAATCGGCTGATCGGTGAGTGACGAAAATTCTTCTAAAGATGTGGCGTCGTCTCGTTCTCTGAGCTTTCACTGGGAGCTACAATCCCGAGCTGTTAGTGGTCGGCCATCTTGGATCGATCTGGATCAATTATTTTCATTTTTTTTTTTTTTGAGATGGGAGTTTCACTCTGTCACCCAGGCTGGAGTGCAATGGCACAATCTTGGCTCACTGCAACCTCCACCTCCTGGATTGAAGCAATTCTCCTGCCTCAGTCTCCTGAGTAGCTGGGATTACAGGCACCTGCCACCATGCTCAGCTATTTTGTTTTTCTCTTGCATTTTCAGTAGAGATGGGGTTTCACCATGTTGACCAGGCTGGTTTCTAACTCCTGGCCTCAAATGTTCCTCCCGCCTTGGCTTCCCAAAGTGCTGAGATTACAGGCAGGAGCCACTGTGCTTGGCCAAAAATTTACAGTATTTTAAAAAATGAGATTTTTAATGATTATGCTAAGATTTTTCTAATGATTATGCTAAGGAATCCTGCTAAGACTGCTTCATCCTAATGTGCTATTAGCACAATAAAATGCTAGGTCATTAAAAGTGACAATCACAAGAACTAGATACCAATACATGAAGATACTTATAAAATAATGTTGACAAAATGAAAGAAGTTGAAAAAACGCTGCACAAAGTAATTTATAAACATTGAAAGCAACACTAAAATCATATATATATAGATAAGTCATACATACATACACAGTAAAAATCATATATATAATACATTGCCTTCAATGTTTATAAATTACTCTGTGTGTTCTTTGTTTTATAAATACCTGGCTAGAAACTTAGCCTTTGAAACAAGGTTCCAGAAGATAAAACAAAAAACAAACAAAAAAACCAACCCCCCCACCACACACACACACACACACACACACACACACCTCGAAAGTTATTATTAAAATGTAAAATAATGCCCAACATTAGGAGAATGATTTAATAAGTTTTGGATCAGTAACAAAATCTATGTAGCCATCACAATTAAAACACGTGAAGCCTGTAAAGCATGAGAAAGTGATATCATTGTGGAGTCTTCAAAAAATAAATGTAGGATATATGTAGCTTATGTTGGCAACTATGAAAAATGTTCATATGGATAAGAGCTCAAAAGTAGGGATCCTGTGCTTACCTTATCCATCCTGCAACCCAGGGTCCATGAGAACCCTGCCAGACGGCGGGGTGCCATGGGTAGTTGATGCAAATCTGAGCAATCTGAGCAGCGGCTACCGCCAGGTGTGGCAAGTTGTCACAGGGACCTGGGTAGGAGTTTAAACTAACGCCAGCAGGACGGACTGTCCCGCAGAGGTAGGCAGAGTTGAACACAGGGAAACAGACCATAAGGCCTGGCAGACCCTACCTCCACAGAGCTCAAACTGAAGCCCTTGCTAAAGAGCCTGGCAGCAAATATACCAGCTTGACCCCAACCAGGAAGCCCAAACTCTGGGAGAGGCACCATTGGGAAGGCGGGGCCAATCTCACCTGCAAACAGACCTCAGGGAAGGACCACCCACCCAACAACCTGACTGAACCCGAGAGAGTCCAGCAACGCCCTCTACAGGCCAGAAAAGATACAGCTCCAACCTCAATAGAAAAAAACCTCCACTCAGAGACTCCTCCTGAAATCACCAACTTCAAAGATTAAAGGGAGATAAATCCACGAAAATGGGAAAAAGCCAGCACAAAAAGGATGAAACCACCAAAGAACAGAACACCTATTCTCCCAGGGATCACAACTCCTCACCATCAAAGGAACAAAAAAAGAGAATGAATCTGACGAATTGACAGAAGCAGGCTTCAGAAGTTGGGTAATAACAAACTTTGAACCTTGAAAAAAGGTTAGATGAAATGCTAACTAGAATAACCAGCTTAGAGAAGAACATAAATGACTTGATGGAGCTGAAAAACAGTATGAGAACTTTGCGAGGCACACACAAGTTTCAACAGCCGAATTGATCAAGCAGAAGAAAGAATATCAGAGATAGAAGATCAAATCAATGAAATAAAATGAGAAGGCAAGATTAGAGGAAAATGAGTGAAAAGAAATGAACAAAGCCTCCAAGAAATATGAGATTATGTGAAAAAACCTAACCTATGCTTGATTGGTGTACCTGAATGTGACAGGGAGAATGAATCCAAGTTGGAAAACACTCTTCAAGATGTTATCCAAGAGAAGTTTCCCAAGCTAACACGGTGGGCAAACATTCAAATCCAGGAAATACAGAGAATACCACAGAGATATTCCTCAAGAAGAGCAACCCCAAGGCACATAATTGTCAGATTCACCAGAGTCAAAATGAAGGAAAAAATGCCAGAGAGAAAGGTCGAGTCACCCACAAAGGAAAGACCATCAGACTCACAGCAGATCTCTTGGTGAAAACCCTGCGAGCTAGAAGGGAGTGGGGGCCAATATTCAATATCCTTAAAGAAAAGAACTTTCAACCCAGAATTTCGTATCTGGCCAAACTAAGCTTCATAAGTGAAGGAGAAATAAAGTTATTTATGGACAAGCAATTGCTGAGAGATTTTGTTGCCACAAGACCTGCCTTACAGGGGCTACTGAAGGAAGTACTAAACAGGGAAAGGGACAACCAGTACCAGCCACTGCAAAAACGTACCAATGGTAAAGAATAACAATGCAACAAAGGAGCCATGTCAATTAATGGGCAAAACAACCAGCCAGTAACAAAATGGCAGAATCAAATTCAAACATAACAATATTAACATAAAATGTAAATGGCCTAAATGCCCTGATCAAAAGACACAGACTGGCAAACTGGATAAAAAGTCAAGACCCACTGGTGTGCTGTATTTAGGAGCCACATCTCACATGCAAAGACTCACACAGACTCAAAACAAAGGGATGGAAGAAGATTTACCAAGCAAATGGTGAGCAAAAAAAAGCAGGGGTAGCAATCCTAGTCTCTGATAAAACAGACTTTAAACCAACAAAGATTAAAAGAGACAAAGAAAGGCATTATATAATGGTAAAAGGATCAATACAACAAGAAGAGCTAACTAACCTAAATATTTATGCACCCAATGCAGGAGCACCCAGATACATAAAGCAAGTTCTTAAACACCTACAAAGAGACTTAGACTGCACAATAATAGTGGGAGACTTTAACACTCCACTGACAATATTGGACAGATCAACGAGACAGAAAGTCAACAAGGATATCCAGGACTTGAACACAGATGTGGACCAAGTGGACCTAATAGACATTTACAGGACCCTCCAGCCCAAATCCACAGAATACACGTTCTTCTCAGCACCACATTGCACTTCCAAAATCGACCACATAATTGGAAGTAAATCACTCCTCAGTAAATGCAAAAGAACGGAAATCATAACAAACACTCTCTCAGACCACAGCACAATAAATTAGAGCTCAGGATTAAGAAAAGCACTCAAAGCTGCACAATCACATGGGAACTGAACAACTTGCTCCTGAATGACGAATGGATAAACAATGAAATGAAGGCAGATATAAAAATGTTCTTCGAAACCAACAAGAATGAAGATACAACATACCAGCTCCTATGGGACACATTTAAAGCAGTGTCTAGAGGGAAATTCATAGCAATAAATGACCACATGAGAAACAAGGAAAGATCTAAAATTGACACCCTATTGTGAAAATGGAAAGAGCTAGAGGAGCAAGTTCAACAAAACTCAAAAGCAAGCAAAAGACAAGAAATAACTAAGATCAGAGCAGAACTGAAGGAGATAGAGACACAAAAAAACCCTTCAAAAAATCAATAAATCCAGGAGCTTGTTTTTTGAGATCAACAAAATAGGCAGACCACTAGCTAGACTAATAAAAAGAAAAGAGTGAAGAATCGAATAAGTGCAATAAAAAACAATAAAGGGGAGATCATCACCAATTACTCAGAAATACAAACTACCATCAGAGATTACTACAAACAACTCTATGCACATAAACCAGTAAATCTGGAAGAAATGGATAAATTGCTGGACACTTGCACACTCCCAAGACTAAGCCAAGAAGAAATTGAAACCCTGAATAGACCAATAACAAGGTCTGAAAATGAGGCAGCAATTAATGGCCTACAGACCAAAAAATTTCCAGGTTCAGACGGATTCACAGCTGAATTCTACTAGACATACAAAGAGGAGCTGGTACCATTCCTGTTGAAACTATTCCAAACAATACAAAAAGAGGGAATCCTCCCTAACTATTTCTATGAGACCAACATCATCCTGATACCAACATCTGGCAGAGACACAACTAAAAAGAAAACTACAGGCCAATATCCATAATGAATATCAATGCAAAAATCTTAAATAAAATACTGGCAAACTGAATCCAATAGCACATCAAAAAGCTTATCCACCATGATCAAGTAGGCTTCATCCTGGGGATGCAAGGCTGGTTCAACATACACAAATCTATAAATGTAATTTATCACATAAACAGAACCAAAGATAAAAACCACATGATTATCTCAATAGATGCAGAGAAGGCCTTTGACAACAGCCCTTGATGCTATAAACTCTCAATAAACCAGGTATCGATGGAATATATCTCAAAACAATAAAAGCTATTTATGACAAACCCACAGCCAATATCATACTAAATGGGCAAAAATTAGAAGCATTCCCTTTAAAAATTGGCACTAGACAAGGATGCCCTCTCTCACCACTCCTATTCAATATAGTATTGGAAGTTCTAGCCAGAGAAATTAGGCAAGAAAAAGAAATGAAGTATATTTAATTAGGAAAAGAAGAAGTCTAATTGTCCCTATTTGCTGATGACATGATCGTATATTTTGAAGATCCCATCATCTCAGCCCAAAACCTCCTTAAGCTGATAAGCAACTTTGGCAAAGTCTCAGGATACAAAATCAATGTGCAGAAATCACAAGCATTCCTATACACCAACAGCAGACAAACAGAGAACCAAATCATGAGTGAATTCCCATTTACAATTGCTACAAAGAGAATAAAATACCTAGGAATACTACTAACAAAAGAGGTAAAAGATCTCTTTAAGGAGAACTACAAACCACTGATCAAGGAAATAAGAGAGGATACAAAGAGATGGAAAAACATTCCATACTCATGGTGAGGAAGAATCAATATTGTGAAAATGGCCATACTGCTCAAAGTAATTTATAGATTCAATGCTATCCCCATCAAGCTACCATTGACCTTCTTCACAGAGCTGGAAAAAAACGCTTTAAACTTCATATGGAACCAAAAGAGAGTCCACATAACCAAGACAATCCTAAACAAAAAGAACAAAGCTGGAGATGTCATGATACCTGACTTCAAACTATACTACAAGGCTACAGTAATCAAAGCATCATGGTACTGGTACCAAAACAGAGATATAGACCAATGGAACAGAACAGAGGCCTTGGAAGCAATGCCACATATCTATAACCATCTGATATGAGAAACCAGACAAAAACAAGCAATGGGGAAGGGATTCCCTGTTTAATAAATGGTATTAAACTGGCTAGCCATATGCAGGAAGCGGAAACTGGACCCCTTCCTTACACCTTATACAAAAATTAAATCCAGATAGATTAAAGATTTAAACACAAGAACTAACACCATAAAAACCCTAGAAGAAAACCCAGGCAAAACCATTCAGGACATAGGCACAGGCAAGGACTTCATGACTAAAACACCAAAAGCAATGACAACAAAAGCCAAAATAGACAAATGGGACCTAATTAAACTTAAGAGGTCTGCACAGCAAATGAAACAATCATTAGAGTGAATTGGCAACCAACAGAATAGGAAAAAAATTTTGCAATCTACCCATCAGACAAAGGGCCAATATCCAGAATCTACAAAGAACTAAAACAGATTTACAAGAAAAAAACAAACAAGCCCATTCAAAAGTGGGCAATGGATATGAACAGACACTTTTCAAAAGAAGACAAATATGTGGCCAACAAATATATGAAAAAATGCTCATCATCATTGGTCATTAGAGAAATGCAAATCAAAACCACACTGAGATACTGTCTCACACCAGTTAGAATGGAGATCATTAAAAAATCTGGAGACAAGAGATGCTGGAGAGGATGTGGAGAAATGGGAACACTTTTGCACTGTTGGTGGGAGTGTAAATTAGTTCAATCATTGTGGAAGACAGTGTGGTGATTCCTCAAGGACCTAGAAATAGAAATTCCATTTGACCCAGCAATCCCATTACTGGGTATATACCCAAAGGATTATAAATCTTTCTATCATAAAGGCACATGCACACATGTGTTCATTGCAGCACTGTTTATGACAGCAAAGACCTGGAACCAACCCAAATGCCCATCGATGATAGACTGGACAGGGAAATTGTGGCACATATACACCATGGAATACTATGCAGTCATAAAAAATGATGAGTTTGTGTCCTTTGTAGAGACATGGATGAAGCTAGAAACCATCATTCTCAGCAAACTGACACAAGAATAGAAAACCAAACACTGCATGTTTTCACTCATAGGCGGGTGATGAACAATGAGAATACATGGACACAGGGAAGGGAACAACACTCACAGGGCTAGGTGGAGAGGTGAACAGGAGGTGGGGGACAGACAGAGAGGGAGGAGGGGAGGGATAACCCTGGGAGAAATGCCTGCTATTGACAATGAGGCGGGGATATGGAGACAGCAAACCACCATGGCATGTATGTACTTATGCAACAATCCTGCAGGATGCAGGACATGCACATGCACCCTAGAGCCCAAATATGATAATAAAAAAGAGCTCAAAAGTATATGTTGCAAATCACATAGTGTTAAAAACAAACAGTAAATTGAAGGGGAGGCAGTAGATACAATGAGTGTAAAAAGTTAACTGTGAAGCTACAAAATGGGCAACAGTTGGGATAGAACTGGAGGTAGGAAAGAAATAAATTGACGGGGCTTCTGTGTTTGGTTGTTTGTGTGAATTTTTTTTTTAAGTTGGGAGGTGTTTAAGTAGATATCCTTGACTGAAATGGGAACTAAGGAAACGTAAATGTTGGTGATGAGACAGAGAGAGAGAGAGAGAGACAGACAGAGAGAGTTGGATTCAGAATATAGAGGGAGGGGTTAGCACTGACAAAAGAAATAAATTATTGTATGAGAAGAATTCTGTGAAGGGCTCCCATAGATGCCACAGTTCCTTTAATACTCACAGCTGTGATTTTGATACTATGCTCCTCATTCTGTGAATGAAAATCTGACAGTAAATATCTTTGTTAAAAATCCATGTGCCTGTAAGGGATAGAGCTGGAATGCTCCTTTGTCCATGTCACCCATTGAGACAAAGGAAAGCATGTTGACAAGTCTGTAAATGGGAAGGTGAGGAGTTAAACAAGTTTAGAAAGTTTAGGTTTAAACCTGATAATCCTTTTTTAAAAAATTTTATTCCATGACTAGAACTTCTAGGAACTAGATTTTATGAATTCCTTTCATAACACAGTGCCTGGCTTTGTTATTTCTTTATTCTACCACAGGATGTTGATTTTTGTATCACCAACTTGCAATTTATCTAGTTCTTTTGAATCCTTTAAATAACTGTATAACTCTCAAGTTTAGGTATGTGGACGATGTGGCTTCTCCCTTTGATTCATATAAGGGCTGAAGGTCCTTGAATTCAAACAAGGGTTCGTTGCTTTATTTACTGTAAAATTACTTTTGCAGAGTAGATGTATAAAGCAAGTAAACAGGAAAAAATCACTTGAATAAAAGTGTTGTCATTGCATTGGGTTTCCAAGAACATTGTTGGGCTCCTGTGGACATCCTCTATGTTCTGATAGGTGGGGGTGTCATGAAGAACTGAGCACCACAAGATCCAGCAGGGCCTTTTCAGTTGCTCTCAGGCACTCTGTAGAGCTTCATGTGTCTTCTTCAGAGCTTGTGAAATAGGACACATCAGTGCAGAATTCTGGGGAATCAGATTCTCAGATGCCTCTTGAATATGGCATTAAGTACATTTAGGGTCAAATGCAAAGATCATCTACTAGTCAAAAGTCTGAGTCAATTCAATTCATCTTAAGTCTGAGTCATTCTGCATCCCCTTGAATGCGGAGCATTAGGGAAATGTGCATGCATCAGAACTCTGAACAGCCATCCCCTTTTCAGTCCTTGAAAAGGCTTGAACTTGCATGTGTTCACTGTCAGTGAGTTGCTGCCAAACTAATTCTGTTTACCTCTCACACCATGGACACCTTCCCCACTTTGAAGTAAAAGGAGTTTGAGAGGGAGCTGAGCTAATGCCCAAAGCCTTTTGAAAGGGCTCTGACAACCCTGGAAAGGGCAGACAGGACCAACACCAGCAGGGAGCTCTGTGAGTTTGGGGATGAGAAGATTCTCTGGCCACCAGGGTTCTGCATGGCTTTGGTGGCCAGTGGAAATATTAGCATTGGCCAGCATTCTGCCTATCTGCTGTTGCAAAATAAACTACCCTAAAACATGATGACTTAAAGCAATGATTTATTATTTGCTATGGTTCTGAGGGCTGACTGGGGTTCAGCTGGGAAGCTCTTATTTGGGTTCTTCCATGTGACTGCAGCAAGATAGCAGCTGGACTCTGGTCATCTGAAGGATCAACGGGGCTGGATGTTTAAGTGGCCCACATATATAGCTAACAGCTGATGCTGGCTGTTGGCTGGAAGCTCAGCTGGGGTTGTAAATTTTAACATATATGTGTGGTCTCCCCATGTGGCTTGGGCTTCTTTAAACTTGGCCACTTGGCTTTAAAGGGAGTGGTCCCAAAGTGAGCGTTCCAATGACTCAGGAAGAGGTGACAAGTCTTCTTATGTCTCAACCGTAGGAGTCTCAGACTGTCAATTCTGCTTCTCTATCTCGGTCAAGGGAAGTCACAAAGTTTAGCTTAGATTTGAAGGAAGAGAATTATACTCTCCTTTTTGATTCATGGGAAAGCATGCCAATAGAGTAAGGGAAGAAATTGATGGAAGCCACGTTTGACTGCCTCCCATAGACTTCAGCCAGGGCACTATAGCAATGGGTCTGGAGTGTATGTAATGTAATGACATGAACGGTTATTACATGCTTAATATGTATCACACATCATTGCATTTTATCTTTTTAATACCCCATACAGTAATGAGGCAGATTGAATTTTCAGCTCCAATTCTTTACCACCCCCCAGATCCATGTCCTTTGCCATCTAACTGTTGAGTGCCTTTCACATGAGAAATACCCAAAGGGGTTATTTCCCTGCACCTTGACTTTTGGCTTGATCATAAAACGTACTTTGGCCCATGGGATAAAAGTAAATGTGATGCAAACAGGGATTTATGTGGTCGACCATGCTCTCTGGCACTTCTGCCTTCTCCACAAGAAGGGCTTCTTCCTGGAGGTACTGTCCCTTCCACTGGAGCCAGATGGACTTACAGCTTGAAGCAGAGATGCTTAGCTGAGTCCTGCCTCAGTCAGCTAGTTTCCAGCTAGCCGACCATAGATGGATGCAAAATTCTTGTTATTGAATGCTACTAAGAATTTGTGGTTCATCGTAATAGTTGACAACAGTAGGCATTATTGGTTCCATTTCCCCCTCTGAGTTCCCTGAGCAGTTAATTAACTTAGCTAGAAACCAGTTTTTGAATCCATCTCTGACTAGTCCATCATCCCACACTGTCTGCCACACGGGTATCATAGGCAGGTATGGCCAAGGCCTTAGGAAGTTCTTAGAGATTGCTGACAGTTTTTATCTTGTGGAGGGGGGGTGCTGTGTGTTGGGAAAGAGGTTGCTGTACTGAGTGTCACTGCTTCATGAGTAATTTCCACTGAAGAGATGAACAGCTGAGTAGGGAGGACCCATCTCCATTGCTCAAGCATGAAAGAGAGCATTGTTGATTTGACTGCCTTGTATGATTAGCTAAAGAACTAAGAAGGCCTGGGAGGGCGTTGGTCTCACTGAGATTAGCTCTCGTGTGTGTGTGTGTGTGTGTGTGTGTGTGTGTCTGTGTGTGTGTGTGTGTGTGTGTGCGGGTGCCTCAAAGCTCTGGCATTTGATACTCTTGACAATGAGAACAAAGGTCTTAGCATTCATCTAAGACTTAGCTTTTGATATTGATGCAAATTAAAGCTCTTTTTTTCCCATAAGTCACATTTGCTTTCCCACTGAATGCTATTTGAATAAATGTCCGAGAGGAAAACACTGGAGTCAGAGAGAGCCAAATCCGAGGACTGGTCCTGGTTTGGCCTGGGTGATTCTGAGCGAGTCCCTTTGGCTTGCTAAGGCTCAGTTTCTGCACGGCATCGTGGCATCTGCCTTTACCACCTCACGCCATGAGGGGCAGATGACACCCCCACAGTGGAAAAATGTACACCTTTATCCAACAGGTGGTAGATGAGCAAATCTGCCTATTTCTGCAAAATAAATTAATTCATATCTAAGACCTAGATAGATGATTTTTAATTTTTTTTGCCTTTATAATAAATGCATGAGGGTCTGCCTCTGTTAGAATCTAGCTGCAGTCTTTCCAGGTCACTGCTAAACATGGCCACTGTTCACTGCAGCCAAGACAGACCAAAGACAGAGATATCAGCAGTTCAACAACCATCCCTCCTGTTCCTCAGCTTTAGGGTCGCCACTGCTCTGTCACAAATGCCAGTCCCACTGGCCACCAGCCAGACCCTCAAAGCCTCTTTACAAGGCCATGGGTGGGGTCTGCCATGGACTCATCTTCAACCCCTGGCCAAGGCAGCATTTTAAGCCTATATATTAACTCCTCTCTCTTCCATATTCCCTTTGAATTGAACAAATAATACAAATATAGAGTAAAAATTTGTCCTAACAGCAGAATAGATGATGGATGCTATTGAAAAGCCAATATCTAAGAAGTTTTTGTTACATATAGTGTGATGAAAGAAATACCAATCAGCTCATGACTCAATAAAACTATACCTGAACAGTTCATGAATGGGACTTAGAGCTAAGCCCCAAGGGGGCTGGATGTAAAAGCAGGACAAGGTCTAGATGCAGTCAAATCTCTAATCTGCAAATGATTCACGGTCCATGCCAGCAGGAGAGTAGGTGACTGAAGCAATAGCCCCAGCTTCCATTTCACTCCAGTAACTTGCAAGACTTCAGCAACAGGGTTGTGATGAGAATTGCCATTGTAGGCAAGAAAGGGGCCATTGCCCAAGCCTAACTTCAGCAGCACCACCGAGAACCTGGCAAAGAAAACATTTGGCAAAGTGGGAATTCTAAAATTGAGGGTGCCTCTGGCCAGACCTCTGCCCCAACACACATACTGCCATGTTCAGAGAAGGAGAGGACAGAACTGAAGGCAGTTGCCCCCGGGCAAGGTCTGACTGCCCACAACATTAGGATTTTCAAGAGTAATAGGCATGCAGGCTTTGACGCTTGTTGCAAGCAAGTGAAGCATGCTGATGTAGGGAAGACAACACTGGTGTCAGCCGCTTCAGTGGTCACCTAACTAGACAATACTATTAGTTAGAAGTCAAGGTTAACTGTAAGCAGTACAACAGAAAAAGAAAATCTTGTGCCCAGTTGGGACATACCTGCTATGCTAAAGGGCTCTGTTTTGGGGCTTTCTGCATATTACTCACACATAATATGTATCAAGCAAGGTAAAAAATTCAGAAAATTGCAGGGGAATTTCAGTTGTCAAAATTGATGGAGGCGGGGGACACACGACCTACCCGAGTTGTTTGAAGGGATGTTCTGCTAACTTTGTTCGATTGTGTTTACAGCTGCACACCATGAGAACTTATCCTGTGTTCCACCTGATTGTTTGTGATTTTCGGAGGCAAGATATGAACTTGCTTCAAACATAAAGAAATTCACTTTGTAACTTTTTAGGAGGCACCAAAATTTTCAGAAATGCACGTAAATTTAGGGAAAGCTGTATTTCCTTTGTTGAGAACACTATTGGAAATTGTTTGCCGTTTCAGAAAAATCATGTCATCAGTGCAACACAGCTTGGGACACTTAAGTTGTTTTTAAACCAGTTTTTTCATTAATGCCCTCTTTCTGCTCCAGGATCCAAGACAGGGTTCCACATTACATTCAGTCATCAGGGGTCCCCAGTTTTCCCCACTTTGTGACAGTTTCTCAGTCTCCTTGTCTTTCATGACCTTAGCAGATTGAATTGGGTTCTCCAGTAAGACCTGTCCAAGCCCTAGCCTCTCATACCCTTGGAAGACCTAGGAAATAGGGTCTTTGTGGATGTAATTAGCTAAAGATTTCAGGATTAGATCGTCTTGGATTTAGAGTAGGCCTTAAATCCAGTGACTTGTGTCCTTATAAGAGAGAGGAGAAGAGGGTTTTAGACAGAGAGACGTGCAGGGGGAAAAGCTGTGTGAAGACAGAGGCAGAGACTGGAGTGGTGCTGCCATAAACCAGGTAACACCAGACACCACCAGAAACTGGAACAAGCAAGGAGGGACTCTCCCCACAATCTCCAGAGGGAGTGCAATCTTGCTGATGCCCAAACTTCAGACTTCTGGCTTCCAGAATTAGGAGAAAAGAAATTTCTGTTATTTTAAGCCATGAGTTTGTAATAATTAGATCTGTCAGGCCCGAGAAACAAATACAATAACCTTGACCCTTTTGAAGATTTCTATCAGATCTTTTGTAAAATGTCCCTTGGTTTGTATTTGTTTGAAGTTTTCTCATGATTATACTGGGGTTATGAGTTTGGGGGAAGAATATGAGCAAAGTGAAGGTCACATCATATGAGCGGTCACAAGATAACAACCTGATTTAATATTGATGATGTTCACCTTGATCACTTGCTTAAGGTGGTGTCAGCCAGGTTTCTCCACTGTAAAGTTGCTATTTTTTCCTTTCTATGTTCTGTTTGCTAGAAGCGTGTCACTGAGTCCAACCTATGCTCAAGGGGAGAATTCAACATTCTACTTTGAATCTTGGAGCTGACACATCTTCTTTTTAAATATCCTTGGAATGCTTTCAAAAATTGATCTAGACTTGAGAAAAGCTCTGTAAATCCCAATTGGAGATTCACATGCCACATTCATTAACTATAATAAAATAAAACTATAAAGTAGCAATAAAGGAACAAATGACATAAAAATTCAAAATATAGTCCTATCATATTTTTTTGTCATTGAAGAAATAAGACATGTAATTATTGGCCTTTTAAATAAATAATAATGATGTCAAGAATATATGTCAAAAATTAAGGAATAAAGTCAGTTGTACACAGAAGAAATTAATGATCATAAATGGTTTTATTATTTAATATAAAAGGCATGATAAATTAAGCTTAAGGAGAGTAAGAATTTTAAAGATTAGTAAGTAATGTTTTAAAATCATACACTGATGAATTGTAAAACAGAAAAAGGAGAGAATCGATAAGCAAACCCTAGAACCACTTACTTGGTTTGGAGCAGATCCCAGTGTTAAGATGACACACACTTGGTTGCAGAAGTCACCTGGCTGAACTATTGCAGCTTGGGCAGGAATCTGCATCAGGAGTCAAACCTTGGCAATGCAGTGTTCAACTTTAACCTTGTGTCTGACAATCACAAGTTTCAGGAGGGGCAGCTTTGTTCTGATTCAATTGTGGGCTACAAGAGCAAGCAAACACCTCTTTTTCAAGTATCCAGATTTCAGCATCAAAACCAGACCTTCTGTTTAGGGGACAGCAGCAGCTGCAATTCAGTTTGTTCTGGCAGCCCTTGCGGGGTCTTCCAGGCTCAGTGAGACATGTGTTTACATGTAGAAGTGAGAGTGACCAGGAAGGCCCTTCAGACACAGATATACTCCAATGGTGGTAGAGACATGGTAGGCAAAGCCCTAGGGAGACAGAAAGTCTAGAATCTGGCAAATCTTGGCAAGTGAGTTTCGAGTGTATTACCAGGGAGCTATTATTTGCACCCCATTTGTAAGGCAGGATGCTCCAGTTAACCAGAAATAATGTATTAGGAGCCGAAACTCATTTTCTGATTAAGCTAAATGTTTTATCTTGCATTATGAAACTGACCTTTTAATAATGCTGAAATCATGGAAAGAACATTTAAAAAAATGAGCAAAGTTCTAGCCTCTTAATTCATTTAAATAATCCATTTGAATATAAACATTTAAAAGTTTATCTTATTAATTTCTTTTTTTCAAAGGTAATTAACAAATATTAGATAAATTAGATAAAATAACTCTTTCAATGTATCTATGAAAAGCTGATTGTCGGAATTCTGTATAGTGGTGAAAAAAATGAAAATGTAAGTTGAGGATATCTACTGTCACTTTTGTATTTTCTTTGCACTTAATGGTTTAGCCAACACAATTAGGCCAAAAAAAGTGAGAGAGAGAAAAAAAGAAAGAAAGAAAAGAAGGAAGAAAGACAGGAAGGAAGAAAGAAAGAGAGAGAGAAAGGGAGGGAGAGACAGAAAGGAAGAAAGAAAGAACATACCATACATATTGTAAAAGGGAAGTACATAATCAAATTTGTAGACATTATTATCTCCACAAGAGTACCTTCACTTTGGAAGCGAGTTGCATGTACAAGAATCACCAGACCACCCTACCCTCTGACTAGCTGGCTACAAATTCAGCCCAGTTTGAATATGTGGGTAGACATTATTTAAATGTAAGGTCTGGCATATTTTCTTTTACGCCTTAATTTTTTTTTTTTTTTTAAAGGAATCTTGCTCTGTCTCCCAAGCTGAAGTGCAGTGGCTCGATCTCCATTCAATGCAACCTCTGCCTCCTGGGTTCAAGCAATTCTTCTGCCTCAGCCTCCCGAGTAGCTGGAATTACAGGCACTTGCTGCCACACCTAGCTAATTTTTGTGTTTTTAGTAGAGACGGGTTTTCACCATGTTCATTGGTTTGGTCTTGAACTCCTGACCTCAAGTGGTCCACCTGCCTCAACCTCCCAAAGTGCTGGGATTACAGGCGGGAGCCACTACACCTGGCCTCTTATGCCTTAATTTGATTGTGCTGATATTCTTGATTGGTCATTTCTAAACTTTTGAATATTTGGGAAATGTAACAGTTAATGAACATATATGTCTATCAATATAAAAGTTCTTTAGAAAAATTGACTTATAGTTTAAAATTTATTAGTGAATATTCTGGAAGGATCCAATTGCTGGAGATTTAAATAATCTAGTTACGTCAGATAATCTCTTAGATAAGGCTTTGCCCATTATTACAGTATCTACAATTGGGCAGAGACCAGAAAGACACTGTAATAATGGGCAAGCGCTTATCTAAAATATTTTTTGTTAACGTTGCTCTCTGAGAGTCAGGCCTCTAATAGGATATTATCTGCTCCTCTCTGGTGTCTCTTGGGGTCATGAAGTCAGGAAAACTTCTGATGACCCTGCAAGCCAGCCAGCTCTGTGTATGCTCTGCATCTCCCAATCCCAGTTGGCCAAGTGCAGAAGGTGAGCTGTGGCCTTGTGTTAGTTACTCAGGTCATCCTCAAAGCCAAACAAAACTGCAAATGAAAAGCTGTTGGAAAGCTGTGCACAGCAGGCTTCCCAGTAGTGATTTAGAATCTTGCAGAGAGCAGGGTTTGGCCCTGGCACAGCTCAGGAACAGTGACCTCTCTCTGCAGCTCTCTTGCACCCTGGTGCTGAATGAACTCATTTTCACTTACACCACCCTTCTGGGGATACGGGTCAAAGGCTGAACGTTTGGAACCACCAAACATTGAGTTGAGCCAGCAATGAGAGGCCTCTGCCTCACGTTGAAATGAAAAAGCAGTTTCTTTCCATCTGCACAGGTCTACTCTCTCATTGTGTTCATAACATGATCTTACTTGCCTTTTATATTTGGAGTTTTAATATACTTGGGATTGATTTTTTAATAAGATGTGAGGTAGAGGTCTATTTCATTTTTTGGTTTGTTTTTATTCCATTTGGCTAGTTGTTTTAATACCATTCATTAAAAAGCCCATGTTTCACCCACTGAACCTAGAGTGCAACCTACGTCCTATTCCAGTTGTCTACGGATGTGCGAATTTATTTCTGGGCTTTCCATTTTGTTCCACTGATGAATTTGAATATCCTAATACACATATCACATCATCTTAATTACCATGTCTCTATCATAATTATGATAGGTCAAGTTCACTCACTTCATTGTTCTGCAGCAGTAACTTGGCTATTTTTGGCTTTTTCAAGAAGAGTCTGAAATTTAATCCTACTTGAAACCTATCATTTCATGGATGATGACAGAAGACAGGTGACTTCTGGATCAGAGACAAAGGACTTTATTACTCATGTCACAGCAAGCAGTATGAGCATGAGCATGATTGTGTCAGTGCTCCTTGCATATGAGTCGCATAAAAGTGACTCATGTAGACCCAGATCGATGCTTGCACACATAGTGGATTGCATTACTGAGAGAAACCCTGAGCTTTGGGTACTCAAATCTTTTATAATAGACAGCATGCTTGCTCTTTTCTCTAAAGAAAGACACTATCTCTATCTTCCAAAGCTATTTGCCATACAAAAAATCTTTGCAAAAATTAGTTGAGAGCAAAAGCCATTCAGCGCTTCTACTCATAAGATAGGCAGAAATACCAACAAATCATGGAGAACTGTTTCCCAGCTGGCCCGTGATCTTCCATGTATAGTCTAAATTAGTTTATTATGTACTACACACACACACACACACACACACACACACACACACACACACACAACATACACACACACACACACACACACACACACGATATGTTGAAAATGTTTTCAATTTGCCTTGATTCTATAGATTGGAGAAGAGCTGACATTCTTGTAACATGAAATTCTTTTCTGTAATATTAAATCTTCTTGTAATACATTCTTGTAATATTAAATCTTCTAATTCTTGGCTTTGGTATATGTCTGCATATATTTAGTTTTACCTTATTGTCTCAATAAAGTTGCCATAGAAGTCTTCTTTTGTTAGTTATTACTTAGCAAAATAATGTCTTGTCTCTGCTCAAATTCCTGCAGTGTCTTTCTGTTTTACTCAGAGTAACACCCAAGGGGGGCTCTTCATGATCTAGTTTTCCATTATTTCTCTGCCCTCATCTCCTATTACTCTATGCTTTGCTCATTCTGCTTCAGCCACATTGCCCTCCTTGCTGTATTTTTAATGTACCAGACACACTCCTGTCTTAGGCCTTAGCACTGGCTGTTTCCTCTACTCGTGATTCTTTTCTCTCTGAAATATTGGCATGGCTAACAACTTCATCTCAGTCTTTGTTCAAATGTCACCTTCTCATGATGCATATCCCAAACACCCTATTAAAATTGCAAACTGCCCCTCACCTCCTGGCACTCTTGACTCCTCTTACTGTGCTCGGTACTTTTTTTCTTAATACGTATTACTTTCTATGCTACTATGTTACAGTAAAATTACTATTCTACCAGATATCCTATTAATTAATTATATTTATCATTATTTCTGTCTCCTCTAACTAAAATGTTGTCTATAAAAGGCAGGAATCTTTGCATTTTTATATACTGATGGACTTCTATAGCGGAATAGTACTAAGGATATAGCACTATTAAGGTGTTTAAGAAATATTATTGAATAGTTTTTCCTAGGTATGTCATATCTTTTGCAATTATAAGTGTATTTACAAAAAATTTAAATTTCTGTGTTTGCTGCTGATGCATAAAAATACAATTCATATTTGGTAGTCATTTTGGTACTCAGGAATCTCTAAATTCTCTGACTCCCATAACTTATATAGGTTTGTTTGAGTTTTTACACAGAAAATCATGTCATCTGGGCAGAATGATGGCTGTTTTCTTCATTCTAATCTCCATATCTTTTTATTTATTTTTCTTTCTTCACTGACTTTCAGTACAATTTTTCTAGAAATTGCGATGGCAGGCATCTTGTTTTATTTATTTCTTTTTTTTTAAATAGGAATGCTTTCATTGTTTTATGTGATACAATAGATTTTTTTGAGGGGGTGAACTTTGTTTAGTGAAGTTTCTTCTGATTCCTAATTTTCTAATAATTACTTCTTTTAAGAATGAATATTCAAATTTACTATGTATTTTTTGTTATTATTGAGACACATCACAAAATTGTTGTCTTTTTATGCAGCAAATTACATTATTTCTTAGACCAAATCAACCTGAATTGCTTAAAATATCCAACCTAATCATGCTATCTTATCTTTTGTATATGTTGCCCAATTGATTTGCAATTATTTTGTTAAGAAATTTTGCATCTATATTTATAATAGAGATCACTCTTTAATTTCACCTTTTCGTATAATCCATGTCAGGTTTTGCAATCAAGTTAATAATATTCTTATGAAACGGGCTGGGAGTACTCCTGGTTTTGTTTCCCCTACACATTTGAATAATTTCTACAAGCTTAGAATAATTTGTATCTTCAATATTTGTTAGATTGCCTGTAAAAACCATCTTGGTCTGAAATTTTCTCTTGTGAAGTTTATAAACTTTTGACCCTATTCTTTTTCTACTATTGTGTATTGATTTTCAATTTTATTAATTTCTGAATTGTCAGTATTAGTTCTTTCCTCATATGTATTTTGTATACAGTATGCTTTTCTTATTTGTAAAATTGAAGGCCTAACTCAATGTTCAGCCATTCTTCTTCTATAAAATAAAGATTTAAGGCTGCACGTTGCTATTGCTACTACTCATCAGGTTTTACATGCAGTGCTTTCATTATTGCACAGTTCTAAATGCGTTTTACTTTTTTTCATGAATTTTTTTTAGCCCTTGTGGTATTTAGAATTAGTATACCTTATTTCAAAACAAATGAGGGTAATTTGGTTTTATTTAGAGAAAAATATTTATTTTATCTTAATTAAAATTAGGTCAGAGAAATTTCTTTTATGATGCCAAACATTTGAAATTCTTTTGAGATTTTGTTTATGTTTCAGCAAGTGATCAATATTTATAAATGTTTCATACATGCTTAATAGGATATATATTCTGCAGTGTTCTGCATATGTTCATTAACATAAGCTTGTTAATTGTGTGAAACATTTTTTATATCTGTAACTGCTTCATTTATAGTTTATTGAAAGGTATGTGTTAAAATCTTCAACTAGGATAATGGAATAGTTAAATTCTCCTGCAATTCTTATAATTCTTCTTTTATGTATTTTGGTAGGTATATATAATCTATAATTTTTATATATTCCTAGTGAATTTAATTTTTTATCCTGAAATAGGAGCTTGACAATTATTCTAAGAAACATGGGATTTACCAGTTCCCAAAAGTCAGGTACATGACATTGTATCCAGTTTATGAGTCACAGTTTTCTTTCTTTCTTACTCACATTAGGGAAGTATCTAAGACCATGACCTTTGATAAATTTTTGACAAGTTTTTACCTTTCATGTCTTCAGAATATTTTGGAAGTTCTACTAACCTCAGAGTACATTTTATGTGAGCAGTAATGAAATAACATCAGTATGAGGAAAAATATAACAGTTCCCTCCCAATAAAAACTGGTAAATATTAACATTTTTTTCAAATGGTGGGAATTGATGTCTTTAGTGTTATTTGTTAGGATTATTTGTGGCTATTTTACCTGAAGACATGGGAGTGGATCAGATATTCCTTATGGCATTGGGGATTTAAAAAAGATATACGGGAGCAACTTTTAAAAATTAATGGTTTTGTAATATAATACACAATATTTGGAGTCTCTATTTTCTCTGAGACCTTTCGCTCTCCTGGCCATCAGTGAATGGAGGTTGTGAGCTTTGAGCCAAACAGGATCAAGGAAAATGGAATAGAGATTCAACATGAGATATTACCTCTTGAACTGGAAAGCATGTAAACGTGGGAGATGAGGCTGAAAATTTGGTTCAGCCATTTTCTACCATGAGCACACACAAAAAAAGCCATCTACAAGATGCTGAAAAGAAGGAAGTAAAATTTAGAGATGAAGAGAGTAGAGGTAATGTGTGGCTTCAGGGAGAGAAACAGACTTGGGTCTTGGTGTTAGTAGTGTTCCTGGTTTTAGTCTTTTTTTTTTTTTTGAGACGGAGTTTCTCTCTTGTTACCACTGTAACCTCCGCCTCCTGGGTTCAGGCAATTCTCCTGCCTCAGCCTCCTGAGTAGCTGGGATTACAGGCACACGCCACCATGTCCAGCTAATTTTTGTATTTTTAGTAGAGACGGGGTTTCACCATGTTGACCAGGATGGTCTCAATCTCTTGACCTCATGATCCACCAGCCTCGGCCTCCCAATAGTTTTAGTCTTTTTGATACCCAGCTGCTTTTCTTGCCCTCAGATTGTTTGAGATATTCTTATATCCTTGTAACAAACCACCCTTTCTGGCTTATGCGACTCTGAGTGAATTTCTGTCCTTGCTGATCTGAAACGTTACTGTGTACAACAACTATAGAGCAGCCTTCAGAGCAGCCAGGGAGTCTTGGAACCATTCCCAGGTTGTGGTTAGTAGAGTCTGAAGCATCTGAAGGGGTTCTTTACGGGAGACAGGTCTCGAATATAGGCTAACAGTTGAGTCTAACGCACTTCAACAACTTGCCAC
The DNA here is from genome assembly GCF_049354715.1 of Callithrix jacchus. Lineage (NCBI taxonomy): Eukaryota > Metazoa > Chordata > Mammalia > Primates > Cebidae > Callithrix > Callithrix jacchus. Next base: position 44,954,332 of record NC_133515.1, read on the forward strand.
CACCACCACATTGCTCTTTTGATCCTGTGCATTCCAAGTCATAAGAAATCATAAGAGATGTGAGTATACACTGAATTCAGTGCTAAATGCTTTTATTGAAACTTAAACCAAACATAACTAGCAGAAAAAAATTTCAGAATGACATAGTAAAAACCACTAGAGCCCATATTTTTCTGCATAGCTAATTCAGATGACTAAATCCATAGTGGATTTAAACAATTGTTTAGTTCTCCACCGTTTTTCCACAGAAAGCAATGTTCACAATCCATAGTATATTGGTTTCGAAGCACTTTCCTGAGTAAAAAAACAGGCTTTCCCCTAATAGAAAGAAAAGCAGAAGCCTATATTAATGTCTATTCAAGAACTGTTTTCTTGCAGGGGGTTGAGGGAGTAGGGGTTTCCAAACTAGTTATGCACTAATGTTAAGATTTATCTATCTGTTATGATGAAATCAATCAATTTGGAGACCTGAAAAACTGCTGTTAAGTTAGGTCACTAGGTAGACACTTTGTTTTTGTGCAGCTGTTCTTTGAATGTCCAGAAATTGATTGTTTGAGCTATAGAAAGTTAATAGATTCTATTAGCATTTTCCTTTGATTTAGCCATTCATGCATTCTTTTGAACATGACTTGAGTTTACTCTTGATTCATACTTGAAAGGCAGTGTTCCATAATATTTAAGAGCACGGAATCCAGAGCCAAAATGCTTGGAATTGAGCCAGGCAAGGACCTGTCTCTGTACCTCTCTCTGTTTTCTCATCCATAAGTAGGAATAAAATAGAACCTATAAGGTTTCTGCGAAGAAGCAATTAACACACTTAAAGCACATAGAACACTGCCTGGCACAGAGCAAGCACTGCACAAATGCTGACCTTGATGACCATCTCTGAATCACTGGTGTTCACTATGGACACATGCGAGAATAGTCTGACAATCCCACAAGCACTAACTTGTGGGCACAGTAGGGATGCTACTGACCTTGCAGCTCCTCAGCCATGTATGTTGGAATCCCACGGCACATGTTTGCAATGTTTTTTCCTAACTTGCTCAGGTCATCGACTTGGTTCGGGTTGACTGAGTACATCAGGCTCTTGGGAGGTGCTCCTCCTGGTCGCTTACCCTGAAGCTGAGTGTGGGAAAGACAGGCAGAAAGGAAGAATGAGAGAGAATGAATGCCAAACCCAGTGGTTTCTTGACTTGAGGGGTATACAAGGCCAACAGTGAGTACTGCTCAGCTAAATTTTTCCATAAGATGAAGAAGAGCCATTTCTAGCTTTTTCTGTATATCTTAAATTTTCTAAGTGTCCTAAGAGATTTAGCTGGTTTGAAAACTCAGCTTCTCATAAAAACAGAAGTCTTAGGCTAAATTTATTCTGAAACTTGGACCTCATTTGGTCATCATAGATTCCTTGGATTAGATGATGTAATAATCATCTTCTGAGAATGCAGTTTATTTATTTTCTCTACCTTGTCAATGAAAGGTACCCATTTATCAGTTATAGGAATACGAACTCAGGCAAACATTTTAAAGCATTTAAAGCATTATGGATCCCTTCTTTTCACTCACCTGGATTAGTATGTCCAGACAAAATATATAATACCCAGTCACATTTGAATTTCAGATAGACAATGGAACCTTTTTCTGTTCTAAATATTGCATAGAATATATTATGCTAAAAAGACCTGCTGCTTACCTGAAATTCAAACTTAACTGGGAATCTTCTACTTTTATTTGCTAAATCTAATAACCCTAACTAACTCTTGTAGAAAAATGTCCTTGGCAAAGTACTGAGGGCTCCTATTGGTGTGACCAGAGTTTTGCTCCTCTAACAGTCAAGGTTTCAAAGGCTCTGCTCAGCAGCTCTAGAGGTAGGTGTGAGCCACGGCATTTGATGTGGCAGAAGCTGCCTTCCCTCAGGCAATCACCAATAACTTCCCGCTTTGTGCCGCACATTGCAACATACTGTGGTCAAGAGGGAATGATGACTGTGATCTTCTCATTATTTACTGGGAGTCATAAAACCTCTCCCCTCACCAAAAATCAAAAGCCTTTTATTTTTACCTTCTTTTCCTTCACCAGTGCGTCAAGGGATTGAATGGAGGGCACGACCTCCTTGTTCATTTTGTGCACAATGCATGTCTTCTTTCGAAAGAGTCTGATTGCAGCAAAGCCCTGTTAAAGAGATGGTAAATAGTGAGGCATGTGTTCTCCATGACTCACTATTTCTTATCACAAGTCAGTTTTTCTTATCAGAAGTCAGTTCCACCAGCAGAGAGAAATGGAACTGTAAGATCATGATGAGCTGGGATAAGAGCACTGGTTGTAGACCCGCTTGGCAATCACATCTATTGCTGACATTTATGAGGACTGACTGCAAGTTCTTTGAGGGCAGAGACTGAACATCTAACTTGTTTGCTTTATTTTCGGGTTCTAGTGTGATAAGAACCTCTCTACATAAATCTGTTTTACTGAAATAGACTTTAAAAGCTGTCATGTTTTAGTCTCCTTTGAGCCTCACATTTCAAGGAGACAGCTAAGACAAAAATTAGTTTTCCAATTGACCAGATAAAATGGAAACAATAAAGAGTTTGCTATTTAAAAGTACAGTTTAAAAATATATTTAAAAAATATAGTTTGCTAAATATATATCTGGTAATTGCAGAGTTGGGTCTTCTAACTAGTGCCAAGTATTTCTTTCTTTGCTCTGCTCTCTTTCTTTGCTTCTCTTTTTCTTTCTTCCTTTCTTTCCTTCCTCCCTTACCAGTTAATATTGTCATTTACATCTCCTTTGGTCCTTTTGAGTTTTAGGTGAAATGTCAATTTCAATCTCTTTAGAAGGCAGCCCTAAAACCTCCTTTGAAAACAAAGTGAGATAGGCTAGGCTTTGGAAGCAGTAAAATTGTGTAAGTCTTTCAGCATTATTGAGAGTACCTGCAAGCAGACAAAAGGATGTTCATATTTGTTGTATACACTCTCAATCCTTTGAACATAGTGTTTATTGGTTTGAATTTTAACTCATCATGCAACACTTATTAACAGTAGTTATCTCTAGGGAACAAAATTGGATGAGTAAAATAGGCATCTTTATAACTGTATGCTTATGTGTAATTAGAATTTATTTTTAATTTTTTTATGGTTAGCATGCACATTTTTTGTTAAAATAAGAAATCCTATTTTAAAATAATAGAGTAAAACTTGCATATTGACTACTTACACTTTCATAATCCCACATGGAATTCCAGGAGTCCCAGCCATTGTTATTGTCGATGTTGGCCACGTTGTGTTCATTGTTGACACTCACTGACTGCTGCCCACTTCCAGCACTGTTGCCGTCATCACTGATGTTGATATTCTGAAGTTTATAAGGGATTGAGAGCGATTTAATACCATGTTTCTTTGCAAGTGCATTTTGGTAGCAAACTTGAAAAGGTGAGACTTACATAGTCAGCAAGGGCAGAAGCTAACAAGACTCCAAGAAGTCCAGCAAAGACAATCTGAAATCACAAATAACATTGGTCTCCTGTTACATGGTAAAATGACGTCTTCTTCTTTCTTCCTCTGTCCAAGCTTATAATAAATAGTCGCTAATTTTACTAATGGGTTGAGCTCTAGTTTAATGTGTTTTCTTCTTCTTACCTTGCATTTTTTAACCATAAAAGTTTTAATGATAATGTGAAATTGCTGATTAGTTATAAGTAATTATATTAATGTGATATGTAGTTTTATAATTTTTAGTGAAGATCTTATGAAAAACTGGAAAAATTGATGAAGAAGGGAAGTTGAGAACCAGGAAAGCTGCTTTCATCTCACTGCCATCCAGTACTGAGGAAAAAAATGTAATTTTCAAGTAGTGATTAATCAAATTATTAAATTAAATCCCTTTTAAAATAAAACCCAGAATGTACCATCTTGTTTCCTCTCAGTTTAATAAATGGCATCCTAAAGATGACTTTGCTAAGATAATACTTCTGGAAATGTCAGAATAGAGTTTAAAAATTTTTAAGATTGATCAAAGTATTAACTTTATAATGAAGCATTCACTTGGCAAATGAATTTCCTATAAATTATTGTTGGTCAGAATGCTATTTTGTTGAATTTTTCATGATTTTTCTATTTCTGATAAACTCAGCTATATTTAATGCCAGAGTATCCTACCTTGAGTAGATAATTGGATTATTTAAATCTAGTAAAAGAAGCAAGTTATACTTCCTGCGAGTATTAAGAGATGGGCGCAGAGAGTCACTTTTAAGTTATTGAAAATATGTGCATTCTCCTAAATATTAACAAAAATGGTTTGGGGTAACTGACATGGCTTGGTTATTCAGCTTAAATTTGTACGGCAGCCTATGTTATACAGGTTGTTGATGTTCACCTGTCATTCACTTGTTTCTAATCATTTTATAAGGTTTAAAATTCTCTCTTTAGCGAAATTCAGAAAATTCGCCTGGCACATATTTTGACTTCCTAAGAAGCACATATTTGTATCAGTATTGAATTTTGGTCAGTGCCCCAATATAAGAAAGTTACTGTTTTAAAATAAAGCAAACAGTCTTATTTTTCTTGAAAAAAAAAAAAAAAAAAGGAGTAAGTTTTACAATGAGTAGTATGGAATAAATGAATACTTTGGTTTGAAATGGCTGTAAGTTTAAAAATCATATCTGAAAACGATTTCAGTTAATTTTCCTATTTAACATGAGATGCTTTCTTCCTAATAGAAATAATATTTTTATTTGAGAAAAAACCAACTTTCTAAAGCAATGGATTAGTAGGCAGGTTGGATGCTAATGATGAGAAAGCAAGGATAGAGTGGCTGGCTGGCAAGAGTGGTCAGCAGAGACGAAGTCACTAGCAGTGTCCCAGGTTACTTGGTTTAACCATTTATCACAGGGTCCGTGATATTGGTTGTCAGAGCACGAGCTTTATGCAGGCTGCCTCATTATGGGTACCTAGTCTCATTTCCTTTGCCTGGGACAAAATAGTTTTGAGAACTGCTCTAGAGATTCAAGGTAATTTTAAAAAATATATTTAAATTTTTCTCCCAACAGCTTAAAAAGTAGTTAAAAATTAGTCTCCTAAAAAGTCAGAGGTAGAAGAAATTTTAGACACCAACTAGTACAGTGCAATCATTTTACAGATAAGGCAACTGAGCTTTGGGGGTTAAGTGGGTTGGCCAAACTTATATCTCTTGTTCACAGCAGAACTAGGAGAGAAATCAGACCTAACCTGTGTCTGGAACTCCCTCTGACCCTTTTAAACTTTGCTGATATGAAGAAGACCTAGTTCTAGATAATTATCTTAAGATACCCCGTACTACTAGCTCTTTTGGCAGGGTTTCTCAGTCCCCCTCCTCCTACGCTCTCAGGCTTCTGCCTGAAACCACAGGAGAGATGCTGTGGTAGCTTCATGCTTTAGATGCTTTCTTAAATAAATGGCCATGCTAGAGCCCAAGGAAAATCTTTCTTCCTTGGAGACCCATTTTACTGTAACAAATGTGACAAGAAGTCTCATTCACCCGCTTACTTTGACAATAAGCTTTTTGTCTTGCCTGAACATGCTGAAGAATTTTGGTAAAAGGAGGAATTCAAGAATGAGGATTATCAGGCACTTTCCTGGGCTTAGGGACTGCTTACTCTGCATGGAGACCTGAGGCAGGTGATGTGGAAAGTCATTTTGTTAAGTATAAGTCAGCGTAAGATGCTCAGACAGCTGTCTAGTCTCAGCACGATTATTTTCTCTATAGAGATGCTTATGAAGGCCATGATTACATAAATAGAAAAGTTTATTCTTGATTTCTTCTTTAAAAAACCACAGAATATGTGTGCAGAACGTGCAGGTTTTTTACATAGGTATACATGTGCAGTGGTAGTTTGCTGTACCTGTTGACCCATCCTCTAAGATCCCTCCCCTCACCTCCCACCCCCAACAGGACCTGGTGTGTATTGTTCCCCTCTCTGTGTCCATGTGTTTGAAAACAGAATTTTGTAAAACAAATTTTCCATTACAGTGCCATAAGAAGCAGACCTCCTAAGTCTCAGAATATTGACAGTCTCCAGTTATATGGCCATAAATTCAAAAGGAGAAATCTACTCACTGTGAACTTCATCTTGTCTTCACAAAAGCAGTGGAGCAGAGGAGAAGGCAAGTGTGGACATGAATGAGAAGCTCTCTCATATTTGTACTTAACAAGGTTGACTCAAACTAGCTGTTATCAGGTGGGGTCAAAGACTTATCTTCCTCCATTTCTCCTATCTGTGCCATGTCTCAATGTATCAGGAAACCTTTCAAAATATCTGGCTGCTTAGCAAGCAACTTTCATGTGGAGTTGACCTGACTCATCCCTTGTTGAAGCTGAAGGTATTACAACAAACTCAATATGATTTATGATAACTTCTCACCCAATCGAAGCTGTGGGTGTATTTTACACATTAACATTCTTAGATTCAGAAAAAGAATAATCCCTAAAACCAAACAGAGCTACAGATGAAAAACCGTGTGTATACCAGGCCTTCCAGATAGCAGCTCCTATAGGAATGTGGAAATGGTTTCCTCTTCTTAACTTTTATCTAAGCCACGGCAATGGTTTTGCTTAGGCTAAGCATGTTCTGTGAGCAACCCCCACCAAACCGATCTCTTTTCTGCAATATTGAGCTCTCTTAATGTTAGCACCATATATCGGATACAGCCCTTTCTTCTCAGCCTCACATCCAGTTAGTTACTGTCCTTTTATCTCTGAAATGCCTCTCAACTCTGACCTTGCCCACAGCTCCCCTCATCTGGGCTTTCACAACAGTTATGCAATTGATCACTCTGGTCGCCAGTTTCTTATATTCCAGTGCATTTTCTTCATTAACCCTAAAGTTGTCTTTCTGAAGTACACAGATAGACATGACTCCATCATGCTTGGACATTTCACTGGCAGCCTACAGAAAGTTCAAACTCATCGGAATGGCAGCCAGGGTCCTTTGTCATAAGGTTTCCAAAGGCTGCCACTTTATGCCGTGTACCTATATTCTAGCTCCACCAGCATTCCCACCATTCCTGGAGAAGTCAAGGTGTGTATGCCTCCATGCCTTTGTACATGCTGTTGTTTTATTGCGGAGGGCCACCCCCTAGCCTTTCTCTTGGTAAACTCCTGTTCATTGTTCAAGGCTCAGCTCAGATATTGCTGCCTCCATCACATCTCCCCCATCTGCTAGATAGAAATTTCCTAGTGTTTGTTTTTTTCTTCTGGAAACTATAAAAGAAATCTCTTTTTATTTGCGTCTAGATAATTTAGTTTTCAGAAGTTACATTAAAATAATAAAAAATATTTTCACCAAAAACAGAGACTAGAAACTGTCACTTGGGCAAACAAGTAAATGCTCAAAACAGTTTTAGACGTGAGTTGGTTTTAATTTTTGTCCTGCTACTTCCTATAAGATGAAGCTACTAAATCCGATTTGCTGAAGAGGGAAACTGTATTTCATTAACTACCAATCTATAAATTTTCCCTTTGAAACTTCAATTTGCCTACAATTTTCCTCCCGTGTGTGGATTGAAACCACAAGATGGGGTCACCTGATTATAAAGCCTGATTCGCTATCAACATCTTTTCAAAAATATTGGTAAGAGGGGATTAGAACAGCTGCTGTAAGATATTACTGATGTTTATTAATGTGTCCACTGATTACTTTCAAACTCAGTCTTTACCCACAAAAGGTAATAAGCCTGGGGTAAGGGGAAGACATGTGTGAAGAGGTCTTTATCTGCTTTAGGAAACTTCATGTCACTGAGAAGTCAATGAGTGGGCAGCATGGTCTCTATGTTTAAACTCAGCCACAGGTAGTCATCTTGGTATACAGGTGCAGTGCCCAGCCCACATTTCGCACATTATACCACAGACAAGGGCTTGAAGTTCTGCAGTGGACCTGTGAAATGATGGCCTGTAACATGTTCCATGACAGATAGATAGACACATACATACACTTACATAGATACCTAGATACATACACATACACCGTACATAGGTAGTCTTCTGGGCCCAATAATCCCCCACTTAGAGACTGACAACTCACATTCACACATCAAATGGGCTAAGAATTCTATAGGGGAGAAATCTATGTCATATTGTTTTATCCAGATTCTTCTCATCTTAGTTGACTATGAAACCTGATTGCTTTTCCTTTTTTAAAAATTTGTCTTAACATCTAATAACAACTCTGGGGACATCTGACTTAATGAAACAATTATGCCACCTCTGGGGATGCACCCTGGATATGAAAACCCATTTGGGGAGCTACTGGATGAAGTTAGGAGCCAAGAGGCCTAGATTCTATTTTCCCTTCTTTCAATTAGTCATTTTTTTCCCCCTTTAGGCCTTAGGTTTCCCGTGGGTAAAGGAGAAAAAATTCCTCCTTTATACAATATTGTTACTACTATGGCTCTACAACCAGAGGAACCTCTTTTTCTGTACTTTGTGTGGTGTCAGGGGTTGGGGGAGAGGGAGTGATGGGGGTCGGGGTGGGGGTCAACCTTCACCTCAATCCTGGTCTCATCCAAGGCCAAAATGAAGCATAAGCAAGTCTCTTGCCCTGAGAACTTTTATGTTTCATTCTTCCCATGGGAAGAAGACAGAACATGTCAATGTTTTTGGTCACCTCCATAGAATCTAAAATATGCAGACACATATATGGTGCTCAGTAGGCACCTTATAAAAATTTGACTTGCATAAAGGAGATGTTAAGCTACAGGTTAAAAAGTGCGTTATATTTATTCATTTCTGGTTTTGGTGCCAGCCTGAGAGAGGCTGCCCTACACTGGCTGTAATGACACACTAAGGGAGTCTCAGTTGATGGTGTGACCTCTGTGCCTTGGGGTTAGTGTAGAACAAACCAGCCCATGGGTAAATAGAGCCTGCCCTGCCTACAGAGATTGATGCTGGGCCATGCCAAGGAACAAGCCCCTATCGTCATTTTATCTCACAATGCACACACACCCAAGGCTTCATTCTACTCCACACCCTGTCGTGTCGTGCTCAGTGGAAACTCCCTCCGTGCGGAGCAGATGAGATGCTTCCCATGTGCAATATGCTCTTGTGTGCAACTGGAGGGAGGTCTGCAAAGGACTAAACTGCTCATTAAAACCTGTCAATCAGATCCCAAATGGTTGGAACCAAAGTGCTTTCTCACAGAAATCAGACTTTGCAAATTCCTTCTTGTTCTCTGACTGGAAGGAAATGTTTGCCTATAGGGCATATTTTGATTATTAAATATTCTTACTCAAGATTCCATCTCTGTATGGACCTGTTAATGGGCTGACCTAGTGGTCATTAATACCTGTGAAGCCCTTAGTAACCTTGGCTTCCTTTTTGCTCTTGCTCCATTTTCTGATAGTTAGGACTCAACTGGCCTTAGCCCATTTGCCTGCAAATGATAATTTATTTGTTTGAGTGTGGAAGTTCCTTTATGCAGAGACTCTATTTCAGTCTCCTTGCCTTTACTGTTGTCTTTCTGAGCAAACTACACACTAGTCTGATTGTCCTTTTGATGGTTCCAAGTCAAGTGGTTCATTGTGAGGTCTGAATACGCTTCACTCTGGAGAAATTTCTGCTCCTCCCTGGCCTTGGTTTCCCAGCTGGCAGCTAAGACTCTCACGATGGCTCTGGTGACTACAGCCTTGGTGCTTGCGGCAGTGCCACATTCTTAGCAAAGCCTCCACATGTACTTATGGCCAGGAATGACACACTTAAAGAATAGCCATAGAAACATATAAAATAACATTTTAATAGTTATTGCCAGAGGAGCTTCTAGTTCCAGAAAATCCAAACTTAATACATAATTATTTTTATATAGGGAAGAAATTCTTTTCAAATTACAGCAGAGTGGAGGGAGCACTTTGCTAAGGCATCACTGAGCAGATATTTTTGTTGTTTCCTCTGGGACTATTGCCTTCCAAAATACATATAACTCTGACTTTCCGTGGCTGCTTGTATGTCTGTTCAATTGCATTTGCCAAACCTTCTGGATCTCCTTAGAGGCAGACAGTGATATATTATGCTTAAGATTAGTTGTTACCTGGAGTTGTAGAGTGATGTAAATGGGGTTTGGAAAAACCTTGCCAAAAGAAGATCTCCTGAGTAATTGCATCATGTGTCTGAAATATATGAAAGTAGAGATAAAGAAAACGTTGACCAATAACTTCATTTTTATCATCGTGAAGAATAATCAAGCCTGGTTGAGCACATCTGTTGTGAAACAGATTTAAAGAAGCAAGCCCATATGAGGAATAGAAATCACAAAGTGATAGCAACGTGTTGCTTTATAATTACCTCTTGGCTAATCCAGAAATAATAACGCTATACCTTGTTCAGTGTTCATATTGAAGCAGTTTAGAGATAACGGTGTAAAAGCATTCGTACTGATGGTGTGTTCCTTAAATAACAGCAGTCAGCCCAGGAAATGACTAAGCTGTTCATTGAAAGATGAGAATCAGATCCCAAGTGGTTGGAACCAAAGCACTAGTGCTGGCAGAGCCACGTCTAGAGCGGGGGCCTTGCAAGGACCCCGGGGCCACCACGCCGTAGCTTCCCTGGCAGAAGAGGCCAAAGGAAAGGACTTACCCTAAGGCCAGTGAACAATGAAGCAGTTTTGTGAATCATGGAGTTTTCTGCAGAGGTCAGAATTGGCTTCCTTTTCTGCATCTTGCATAGAACATAATACACACATCTGCAATCTTTTCACTTCTGAAAGAACACATCTTCAGATGGTGACATTGGATCCTCAGGGGTGCCTCAGGGAATTTTGTTTCCATGTTTATTCAATTATGCTCTCTCCCTACCTACATTCCTGGAAATGCTTAATAAAGCATATTCATCAGGATTCATTCTGGAGTGTGCTTTTCCTTCAGCGGTCCCACTGGATTTGAACAAAAGCCAACTCCTCTCATCCAGGCCAGGAAAGTTCATTTGCTTGCTCAGAAATGGGTCACTGGGCAACAGCCCCCTACTCATTTTGTTATGTTGCCCATTAAAAGCAATGCTGCATGCTGCAGCTAATGCCATGTCCCAATTTAACGCAGCTGCTACAGAAGATTTAAAGATGTAAAACAACCAATGCTCACACTCCAGGATCCTGAAATCTACATGAGAGGCAGGGCTGGCTTTGTCGATATGTGACTAGTGCAGTCGCAGAGGGCCCACACTTGGAAGAGAGCCCCACACTTGGGTTTAGTGCTTCCCAGTTGCAATCTTGAAAATCCAAATATTTTTATTTGTGAATTTGTGTTTTCTAAATGGAGTGAATGGGACAATGGAGCATCTCTTTCATCCTTTGTGTTCTTCCTGCTTGGAACCTTGGTTCACCTGTGGTCCTGCTTGCCTACCTCCCTGGACAGGCTCTTGATCACCACTCCTCTACTTCTCTCTACTGGAGGTAAACGGCTGCAGGTACGGGAAGAGTTAAGGTCAGACACATACACCCAGATGCTGAGTTGCAGGGGCCACTTACCTTGCAAAAATCCCTATGCCAATGGGAGTGTGTGACAATAAATAGCCAATAAAAACACCATCGCAAGTTGAGAGAAAGAGAGAACCTATGGATTAAAGAAAAAAGCTTTTTCCCCCTGCTCTTACAAGAGGTCCCACATTTTCATTTTGCATTGAGCATTCCAAATTGCATAGCTAGTCCTGATGGGAGGCAAGACACACATATAGTATAGACACACCAAAGGAAGATGAGAAGTGAGTGAGATTCTGAGAGGCTTTGAGCTATCCAAGGTCACGTGCAGGTAAGAATAGAGTGATGAATTCACGTAACCCTGGAGCCTGTGCTCTTTCCTTTATGCCAAATGAGCAGTAGAGACAGACATTCAAAACAATGTGCTGTCTCTTAGCTGGAGTGGTTACAGATGCTTCATGCAGCAGATAGGCCTTGGCTGAATCCTGTGGGATAGACTGACATAGACAGAGAGGATCAGGCCACTCCAGCCTAGAGGAGCAGCAGAACCAGGCGGTGTGAACTGGAGGTTCAGTAATTGTGAGGAAACTGTCTTACAGCATTCTTAACACTCTCAGCTTAACTTTTAAGGTTGCTAAATATCTCATTCATTCACAATTAGATAGAGGAAAATTGACTCAGCATTATCCAACCTACCAAAAACCTACAATTTGCTGCACACTGAGATCAAGATATTACAGGGATTTAATCTTCACCAATTGCCACTTGAAACTCCCCTTTCTCTTTGACCCAATACTTCCCTGGATGTCTTAAGCTTCTTTTCTCTTTTCCACACCCACATGTTTCAACACCACTGAGCTCCTCCCAGTAAATTAATATATTAGGTGGTGGCCATGGGTGTTTCTCTAAAAACATAGTCACTTAACCTTTTTTATAATTGACACATCTTTCAATTTGCTTTACTATTTTCATAAAGGAACATCAAGCACGTATAAAGTGTAAATAAGTATATACATTTTAGAAATGTAAATACACTTTATTATTTAGAATTTCATGACTCACCTTGAAATAGAATGCATATAAAGATGATATATGACGGAATCTCTGGATATCTACTAGGCTGTGAGTTCCTTCCTTCTTCCTTTCTTTTCTCTCTCTCTCTCTTTCTTTTTCTCTCTCTTGCTTTCTTCTCTCTTTCCTTTTTTTCTTTCTCCATTCTCTCTCTTTATCTTTTCCTTTCTTTCTTTCCTTTTTTCTTTCTTCTTTCCTTCTTCATTTTTATTGCACAGGCTGGAGTGCAATGATGTGATCTTGGCTCACTGCAACCTCTGCTTCCCAGGTTTAAGAGATTCTCCTGCCTCAGCCTCCCAAGTAGCTAAGATTACAGGCGCCTGCCACAATGCCTGGCTAATGTTTTCTATTTTTAATAGAGACAGGGTTTCAACATGTTGGCCAGGCTGGTCTGGAACTCCTGACCTCAGGTGATCCACCCACCTCGGCCCCCAAAGTGCTGGGCTGTGAGTTTCTTGAGACAGAACTCATACTACTTGTGTCCAGCACACTTCCTGCCCTCAAATGAAATTCTGATACAAAAAAGGTTCTACTAATGTTGGCCACTTTTCTCAAATCCAGAAGTGGCCAATTTCCCAGAAAACTACCTTCTCTCTTCTTGGGTGGGAGCCAATACAGAATATAGAAAAGAATTTAAACTTAAAACTGATTCTTCTCAGACCTGTCATAGCATCAGTGGAGCTCAGCTTTCATGACCTATAGCTAGCTTCTTCCCTCTTCCCTTCACTGACTGTTCAAATCCTTGCCAGATTATCCAAGTCTTCTCTGTCACTCCAATCTTCAACCTAATTGCCTATTGCATGGAGAAAATCAAAAGTATTACGCTTCTTGAATTTTCCTCCCTCCATCTTCCATCTCTGTCTTCACCCAACTTCATTCCCTCTCATCTTGGAGGAATATATTCTTAATATATCATTTCTAAGACCAGCATTTCCATCTTTGATTTTCATCTTCCTCCATCAAATGGCTGTCCTTTTCCTCAAACTTCAGTGTCTTTCTTTTTGGTTTGATCCTTCTTTTTGATTTGTATGGCCAAATTTTCTGAATATGAACAAAACAAAACAAAACAAAACAAAACAAAACAAAACAAAACAAAAACTTTCCCTTAACTCTACCTTCCTCACAAATGGAGACCTTATGTCTCTCCTCCCCTTTACATCCCTTAAAAGAATCACACACATTTTCTGATTCTACTTTCCCACCTACCATCATGGCTCAGCTCACCGCAATTAGGCTCCAGTACTGGGGAGACCAAAGTGAGGAAGACCCAAGAGCCTAACTTTAGCATTGCTGACACGTCACTATCTTTTCAGTACTCATCTAACTTCTTTGTACTTTTTATCCAGTAATTCCCTTATTTTAAAAAATTCTCTCTTTGCTTCTATGACATCCCTTTCTCTCATTTGTACTTCAACTGCTCCTTCTACCATCTCAACATTTGCTTTCTTCTCTCATCTTTCCCTTGAATGTTGGCATTGAAGTCCACCCTTGGTCTTCTTTTTTTCATCCTTTGCATTCTTCCTGTATGACCTCCTCTATTCAAAATACTTGAGCCACCCATACAAGATAGAAAAACAGGTTCAATCCTACTGAGCTTCAGGCTTTAATTTGTTGCATACATTTGATGTATTTAATAATCATGTTTCAAAATCAAATAGACTCTAAATCAAACTATTTTCATTAGTTCTCAAACAAGCTGTTTTTCTGTTATTTCTACTTATTTTAATGGCACTTTAAACTCTGAGTCAATCAAAATAGATTCTTCGGCTATTCTAAAATTGATTCACAATTGATAATTATAGCCTTTAAATTCTTCTATCCTTTAAATATCTATTAAAAACCATCTAAAACTCTTTTTGAGCATAAGAGTAACTCATAAGAAATTGTAGAAAACATAAAAATAATCAAACAATAAGTGACACATATCATTCTACTGTGCGGAAATAGTCATGTTAACTTTTTATCATATTTTTTAAAAAGTTAACTTGTGACTTCTTTGATTCATGTGTTACTTAGAAATGTGCTGTTTAGTCTTCAGATATTTTAGGATTTTTAAATTATCTTCCTGTCATTGATTTGTATTGTAAATTCATTGTGTGCTGAGAACTTACTTTGTATGATTTATATTTTTTTAATTTGTTAAGGTGGGTTTTGTGATCTAGCATGTGGTCTGTCTTGGTGAATGTTCCATGGAAGCTTGAGATAAATGTATATTCTGCTGTTATTCAATGAAGTATTCTATAAACGTTCATTAGATACAATTTATTGATGGGACTGCTTAGTTTAATAATGCCCTTACTGCTTTTCTGCCTACTTGATTTATTGACACTGGAAAGAGGGATGTTGAAGTCTCCAGCTATAACAATGGTTTGTCTATTTCTCTTTGCAGTTTTATTGGTTTTAAAAAAATAGACTTTAATTTTTAGAGCAATTTTAGGTTCACAGCAAAATTGATTGGAAGGTACAAAGATTTCCAAGTTCTAATAGTTTTCATCTCACATATTTTGATGTTCTGGTGTCAGGTGCATACACGTTAAGGATTTTTATATCTTCTGGGAAAATTAAATTCTTTATAATTTTATGATGCCTCTCTTTATCCCTGATACTTTTCTTTATTTTGAAAATTTTGTCTAAAATTAATATAGCTGCTTCAGCTTTCTTTGGATTAGTGTTAGATTGTCTATTTTCTCCACTCATTTACTTCTAACCTCTTTATGTCTTTATATTTAAAGTGGGTTTCTTATAGACAACATATAGTTTGGTATGGTTTTATTTTATTTTATTTGAGATGGAATTTTGCTCTTGTTGCCAAGGCTGGAGTGCAATGGAGTGATCTAAGCTCGCTGCAACTTCTGCTTCCTGGGTTCAAGTGATTCTCCTGCTTCAGTTTCCCAAGTAGCTGCGATTATAGGCATGCACCACCGTGCCCAGTTAATTTTGTATTTTTAGTAGAAATAGGGTTTTTCCATGCTTGTCAGGCTGGTCTCGAACCCCCGACCTCAGGTTGTTTGCCCACCTCAGCCTCCCAAAGTGTTGGGATTACAGGCGTGAGCCAAATTAATTCTGTCAATCTCCGTCTTTTACTTGGTATATTTAGATCATTCACATCTAAAGTGATTATTGATGCAATTGAATTAATATCTATCATGTCTGCAACTTCTCTGTTCATTCCATTTGCTGTTTCGGTTTTTCTTCCCTTCTTTTTTGCCTACTCTGGTTTTAATTGAGCATTTTATATGTTTCCATTTTCTCTCCTCTCTTAGCATATCAATTATACTTTTTAAGAAGTTTTTTAGTGATTGCTGATTTTGCAAGGTGCATTCACAACTAATCTAAATCTACTTTCAAATGCCACCATACTGCTCCATGGGTAGTACAGGTACCTTTTAACAGAGTACTTCCAATTCCTCCCTCCTATCCTTTATAGCTGTTCATTTTACTTACTCATGTGCTGTTATCTTAAAAATACAGTTACTATTATTACTTTGAATAAATATTGATCAGTTAAGATTGATAAAAATAAAAGATTTTATTTTACCTTTATGTATTTCTTCTCTGATGCTTTTTTTTCTTTATGTAGATCTGAGTTTCTGAACTATATCCTTTTCCTTCTGCCTGAAAAACTTCCTTTGACATTTCCTTAGAGGGCTGGTTTGCTAATAATAAATTTCTTTACTTTTTGCTTGTCTAAAAAAGTCTTTGTTTCTCCTACATTTTTTAAGGATAATTTTTGCTAAACATATCATTCTCAATCAGTGTTTCTTTTCTTTTACCACTTTAAATATCTCACTCTATGTCTTTGTGCTTGCATGATTTCTGAGAGATGTCCACTCTAATTTTATCCTTTTTCCTTTATTGGTATGGTGTTTGTTTTTTCCTCCTGGCTTCTTTCAAGATTCTCTTTTTGTCTGTGTGTGTGTGTGTGTGTGTGTGTGTGTGTGTGTTTTCTAGTTTGAACATTATTTGCCCAGGTGTAGATTTTTTGGTATTTATTCTGCTTAGTTTCATTAAACTTCCTGGATCTGTGGCTTGGTGTCTGTCATTGTATTTGGAACGTTCTTGGCCATTACCACTTCAATAGCTTCTTCTGCTCCTTTTTCTCTTTATTTCCCTTCTGGTATTTCAGTTATACCTATTTTACATCTTTATAAAATGTCCCATAATTCTTAAATAACTGTTCATTTTAAAAAATTTTCTTCTCTTTGTATTTCAATGCGAGAAGTTTCTATTGGCATACCTTAAAGTTCACTCATTCTTTCATCCTCCATGTCCAATCTATCAATGAACTCATCAAAGGCATTGTTCATTTCTGTTCCAGTGTTTTTGATCTCTACTTTTTCCTTTTGATTCTTTCTAAGAGTTGCCATCTCTCTGCTTATATTATTCATCTGCTCTTGCATGTTGTCTACTTTTTCCATTAGTGCTTTTGGCATTGTAATCATAGTTATTTTAAATTCCCTGTTCGATAACTTCAACATCCTGCCATATGTGAGTCTGGTTTTGTTGCTTGCTTTGTCTCTTCAGACCGTTTTAAATTTTTTTTTACTTTTAGCATGACTTACAATTTTTTATTGAAAGTTGGATATGGCCTATTGGGTAATAGAAACTGAGGTGAATAGCCATGTTGCATGAGGTTTTATGTTAGTCTGGTTAGGAGTTGGATTGTGCTTACTGTTGTGTGTAGGTGATAAGAACTTCACTCAGCATAATGCACTGAGATTTATATGTGTTGTGGCACATTCTAAAAAAAAAATGGGTTGTTCCTTTTTTATTGTTAAGTACTATCCTAATATACAAATATGCCACAATTCATTTGAAAAGCAATTGGGTTGTTTCTGGTTTCAGGTGGTTACAAGGAAAGCCACCACAAATATTCATGTACAGGTTCTAATGGCCCCATATATTTTCTTTTTCTTTTCTTTTCTTTTTTTTTTTTTTTGAGACGGAGTTTCACTCTTGTTACCCAGGCTGAATTGCAATGGCACGATCTCGGCTCACTGCAACCTTTGCCTTCTGGGTTCAGTCAATTCTCCTGCCTCAGCCTCCTGAGTAGCTGGGATTACAGGCACGTGCCACCATGCCCAGCCAATTTTTTTGTATTTTTAGTAGAGATGGGGTTTCACCATGTTAACCAGGATGGTCTCGATCTCTTGACCTCGTGATCCACCCGCCTTGGCCTCCCAAAGTGCTGGGATTACAGGTGTGAGCCATTGCGCCCGGCCAGCCCCATATATTTTCATTTCTCTTTGATAAATACCTAGAAATGGGATTGCTAGGTCATATGATAATTATATTTAACTTTATGATGAATTACCAAATTGTTTTCCAAAGTGGTTTTACCATGTTACATTGCCACCAGCAATGCATGATTATTCTAGTTGCTCTGCTCTTTGACGCTTGGACTTTTCAGTTTTGTTTTGTTTTATTTGCTGATTTGTTGTTTTAGTCATTCAAATTGGTATATAGTGGCATCACATCATGGTTTTAGTTTGCATTTTCCTAATTACCAATGATGCTGAGCATCTTTTTATGCACCTGTTTGCCATCCGTACATCTTCTTTGGTAAACCATCTTTTCAAATCTTTGGGCTGTTTTAAAATTGGAATGTATGTTTTCTTATTGTTGAATTTGGGAGTTATATATATATTCTAGATATAAATTCTTTATCAGATATATGTATCAGATATATATTTTGCAAGTTTTTTTTTCCAGTCTGCCTCTTATTTTTATATTCTTGACTGTCTTTGGAAGAGCAAACGTTTTTACTTTACTGAGCTCCAATTTATTATTTTTTTATTGTGAATTTTTAAGGATGATGTTAACTCAAGGTATTTCATAGATGTTCTTTCTCAGAATGAGGACATTTCTTTCTACTTCTAGTTTTCTAAGAGTTATTATCATGAGTGTATGTTGAATTTTGTGTAACGATTTGCTGCATCTATCACGATGAACACATGGTTTTTCATTTTAATATATACTATATTGGATGATAGTAAGACCTCACTTAACTCATAAATAGGTTCATGGAAACTGCAACTTTAAGTGAAATGACATATAAAAAACCAATTTTACTATAGGATAATTGATATAAATGAGAGTTAAGTTACTAAGGCCTATTTCTGGTCACAAAAACATTATCCAACTTCTAAATAAAGGCTCAAAACATTTTTTAAAATATTGAACATTGAAATAAATTCAAGCTATACATACACCTAAGAAACATTCATAAAAACAAGTAAGATAATTGTTTACCCAGTTTCTGGTGAATCAGCAAGTGAAGGTGGTGTTGTGGTGGGTTAAATCAAGGAAGAGATGTTGCTAAGAGAAAATCACAGGGAATGCTTCTTACTACCATATAGTTAAAAAACAAACAATAACATATATGGTGGGATCACTGAGCATTGTTTATTGATATGTGTTTATATGACTGTCATATACTTTCTGACTTTTTATTTGACAAACATTTGTATTCATTCCTTCATTTTCCAGTTGCTATTCTGGTTCAGGGTGGTGGGTGTCTGGAGCCTATCCCAGAAGCTCAGAGCATAAGGCAGGACCCACCTTTGACAGGATGTCATCCCTTTGCAGGGCACACTCACTCATGTTCATGCCTATTCACTGAATGAGCACATCTTTAGGATGTGGGAGGAAACCGGAGTGCCTGGAAAAAACACACACAGACATGGGGAGGACATGTAAACTCCACACTGACAGTGTATGACCTTGGCTGGAAATCAATTTTTTTCTCATCGGCATTATAACAAAACGCTTTGAACTAAGCAATGTTATTTGATAACCTGCTGTGTATTGATTGATTTTCAAATGTTGAACAAACCTTATATTCCCAGGAAAAACTTCACTTGTTTTATTTATCAGTATTATTGTTTTTATATATTGTTGTATTCAATGTGCTAATATATTTTATTTTTTTATCTGTGTTCAGGAAGAATACTGATCTGTAGTTTCTTTTTTTTTAAATGTAACCTTCATCTATTTTTGGTGTCAAAGTAATATTGGCATCATAGAATGAGTTGAGAAGTGGGGTCTCCTCTTGTATTTTTTAGAATAATTCGTATATAATTCATGTTGTTTCTTCCTTAAATGTTTGGTAGGGTTCACCTGTGAAACAACCTGAGCCCGGAGTTTCCTCTATGGAAAGGTTTCTAACTACAAAATCAATTTCTCTCATTGATATAGAGCCATTCAGATTATTTATTTCTTCTTGAGTGATTTTCAGTGCTTGCATCTTGCAAGCAGAATTCCAGCTACTTAGGAGGCTGAGGCAGGAGAATTGCTTGAACCCAAGAGGTGGAAGTTGTAGTGAGCCGAGATCGTGCCCCTGCACTCCAGCCTGGTGACAGAATGAGACTTTGTGAAAAACAACCACAACAAAACAGACATATAAGCCTAACTGCATGAAATTTTAAAAGCAGGTGTGACTTCTCCATGTTATCAATCTGAATCTCCGTTTGCCAGCTGAGTAACGCCAGGAAAAGCATGAAGCCATGTGGGAAGATGGCAAGCCACATAAGAAAAAAGTTAGAATCTCTGGAAACAACTTAAGCCGTGTTTGAGCAAAGAAAAGAAGAAGAACAAAAAGAAAATAAAAAGAATCCATAAATCATTCCTTGGAGGAGAGCTACCCACCACGAATATCATATTCTTTGGACTCTATGTGAGTGAGAAATAGAAGTTTATTATGTGAAAGCACTGAGATTTAGGCATTGCTTGTTAGAGCAGTTAGTGCCAATATTCTGACTAATGAAAGTAACTGTCATAGGGACACTGTGCAGTAATAAGAATGTACACTAGAGCTTGGGCTGATGGATTGGAAAAAAAGATAAATGAGAGAAGCATTACAGGGAAAAAATGGCAGAAGAATCAAGGATGACTTCAAGGGGAGTCCGAAGACCTAGATAAATTGTCAACAGAAATAACATTTCAGAGGAAAAGAACAGCTTTGAGAAAGTAGTGTAACAATTTTTATTTTAGACATGGAGCTTGATATAGTATATACTGCCTGGAAAGTGAAAAAGAGTCTGCAGAAGTAGAGAGGGAAAGAGCATGAGCGTGCTTCAGAGAAATGTTGTAAAAATAGAGGATTTAAGTTTTGTAATTTAAAAAGTAATAGTTTAATAGGTTTAAATAGGTCTAAAATGGATCTAGTTGTCAAGAAAGGAAACTAACCAAATCAACAGTTGGAGTGGATTTTACTATTTGGTTTGAACAGTAGGATAGTGGGAAAAAGACATTTATAAAGATGCCTAAGATCCTTAAAGATGTAAATGAAGGTATTATGTATACAAGGAAAAGTAAAATTAGTCAATAAAACAGGCTGAAATAAAACAGAATATTACTGTGAAAAAAATTAGAAACATTACATTATGCTGGGAGCAGGTTTCACAGCAGCAACAGTAAGTGCCAGAAGGCAATCTAGTAATATCTTCACAATGCTAGAAAGAAAATAACTGTCAGCCTATAGCGCCTATCCAAAAGTAAGAGGAAAATAAAGATTAATTAAACATAAAAAATTTAGCATCAATAGGCTTTCAATAAAGAACTATTAAGAGATATACTTAAGCAAAAAGAAAACAGAGTATTTGAGATATACAAAATAATTAGCACAAAATGTTAAAAATATCTTAGTAAATTTAATTATCCATTGATGGTACAATTAACTATTATGAGTTTTTTTTTTCTTTTGGAACAGTCTTGCTCTGTTGCTCAGGCTGGAGTGCAGTGGCACAATCTCAGCTCACTGCAACCTCCACCTTCCAGTTTGAAGAGATTCTCCTGTCTCAGCCTTCCAAGTAGCTGGGATTACAGATGTGCACATCCAGCTAATTTTTGTATTTTAGTAGAGACAAGGTTTTACCATGTTGGCCAGGCTGGTCTCAAATTCCTGACCTTAAGTGATCTGCTGGCCTCAGCCTCCCAAAGTGCTGGGATTACAGGCATGAGCCACTGTGCCTGGCCTTTGTGTTTTTTTTTTTTAAGGTGACAATAAAACTACATAATTATAACACCCTTGGGATAGAAAGCATGCCAAATAAAAGTACTGAGTTCCTTGTGTCTTTGGGAAGAACAAAATATAGGATGCCTCTTGGATTTATAGAAAGTATGGTTAATAAAGTACGTTTGTTAAAATCCCAAAGGAAGCCCTAAATAAGAAAAAATTTATGTATTTCAGAAAGATAAGGGAAAAAAGAGACTATACAATCTCAATCAATATGAAGAAGGCAAAAAATATAGAAAAGAATGCTAAGGAAGCAGCAAATATACAATAAAATAAGACTAGAAAAAGTCTGAACTATATTAGTAATCACAATATAGGAAACAGATGACATTCACATATTAAAAGAGCTTTTCAGACTGTAGAATAAATAAAACTTGGTAAAATACTATAAGCTAAAGAAACATCTAAGGTAATGCCACACAGAAAAGTTAAAAATAAAATGAACAAAGAAATCTACTACCCAAATATTACTAAAGAAAGGCAAACCAAAGGCAAAAAGAAATGAACATAAATAGAGGCACAGTGGGACATATTACATGAGAATGAACGACAGTTCTCCAGGATGATATACTGAAGATGAATTTTCATATTCCAAAGAGCATTTCTGTAAAAGGTATCAAACAAAAACTCATAAACATTACATAGAAACAGACAAAAGTGCAATCCTAACAAACGTTTTTAACATGCCTCTAGTAGAATTAGTTAGATCTGGTAAATAAAAAATTAGGAATAATGTAGAATATTTGAAAAGTAAAATAACAAGCTTGATCTAATGGAAATATCCATTTTAAATGTAATCTGATGATATAAAATATACATTTATTTCAAACATATAGGGTATTTATAGATAATAAAAGAGAAAGAGAGGAAAAAGAGGAAATGGTGAAGAAAGAGAGAAAGGAGAAAAATCTTTACTAAGAAACTGAAAAATATTCTTGACAACTTGTGGACTAAAGAGAAAATCACAGTGGAAATTAAGAAATATTAAGAACTGATCAAAATAGTTCTGAGATGCAAATAAAATGCACTTAAAGGTAAATATTCATTGCTGAATGCTTTCCTATAAGAAATAGCAAGAGATTTAATACAAATTGATGGATTTCAGCTCAAGAAGTTAGAAATATACAACAGAATAATTCTGAAGGAAGTGAAAATTTTTAAAAAATAATAAAGGTAGAAATTAATGAAATGGAAAACAACTAAGCAATACCGAAAATTCACAAAAACGGCAAAGGCAATTTTTAAAAATAGCAAGGTTGGAAGATTTGCTCTGCAAAATATTAAAACTTACTTATAAAGAAAGTGAAATTAAGACTGGGAGGCATCGTCATTTGGGTGGAAAAATAGAACAATAGAACAGAGGGACAATAAACAGACTAATACATACATGGAAACTATATGATATTTTAAATTAGTGGGAAAAACCTGAACTATGCAATAATGGATGCTGGGACAACTGTATACTCAAATGAAGAAAAAAATTGGATTGCAACCCAATATTATATTGAAATATAATAGTAAAATTAAATGTAAAATGCAAGACTCTTAAGAAAACGTAGGAAAATACATTAAAGAAATTGGAAGCGTTTCTTAAGCGAGACTAAAAAGCAAAAATTAGGGAAGTTGCTCATTTCAACAATATTAAAATGTAAATGAAACTTCTGTATAGCAAAAACACCATATACAAAATTAAATGATGAGCTATAGACTAGAAGATTATTAGAGAATTCTTATTCAGAGTATGTAAAGAACTCCTACAAAGCAATAAAAAATGGACAGGAATTTGAAAAAGGGGAAAGGATATGAACTAGCAAATAGTTGACTCTTCACACTCCTGTGACCCAAGCAAGACGCACACTACAGGACATTCTTGAACAGGTGCAGAAGCATCTGTGTCCGCACTGTTTGTATCAGCAAAGCAATGGTCCATATAGAAGAGTGGATAAATGAATATTAATATCTTCATTCATTGAAGTATTATTTAAACGTTTCATTGCTTTACCAACTAAAGAATATTGGACTCAATGTCAGAAGGCCTGAGGGAGATTTATCTTTGCCAAAAGCTATCTACTAACTATACATGATCCTGGGCAAATTCCTTAACCTGTTTGGCTCTTAGTTTCCTTGTAAGAGGTTTAGATGGGGCTTGAAACAGCCTTCAATCTGAATAACTCACAGAAGTTTTAGAAGTCCATGTGCCTGCACCCCTCTCAGACCTACTCCATCAGGGTACCCAAGGATGGGCATGGTCAGCACCAGACCCTTCCAGGTCAGCAATTTCACTCCCTCAGCAGGGAGCTGGGAAGCTTAGACAGGAATTTCATTCAAAACAACGTTTACAAGCACCTCTTCTCATTTCAGTTTTCACTCTTGAGTTGTAGGTAGGCCTGACAATTTCCAATTCTATCTTTCAGTCAGGGAGTATTCTGGAAGCAAAGGCCTCCTTGCTAATGCTCCTATCTCAGCAAGGCAAGGAGTTACGGTTACCCAGCAGCTAATCAGAGAGGCTGTATCATTTTCAGAGTTAAGAGTGCAGACTCCGAAGTTTAATTGGGCTCAGATCCCCAAACCCTCCCTTTTAAGTTGTGTGACCCCAAAGAGTTATTAACTTCCCTGCACCATGGTTTTCCTATCTGTAAAACAGAACAGGATAGAAGGTGACTTCTAGGGTTGTTATGAGGATGGGATGAATCAATGTAACCGAGGTGTTTGGAAAGTGTTGAAACATATTAAGTGCTCTACAAAGCTAGCAACTATGATGATTAGACTATAGACCCAGAACTCCTGAAGACAGGAGGGGGACGTAGTAGAGGATAGCATGTAATACTTTCATTAGCCCTACTATCTACGGGCATTGCTGGTTTGCTTTTTTAAGTCCCTGAAGCCACATATGAGAGAAAATTATTGCAGGTGCATTACAAAACTGTAATCCTTTCTGCTACTACTCTCTCAGAAAGATTTAATAAACCTGTGCGTTTTACATCCAACCTCACTGAAGAGCCAGGGTAGGGGGATTCCAGTGAACTAGGTAGCCCTTAAATTGCTTTTTGAGAGCCCCATTTTTATTTAAAGCTGCTAGTTAGAAAGTTGTTTCAGCTGCAGAACCAGGACATTATTTCTGTTATCTGTCTGCTTACTGTGGTAATTATAAATTTTTGACAATTTTGCCATTTACTTTTTTTTTTTTTTTTGAGATGGAGTCTTGCTGTGTCACCGAGGCTGGAGTGAGGTGGTGTGATGTCGGCTCACTGCAACCTCTGCCTCCCGAGTTCAAGCAATTCTTCTGCCTCAGCCTCCTGAGTAGCTGGGACTACAGGTGAGCACCACCACACCTAGCTAAATTTTTGGATTTTTAGTAGAGACAGGGTTTCACCATGTGGTCCAGGCTTGTCTCAAACTCCTGACCTCAGGTGATCTGTCTCAGCCTTAACCTCCCAAAATGCTGGGATTACAGGCATAAGCCACTGCACCCAGCTGCAATTTACTGTTGTTTTTTTTTTTATGTCCCCTCTTGAGTTTGTGATTATACCCTGACACTAGCCATTTCTAATTGTCATGTTAAAAAAAAGTTACACAAATTCAACTTTATTCTCTTTCTCTTTTTTTAGTCTGAAAATCTTAACACCCTGCAAGATAACTAGAGCTCTCTAACTTGCAGTTTTGTGCAGTTTTGGGCAAAGCTTAACGTAAAAATTTGGTTAACCCTGGTAATTGGGGAGAATGCTTTCTGAGCCTTGTTCCTCATGGATTTCTGGAAATTGACACCAATCTAAAGGGAAGAACAAAGAAAGTTCTCGGTTGTTTGTTCTCAAAGTAGGCCTCTCCAGCAGATATGACTGGATATGAACCCAGTCTCATATCTGTTTCCTCTGTGGAAGAATTTAGCCAGCAGAACAGTGGTGAAAAGACATTGAGTGGGGACCCAACTTAAGGAAGGACCCAAGGCCTTAAGGAAGCACTCTTGCTTTAGGAGGAGATGTTAGAAATTTGTCCTTATAGAGCTATAAAATGTGTGCATGGAACAAGCATCTTGCAATATTTTTAAAGGGTGGAAATTAAAATCTCAAAGGCAGCATAGTGCAGATAGCAGGAAATGTTTACAGAGTGACCAAGTGGTGAATTTTCATTACTGACTAATGAACTTCATTGATATCAGGTATGTGGTTGGATCTCAGTTCTGATAAAGGAGTTTGCTGGGGTGTGTCAGAGATATAGACATATGTTTTTTTCCTAAGCGATCATTTGGAAAAGAGATATCCACATCTTGAAGCCTGTATAAAGAATAGAAGCTGCACGGGCAGCTTTACACACTCCAGCACCATCTTCCTTCAGGCAGAATGAAAATCCTTGTGAGTATTTGTTTCTGCTTCTTGATACTCTTGTGGTGACTACAGGAAATGCTCGTATCTAATATGACATGGATTTTGGGGGTCTTAGACAGATACCATGCATGCTTCTAAGCCTATGTGATTAAATTAATGATATCTTTCGCAGAAATAGTGTTGAATAAGTCTGACTTTTTTGTCCTTTGTCTGTTTTGAGATGTTTACTTAAAAAAATACAAAGAAATATCTACAGAATTTTGATTTGGAGGATGTTTAATAATAATCCCTTAATATAAACTTCATAGGGAATGTGGGCTATTTTAAACAACTACATTTGCTATCTAACAGAGAAGTGTTAATTTAAAAATAATATCGTAATACTACCTCTTATTTCTCAAATGCATACTAAGCCTTAGACTAAGCATTTCACATGAATAATTTCATCTATTCATTGCAACAACCCTGTGAGCTGAGTAGTATTCGCTCCATTTTACAGACAAAGAGACTGAGAGGCAGAGGAATGTGCTTTTCCCAAGCCCATAAATGTGGGATTTAGAATGTAATTTATCCATCTTAATCCCCATTTGCAGGTGCAATCATGGCAAATTTAAGCAGCCACAGTCTTCGTGGCCTTCCGTTATGACTAAATTCTCCCTTAGAACAAAACGTTCCTCCTATGGCCACTCTACTCCTCCATCTGATACCAGCCTCCATAGTTCCACACTGCAGTGCCCCATGGAGAGTGGGCTATGTTCTGACCTAGAATGGAGCTTGCTCCCCCAATCTCTGTCCTTTATTCTCATTCAGCTGCTAAGGGGAAAGCAAAATGTTAAGTACCTTTTTCTAAAATGTTTAAGATTGTCAGCTTAAAGAGTTCCCTCTCTAGGGGCTCTCTTGATTTTCCAAATTGAGACCTAACCCTGAAGCATAAAATTATTATATAACCATGGTGTATTAACCACGATGTTGGATGGGAGATCATTTTGGGGCACAGGACACTCCCAAAGCTCTCTCTAATCATACTATTAAGGTGGTTTAGTCCTTGAACTACTTTTTCAAACCACTATGTTAGACTCATTTAATAGAATATACAGGAGTATCATATGCTGCTAGAGCTGGTCTGTGGTAAGAGAAGGTGTATCCCTATGGCAGGGTGAATGTCTGTGCACAGGTCTTTGTTAGAGGCTCTACTGCCAGTCGCCAGAAGAGAAATATTAAGGGTGGGATGGAAAGGGAAATAGAAAAGTCCTACTGACAGTTCTCAAAAATATCCCCCTTCCCCAAGACTCCTTTCATCAGTAGTTTTCAATGACAGTACAGTAAACCATGTACTGATGTAGTTTTCAGTGATAGTACAGTTCACTGACGTTCAGAAGAGAGGGTACAGAACCTGGGTTAGCATGTTGGAGTAGACTCTTACATAACTACAGCAAAATATCAGAACTGCCTCAGTGTCAGCCTCATGACCCGTGGGCCCAGCACTGTGGGATGGTATCACTAAGGCATGGGTTGTAGGAGAATATGACAGTTTTGCTTGATGTCAGCCTCAAAAGTTAATTGTGCTCTCAAGCATTCTGTTTTCATCGTTTCCCTTAGGAACCTATTGTGTTTTTGTCACCCATGATTCATTTTAAATCTGTATTACCCTCTCAGTCTTAAGGGATTAAAGTGTTTTTTTTTTTAATTTTTTTTTTTTTTAAACCAGAGGACACAATTTGACCACTGTTATCCAAAGCCAGTATGAATCATACCTGGGTACTCCCACAGCAAAATGAGTCCTTCATTGCTCACCTGCTCCAAGTTTCTCCTACTATCTAGATGCTAGAAAAGAGTTGGGAATTAGGTGGCAAATGTAGAGCTGAGTGTCTGGCAAATAGAATGAACTCAGCAAATGCCTATTAACTGAGTGAATGTGTGTGCTTCACACTTTGGAAAGGGAGTGCTGACCATCTGTGGCCACTCAGTCTCTAGGTGTACATTTTCTGAGATATCTGTGCCTTTCCTGTCCAGTGTTCCCTCCTGCCCCCACCCTAATGACTACCCTAGAATGGATGTGGTGGATTTGTTTTTCAGGTGGCATTTCTGGTGGTGCTGACCATCTTTGGGATACAGTCTCATGGATATGAGGTCAGTTGGTTCAGTTGGTTCCTTATGGGCTTTATCTTTTAGAGATGTTGGGAGAGAAAAGGGAAGGTACACAAGAAAGCTTGAAAGACAGTAGAGAGGCCGTATGCCTTATTTGGGATGGAATCACAGAAATTACCAATAATGGAAACAATGAGCTTGGCTGTTCCTCTCCAAACACAATACTTTGTAAATGTAAGCCATTGTTTTAAAACGTGGTCAGTCTCATTTCTCCTGTGATGTCACTGCTTCTTCCATATATAATGTAGTAAACTGTAAGAAAAAGCTTTGCAGTCTTATGGCATCATAAACTTTCAGACTGGGATCCCAGTGGAGAGTTTTAGCTTCGAATCCCTTGTTTATAGCAGGCAGAGGCTTTATTTTGTCAGAAGATTTGCCTTTCAAATGTATAAGATTTATGGAAAAACATTTTGTCTTCCCTTTCAATCTAGGTTTATAACATCATCAGCCCAAACAACAATGGTGGCAATCTTCAAGAGACAGTGACGATTGACAATGAAAAAAATATCGCCATTGTTAACATCCATGCAGGATCATGCTCATCTACCACAATTTTTGACTATAAACATGTAAGCAGCAAATGAATTTTTGTGTTCTTCAGGAATAGTTTTCTAAACAGCTGAGGGATCTACATATATGGGACATATACACTTGAATTGTTAGATTTAACCTTGTAATTCTTTAAGAATTTCCTCACTTTCACCTTTTTCTTTTAATAATCAAGCAGTTGTTAAAAAAAAACCATTTTGAAGAAAAACATGACAGGAAACATGTGTATTTGCTTGACGTTTTCAGGTAGAAATTGGAAGAGTGATGCTATTATCTCACTACAGGCTCAGAAAGTGCAGAGTAACCAAAGCCCAAAGCAAAGCCCAGCATGCGGACCTCAAACACATTCATTGAGTGAATAAATGAATGAATAGGGCTTCTAGGACAGAACATCATGCAGATAAAGAACAATCGGTTGGGCATGGTGGCTCATGCCTGTAATCCCAGGACGTTGGGCGGCTGAGGCAGGAGGGTCATTTGAGCCTAGGAATTGGAGACTGGCCTGGGCAATATGGTGAAAGCCCATGTCTACCAAAAATACAAAAATTAACTAGGTGTGGTGGTGTGTGTCTGTGGTCCCACCTACTCAGGAGGTTGAGGTGGGAGGATTGCTAGAGCTCAGGAAGTCTAGGATGCAGTAAGCTGACATTGCACCACTACACTCCAGCCTGGGTGACAGAACAAGATCCTGAGTTCAAAATAAAAATAAAAATAAAAATAAAAATAAAAGAATAAAAAGAACAATCACAAAGCAATCACAACATAGCAGAAATCTAGAGCAACTCTACACATTTAATTATGTACATAGAATAGACAATAAATCATACTTTTTCTGTAAGAAAGAAAGTCTGCTAACTAAAAGCACTAAACTATTTTCAAGTGTTAGATACTGGCATTAAGAATAAGTCACAGAAACCTGCTCAGAAAACTTATCTTTCATCATTTATTTATTCATTTGTTTTCCATTTGTTCCACCAACAAATTGTTAACCTGCTTCTACCTAGGTTCAGAGCTATGCACTATGGCTAGACATGGGTTCCAGTTTTTCTCACTAGACTTTTGAACATGCTTTTCTGTCCCTTTTCTTATAGAAATATCTTTACATTCCTTTTCCCTATTGGTGTTGACAGTTCAATGGCACATTCAAAAGTATAGAGTCATTAGAAGATGTGGTTTAAAAGGAAGTGGCACTGAAATTGTTTTTAAGCAACCTTCACGGAAATCTCAAAAGTGTCCTCAAAAAATAAGAGTGGCAAGGATTTGCTTTAAGCTTCTTCCATTGTCACCAGGCTCAGCCTCTATTTTTGAATTTTAGGAACTGACAATTTGTGAGAATTGAAAAATAGGAAACAGAATGATTTCTATTAGATACAGCCTTCTAGAGTATATCATTACTTGGAACTCTGTAGAGACAATTTTCATTCCAGGTGAAGACTCAGTGGCCTTAGGCCCCTTCTGGCCCCAGGGTCTTTACCCTCCATTGCTCTTTTATTTTATTTTATTTTTTCCTTTTTATTGCATTTTAAGTTTTGGGGTACATGTGCAGGACATGCAAGATAGTTGCATAGGTACGCACATGGCAGTGTGATTTGCTGTCTTCCTCCCCTTCACCCACATCTGGCATTTCTCCCCGGTATCCCTCCCCAGCTCCCCTGCCGCTGTCCCTCCCCTATTCCCCCCAATAGACCCCAGTGTGTAGTGCTCCCCTCCCTGTGTCCATGTGTTCTCACTGTTCATCACCCGCCTATGAGTGAGAACATGCGATATTTCATTTTCTGTTCTTGTGTCAGTTTGCTGAGAATGATGTTCTCCAGATTCATCCATGTCCCTACAAAGGACATGAACTCATCGTTTTTGATTGCTGCATAATATTCCATGGTGTATATGTGCCACATTTTCCCAGCCCAGTCTACCATCGATGGGCATTTGGGTTGGTTCCAGGTATTTGCTATTGTAAACAGTGCTGCAATGAACATTCGTGTGCATGTGTCCTTATAGTAGAACGATTTATAGTCCTTTGGATATATACCCAGTAATGGGATTGCTGGGTCAAATGGAATTTCTATTTCTAGGTCCCTGAGGAATTGCCACACTATCTTCCACAATGGTTGAACTAATTTACACTCCCACCAACAGTGTAAAAGTGTTCCTTTTTCTCCACATCCTCTCCAGCATCTGTTGTCTCCAGATTTTTTAATGATCGCCATTCTAACTGGCGTGAGATGGTATCTCAATGTGGTTTTGATTTGCATTTCTCTAATGACCAGTGATGATGAGCATTTTTTTCATATGTTTGTTGGCTCATATATGTCTTCTTTTGTAAAGTGTCTGTTCATATCCTTTGCCCATTTTTGAATGGGCTTGTTTGTTTTTTTCTTGTCAATCTGTTTGAGTTCTTTGTAAATTCTGGATATCAGCCCTTTGTCAGATGGGTAAACTGCAAAATTTTTTTCCCATTCTGTTGGTTGCTGATTCACTCTAGTGACCATTTCTTTTCCTGTGCAGAAGCCTTGGAGTTTAATTAGGTCCCATTTGTCTCTTTTGGCTTTTGTTGACAATGCTTTTGGTGTTTTGGTCATGAAGTCCTTGCCCTCTCCTATGTCCTGAATGGTTTTGCCTAGATTTTCTTCTAGGGTTTTTCAGGTCTTATGTTTAAGTCTTTAATCCATCTGGAGTTAATTTTAGTGTAAGGTGTCAGGAAGGGGTCCAGTTTTTCTTTCTGCCCACAGCTAGCCAGTTTTCCCAACACCATTTATTAAACAGGGAATCCTTTCCCCATTGCTTGTTTTTGTCAGCTTTATCAAAGATTGTATGGTAGTAGGTATGTGGTGTTGCCTCCGATGCCTCTGTTCTGTTCCATTGGTCTATATCTCTGTTTTGGTACCAGTACCATGCTGTTTTGATTACTGTAGCCTTGTAGTATAGTTTGAAGTCTGGTAGTGTGATGCCTCCTGCTGTGTTCTTTTTGCTTAGAATTGACTTGGCTATGCAGGCTCTCTTTTGGTTCCATATGAAGTTTAAGGTGGTTTTTTCCAGTTCTGTGAAGAAAGTCATTGGTAGGTTGATGAGGATAGCGTTGAGTCTGTAAATAACTTTGGGCAGTATGGCCATTTTCACGATATTGATTCTTCCTAACCATGAACATGGAATGTTTCTCCATCTGTTTGTGTCCTCTCTTATTTCGTTGAGCAGTGGTTTGTAGTTCTCCTTGAAGAGGTCCTTTACGTTCCTTGTTAGTTGTATTCCAAGGTATTTTATTCTCTTTGTAGCAATTGTGAATGGCAGTTCGTTCTTGATTTGGCTCTCTTTCAGTCTGTTATTGGTGTATAGGAATGCTTGTGATTTTTGCACATTGATTTTGTATCCTGAGACTTTGCTGAAATTGCTTGTCAGTTTCAGGAGTTTTGGGGCTGAGATGATGGGGTCTTCTAGATATACAATCATGTCGTCTGCAAATAGAGACAATTTGGCTTCCACCTTTCCTATTTGAATACCCTTTATTTCTTTTTCTTGCCTGATTGCTCTGGCTAGGACTTCCAGTACTATATTGAATAGGAGTGGTGAGAGAGGGCATCCTTGTCTAGTGCCAGATTTCAAAGGGAATTCTTCCATAATCAATAAATCCAAGAGCTGGTTTTTTGAAAAGATCAACAAAATAGACAGACCATTAGCCAGATTGATCAAAAAGAAAAGAGAGAATAACCAAATAGATGCAATAAAAATGATAAAGGGAAAATTACCACAGATTCCACAGATATTTAAACCATCATCAGAGAATATTACAAGCAACTCTATGCACATAAACTAGTAAACCTGGAAGAAATGGATAAATTCCTGGACATTTGTGTCCTCCCAAGCCTAAACCAGGAGGAAGCCGAAACTATGAATAGACCAATAACAAGGTCTGAAGTTGAGGCAGCAA
Organism: Callithrix jacchus; assembly: GCF_049354715.1. Classification (NCBI taxonomy): domain Eukaryota; kingdom Metazoa; phylum Chordata; class Mammalia; order Primates; family Cebidae; genus Callithrix; species Callithrix jacchus. Next base: position 44,986,792 of record NC_133515.1, read on the forward strand.
TTAAGAGCCTACCACACAAAAAAGCCCAGGTCCAGATGGGTTCACAGCCGAATTCTACCAGACACACAAAGAGGAACTGTTACAATTCCTTCTGAAACTATTCCAAATAATTCAAAAAGAGGGAATCCTTCCCAAATCATTTTTTGAGACCAACATCATCCTGATACCAAAACCCGGCAGAGACTCAACAAGAAAAGAAGACTTCAGGCCAATATCTATGATGAACATAGACCAAAAAATCTTCAATAAAATACTGGCAAGCTGATTGCAACAGCACATCAAAAAGCTTATCCACCATGATCAAGTAGGATTCATCCCGGGGATGCAAGGCTGGTTCAACATACGCAAGTCTATAAATGTAATTCACCACATAAACAGAACCGAAAACAAAAACCACCTGATTATCTCAATTGATGCAGAGAAGGCCTTTGACAAAATTCAACAGCCCTTTATGCTAAAAACCCTCAATAAACTCAGTATTAATGGAACATATCTCAAAATAATAAAAGCAATTTATGACAAACCAACAGCCAATATCATACTGAATGGGCAAAAACTGGACGCATTCCATTGCTCTTTTAATCCCACCTTATTCCAACCCATCCCTATCCAGCCAGCTTGGGTTTGAGGTGAAGGGATGGAAAAAACTGGAGAGGAAGAGAAGATGGTAAATAAAGGGAGGATAGTTGAGATGTGTGTGGCGGGGGCATGAGTGTGGGTATGGGCATGCTTTTGAGAGTTTCTAAAGCAGCACTGTCTAACAGAACTTTCTGCGGTGGTGGAAGTGTTCTAGATTTGCATTTCCGGTAGGGAAGCCCCCAGCCCCTTGTGGTTATTGAGTACTCAAAATGTGTAACAGAAGAAGTGCATTTTAAATTTTATCTAATTTAAATTTACATTTGGATAGCAACATATAGCTATTAACTATCATATTGAACAGCACAGTGCTAAAGAATATTGTATCTACCCCAAACTGGGGAGGAGACAGAATAAAATTAGTGGAAAGAGGCCTGGTACAGTAGCTCATGCCTGTAATCTTAGCACATTGGGAGCCCGAGGTGGGTGGATCACTTGAGGTCAGGAGTTCAAGACCAGCCTGGCTAACATGGTGATACTCCATCTCTACTAAAAATACAGAATTAGCTGGGTATGGTGGTGCACACCTGTAATCCCAGCTATTCGGGAGGCTGAGGCAGGAGAATTGCTTGAATCAGGGAGGTGGAGGCTTCAGTGAGCCGAGATTGCACCACTGCACTCCAGCCTGGGCAACAGAGTGAGACCTCTGGCTAAAAAAAACCAAAAAAACAAAAAACCAAAAAACCTGAAAAATTAACGGAAAGAGATAGAGAACTGCTTGTTCTCAATCTTTCAAACCTCAAACTGCAGACTCTGGTTCTATAACACAAAAAGAGTACAGTCATGGGTTTGCACAATTTCAAAGGGGTAGAGATGACAAGTGAAAAAATGAAAATGTTATGTAAAATAAGTCAAGTAGATAAAATTGATTGCAGGTTGGAAAGCAATTTGATCGTATATTCACTTTGCATGTTCAAGCCTTTCCTCCGTGGTTCAGGCATCTTCTTCACCAAGTTCAGATCTCAGGGAACTGGGGAAGGTCAGTAACTGTACTCTTGCTGCCTCAGGGCTACATTGCATCCAGGGTGTTCTCCCGAAGAGCCTGCTTCATCCTGAAGATGGACCATCAGAACATCCCTCCTCTGAACAATCTCCAAAAGTACATCTACGAGAGACAGGTAATTCTTGGGCACTCTTGAGTATTCTCTGTTCTTAAGCCAGGTAATACTGGTGTTTATGGAGAAATGAAGAGGGTGAGAGAGAAGATCATACTATCATGCCTTACCATAAATATGATACTCAAATTATTAAAGTTATCAAAGTGTTTTCACTTTTATTTTATTATTTTTTAAGAGCAGGAGTACATTTCAGCTTGATTTCTACCACATAGTCCTAAATACAAGAACTTATAATAAATTCCATATAACAAGGACTGACCAACTTCTCTTATCAGATCAGGGCTATGGGAAATAGTAATTGAAAGAATAATAAGAGAAGTTGTAATATTCAATGACACAAAGATGCAAAGAAATAATACAGTATAGTGAACATATACAAACCCTGCACTGTGGCTAGAGACCCAAGGTCTAAATCTCCCTCTACAACGTCTCATATGTGCCACCTTTGATGTGGGACTTACCTTCTTTGGGCTTCATTGCCACCAGAGGTAAAATAACACTGGGAATTACTAATGAGACTACTTCACAGATAGAATACTCAAAAAGAGATGATGCCTTGAGATCCTTAACTTCTTTCTGTTTAATAGTCTGAACGAGAAAAATAGTCACAATTTAGAATAAGGTACACCAAATATTGTCAATTTATTTCTGTTGTTCTTCTGTTATACTGATCTAGGCTCTGAACAACATGTTCTCCAACAAATACACCTGGGTCAAGTATAACCCTCTGCAGTCTCTGATCACAGACGTGGATTGGTTCCTGTTTGGGTCACCCATTGAGAAACTCTGCAAACATATCCCCTTGTATAAGGGTGAAGTGGTTGAAAAAACACGTGAGTACCAATAAGTCATTCATTCACCAGATGTTTTCTGAAAGCTACTGTGTGCTAGGTGCTCTGTTAGGTGCCCTGTGAAACACAAACAAAAGGGTACAGTACTCAGTTCAGTTTGCTTTGGATATTACTTACGTGCCATGTGTGTAAATTGTGCTGAATGTTAGGAATACAGAAACAAACTGTCTCCAAGGAACACATAGTCTAGTGAAGAAGCTGAAGAGTAAAAAAAGGATGGAATAAAAGATTCCTGGGTGCCAACGAAAAACTACTGGATTCTTGTATACTTTTATGTATTCTTTTTTTTTTTGAGACAGAGTTTCGCTCTTGTTACCCAGGCTGGAGTGCAATGGCGCAATCTCGGCTCACCGCAACCTCCGCCCCCTGGGTTCAGGCAATTCTCCTGCCTCAGCCTCCTGAGTAGCTGGGATTACAGGCACGCACCACCGTGCCCAGCTAATTTTTTGTAATTTTTAGTAGAGACGGGGTTTCACCATGTTGACCAGGATGGTCTCGATCTGTTGACCTCGTGATCCACCCGCCTCGGCCTCCCAAAGTGCTGGGATTACAGGCTTGAGCCACTGCGCCCGGCCACTTTTATGTATTCTTATTCTTGTATACTTGTATATATTCTTACATACTTTTATATGTAAGAATTTCAAGTGGCACAAAGTCTTCTGGGCACTTAGAATAACATCTTTTGAAGATAATAAGAAGGAATTCACTAAGAAATGCTCTCAGGATCTAGAATAGAATTGGTACAGGAAAGAGGAGGCACTTACAACAGGGAATAAAAACCCTGATTCATCTGGGTAACATATGCCACTGCAGATATTACTGTCATTTTTATACAAAGTTTCTAAATGTGGCAGAGCAGAGTGAAAGAGGTTGGGCCAACTGATGATGAATACAACAAAGGAAATTTCTCAGAGTAGTGGAAGGTAGATAAGGAAGAATTCATATTTATTGTGTATCTACTGCCCAGAAAAAATTTTAAGTACTCATTCATAAAGTAGATATCTATGTAGGTATGCCATTGACACAGAATGGCATAATATCACTGGGATTGAGCCAACAAGCGTTTCCAAAAACTTTTAAAGTTTTATTTAAGCAAATGTATTATTACTCTAATAATTCCAATAATATATTTCTTAATGCTCTTTCTTTGAAAAATTTTCCCCTTTCCAGATAAAGTTGGTGCTGGAGGCTGTGCAAAGGCTGGGCTCCTGGGCATCTTGGGAATTTCAATCTGTGCAGACATTTATGTTTAGAACAATCAGCTCTCTTGTTTTATCTTTTCAAAGAAATACATCCTTGGTTTATGCTCAAAAGTCAACTAAATTCTTTCCCAATGCCCCAACTTATTTTGAGATTCAGTCGGAAAACATAAATGCTGTATTTACAGATTTTTTGGTGTTTGTTGTTGTTTGTAAGCAGCAAAGGGAATCCAAGCAATGTCTATGTCAGTATATAGAAGAAAAAAAATTCCCAGGATTTCAAATACGGTGCATAATGTGTGAAAATTCCTAGATGATACCACTGGGTCACATGCGGACTCATCAGCTGGGGTCAAATTTCCATCTCTGCATCTGCCCTCTGGACCAGCTTCCCATCTAATCATCCAAATATATGGGAGCAACCTGGATAGAGCAGAGGCTCACATGGTGGTAGCCTTGACCTGGCCAGGGGAAGGACATGGGATACCCTTATCAAACAACTTGAATGCTCAGGTGAAGGAAACTCTCTCTTCTGAAAAAGTGTCCAGCTTTTAGGGCCATTGTTATGAGTTAAATGAACATTATTATATTGTCCTGGAGTGAGGTGGGAGAAAGGACCAAAATGGACCATACTGAAGATCATAACAGAAGTGAAACCTAACTAGAAATGCCAAGTCAATACATAGCAGAAAAGCAACTTCCAATATTTCAAATAAATTGTACATTGTGTACAAATCTCAGATCGTGAAGCTGGGTCACATGCGAATGGTCGCCTGAATGCAAATTCAGAGCAAAGAGGAATTCTTTAACAACAGTTTATTCTCTTGCCACAGACCTCTGGGATCCTAGCTACAGAGGACTTCCCGTTTCCCCTGCTGAGCTGACATTAGACTCTCACTGGAGATTAGATGGAGAAAGGGCTTCAGCAGGCATGGAGCTGGAGGCTTTGTTTGTGAGACAGCTCCAGGGGAGCTTGGCCACTGCCCGGGGAGAGCATTCATCACCCAGGGCTCCCTGTTCTCCCTCTGAGGGGCTCTGGCCCCAAATAACCCTCAGAATGGGAGAAGAAGGGCTTCCCCATAGGATTAGGGCACATCTGTCCCACAGGCCCACCTGCCTGCCAGTCTCTCCCAGGGTTCCTGCCAGACCACCCCATAGAAGAGTGTACACAGTGAAGCCTCAGCTGCTCAGCCCGGGTACTTGGCTCCACTTGAGTGCATTCCGGCAGCCTGGGAGCTGTTTACATCCCTCAGTGCACCCATATCCGAAGGCGGAGGGTCCCCAGGAGGGAGCTGTGAGCAGATCCGGATGTCCCAGGGCTAAGGTATGTGGCTCCAGAGTGTGGAACTGGGTCCACTGCTTGAGCACGAGAGGTGCCCATACTCAGAAAACTGTCAGAGAGGGGTGAGTCACACAGGTTAGTGGGCTGCTGTGGAACCCAGGCGTGCCTCCCTCCACAGGGCTGGTCCAGTAAGAGTGGGGCCTGTCTCCTTGCTGGACCTCTGCCTGAAGGAGCCCCACGACCTGAAATACCTAAAACAACAACAAAGTCGCAGCCACAGGGCCAGTGATCAGAGGTCGCCCCCCCCCCCCCCGCCACAAGATCCAGGAGGGGACCTGGTGAGAGGGGTCACCTCTCTCCCCCTTGCAGGGGGAGAGAGCAGGGCTTCCAAGGCCCAGATACCCAAAGGAGCCGGGTGGCAGAATAAGAGCATAGCTTCCGCCCATTGCTCTCACACGCCATCTACTGAATTTCAGCCCCAACTACAACACGAAAAACCTACTTTTCCTTCCTGTGAGGCCCAGGACTAGAATTCAATAAAGACTCTGTTTAGAGCCTTAGCCCTCTGAAAACTTCCAGAAATGAAGCCAACTGACTATATTTAGTTTACACCACAGTTAAAGGAACACCAACCCTCCCAGATTAGAAAGAATCAGGGCAAGAACTGTGGCAATTCAAAGAGCCAGAGTGTCCCCTTATCTCTAAATGAGTCCACTGGCTCCCCAGCAATGGTTCTTAACCACGCTGACTGAAATGACAGGATGGAATGCAGAATCTGGATGGCAAGGAAGCTTATGGAGATCCAACAGCAAGTTGAAATTCAATCCAAGGAAGTCAAGCAACCCAGTGAAATGATTTAAGAGCTAAAGGTGAAATAGCAATTTTATAAAAGACCCAAACTGAGCTTCTTAAGTTGAAAAAAGAATTGCATAATACAATCAGAAGTACAGCAGAATAGACCAAGCTGAGGAAAGAATCTCAGAGCTCAAAGCCTGGTTCTTTGAATCAACTTAGTCAAAAATAAAGAAAAAAGAGTTTTAAGAAATGAACACAACCTCCCAGAAATATGAGATTATGTAAAGAGACCAAATCTATGACTAATTGTCATCTCTGAGAGAAAGAGAGAGAATAAGCAACTTGGAAAATGTATCTGGGACACAGCCCACAAAAATTTTTCTAATGTCTCTAGAGAGGTTGACATATAAATTCAAGAAATACAGAAGACCTTGTCCAGATAATATGCAAAATGACCATCCCCAAGGCACATAGTCATCAGATTCACCATGGTCAATGCAAAAGAAAAAAATCTTAAAGTCGGCCAGGAAGAAGGTTCAAGTCACATTCAGAACACTCTCATTAGGCTGACAGTGAACCTCTCAGTAGAAACCTTACAAGCCAGAAGAGATGGCAAGGGGAGGGTCTATTTTTCTCATTCTTAAAGAAAAGAAATTCCAACCAAGAGTCTCATACACTGCCAAACTAAGCTTCCTAAGTGAAGGAGAAATAAAACCCTTCTCAGACAAGCAAACGCTGAAGTAATTTATTTCAACTAGTCCAATCTAACAAGAGGTCCTAATGGAGTGCTGAATATGGACTCAAAGGAATAAAACCTGCTACCATAAATACTCACTTAAACACATGGCCCACAAACACTATAGGCAAATTACACAATAAGTCTACATAACAACACAATGATAGTATCAAAATCTCACACATCAATGCTAACCCTGAGTGTAAAGGGGCTAAATGCCCCACTTAAAAGACATAGAATGGCAAGCTTGATAAAATGACAAGACCCAATCATCCTCTGTCTTCAAGAGCTCCATAACACGTGTAATGACGTCCACAGACTCAAAGTAAAAAGTTGGAGAAAGATTTACCGTGCAAAGAGAAAACATAAAAGAGCAGGAGTCACTAGTTTTATATCAGACAAAACAGACTTTAAACAATTAAGAAGGACAAAGAAGAGTATTACCTGGACTGCAAAAGACTTATTGGGGAAAAAGAAGGGTATTACATAATGACAAAGGGTACAGTCCAACAAGAAGGCTTAACTATTCTAAATATAAACACACCCCAATTCGGAACACTGAGATTCGTAAAACATGTTCTTGTCCTACAAGAAGGCTTAGACAGCCACACAATAATAGTGGGAGACTTTCACATCCTACTCACAGATCACTGAGACAGAAAACTAACAAAGAAACTCTGGACTTAAACTTGATACTTGACTAATTGGACCTAATAGATATCCACAGAAAATTTTAACCAACAAAGACAGAATACACATTCTTCTCATATGCACATGGAACATACACCAAGATCAACTACATGCTACATAAGAAATCAAGTCTCAATAAATTCAAAAAAATGGAAATAATATCAAGCTTAATATCAGACACAATGCAATTAAAAAGAAATATCAAGAAGATCTCTCAAAACCACATAAATACGTGGAAAGTAAACAACTTCTAAATTACTCTAGTATGGACATCAAAATTCAGGCAGAAATAAAAAATTATTTGAAATAAAATAGGAAAATTATTTGAAATTAATAAAATAGGAACATACTTTACTAACATCTCTGGGGTACAGCTAAAGCAGTGTTAAGAGGAAAGTTTATTGCTCTCAATCCCTTAATCAAGAAGTTAGGAAGACCTCAAATTAGCAGTCAAACTTTGCATCTAAAAAAACTAGAGAGAAAAGAACAAACCAAACCCAAACGTAGCAGAAGAAAAGAAGTCACTAAAATTAGAGAAGAACTGAATGAAATTGAGATGCAAAATTCTTATAAAAGATCCAATGAAACCAAGAGTTGTTTCTTTGAAAGAATAAATAAAATTGATAGACCCACCTAGCTAGATGAATGAAAAAGAAAGAGGAGATCCAAATAAACACACTCAGAAATGGCAACAGTGATGTTACAACTGGTCCCACAGAAATACTGATCCTCAAAGACTAGTATGAACAACTCTGCATGCACAAATTAGAACATATAGAGAAAATGGATAAATTCTTGGGAGCGCAAATTCTCCCAAGATTGAATAGATGCAAAAATCCTCAACAAAATATACAAACCAAATTCAGCAGCACATCAAAAAGTGAAGACATTATGATCAAGTAGGCTTCATTCCAGATGCGCAATCAGAAATGACAAAGGTGATGTTACAACTGATCTCACAGAAATACTGATCCCTGGAGACTACTATGGGCAACTCTACACACACAAATTAGAAAATATAGAGGAAATGGATAAATTTCTGGAAGCATATAGTCTCCCAAGATTGAATAGATGCACAAATCATCAACAAAATATTGACAAACCAAATCCAGCAGTACATCAAAAAGTTAATATATCATGATCAAGCAGGCTTCGTTCCAGGAACGCAAGGCTGATTCGACATAGGCAAATCAGTAGATATGATTCACCACATAAACAGAATTGAAAGAAAAACCCACAGTTATCTCAATAAAGGCAGAAAAAAACTACCAATAAAAATTCAACATCTATCCAAGGAACATACCTCAAAATAATAAAAACCATGTATGACAAATCCACATCAAATATCATACTGAATGGGCAAAAGCTTGAGCCTTTCCTCTTGAGAACAGGAGAAGGCAAGGTGCCTACTCTCACCATTCCTATTCAAGATAGTACTAAAAATATTAGAGGAAATTAAGCAAGAGAAAGAAATAAAAGGCATCCAAATAGGAAAAGTAGCCAAACGATCTCTCTTTGCTGATGATATATTTCTATACCAAGAAAATCCTAAAGACTCTCAAAAGATCCTAAAACTGATGAATGACTTTAGTAATGTTTTAGGATACAAAATTAATGTAGAAAAATCAGTAGCATTTCTGTTTACCAACAGTGTCCAGGCTGAGAGTAAAATCAAGAACACAAACTCATTTAAATAGCCACAAAGAAAATGAAATATCTAGTAATGCAGCTTTCACTAAGGAGGTGAAAGTTCTGTACAGGCTTAAGGAAATCATAGATGACACAAACAAATGGAAAAAATTCATGATCATGGATTGGAAAAAGTAATATTGTTAAAATGGCCCTACTGCCCAAAGCAATATACAGATTCAGTGCTATTCTTATCAAACTGCTAATGTCATTCTTCACAGAATTAGGAAAAAACTATTCTAAAATTAATATAGAACCAAAAAAAGCCCACACAGCCAAAGCAATCTTAAGCAAACAAAACAAAACAAATGACCAAACGAACAAAAAACAAAATTGAAGACATCACACTCCCAGACTTCAAACTACACTGTAAAGTAACTGAAACAGCATGTTACTGGTACAGAAACAGACACATAAACCAATGGAGCAAGTTACAGAACCCAGAAATTAAGCCACACACCTACAGCCATCTGATCTTCAACAAGGCTGACAAAAACAAGCAATGGGGTAAGGATTTCCTTCAATAAATGGTGCTGGGATAACCGGCTAGGCACATGCAGAAGATTGAAGCTGGACCCCTGCCTCTCGCCACATACAAAAATTAACTCAAAATGGATCAAAGACCTCAAAGACCTCAAACTAAAAAAATTCTAGAAGACAACATAGGAAATACACCGTCAGCCTTGGCAAAGAATTTTTGGCTAAACCCCCAAAAGCGATTGCAACAGAAACAAAAGTAGACAAGTAGGATCTAATTAAAGGGCTCCTGTACAGTAAAAGGAACTATTAAGACAGTAAACAGACAACCTACAGAATAAGAGAAGATATTCTCAGACTATGCATCTGATGAAGGCATAATATCTGTTCGGAATCTATAAGGACCTCAAACAAATCAACAAGTGACAAACAAATAACACCATTAAAAAACAGGCAAAGGAGATCAGCTGATACTTCTTAACAGAAGACATACCCGTGGCCAATAAACATGAAAAAATTCTCAGCACCACTAATCAATACCAATAAAACCACTATGAGATACCATCTCACACTAGTCAAAAGATTATTATCAAAAAGTGAAAAAACTCACAGATGCTGGTGAGGCTGTGGAGAAAGGGGAACACTTACACACTGTGGGTGGGAATGTAAATTAGTTCAGTTACTGGAAATTAGTCTGAGGATTTCTCAAAGAACTTAAAACACAGCTACCATTTGACCCAGCAATTTCATTACCAATGGAAAATAAATTATTCTACCAAAAAGCAAATATGCACTCATATGTTCATTGCTGCACTATTTACAATAATAAAGACATGATATCAACCAGGTGCCTATCAATGGTAGATTGGATAATGAAAATGTGGTACATATATACCACAGAATACTACACAGCCATAAAAAGAAATGAAATCATGTCCTTTGCGGCAGCGTGGATGAAGTTGGGGGCCATAATCCTAAGTGAATTAGTGCAGGAAGAGAAAACCATGTTGTCTCAGTCTCCTGGATCCCAATACCCCTCCAGGCCTTCCATGTGTACTCCTAGACCACACCACCCACCTTCACGCTCCCATTCCACAACTGAGTCCAGTGGCCAGCTTGTTGATACTTCCTTAATTCTCAGCCAGAGCAAGCCCTTGGATGGCCCAGCAGTTCTCACCGCTTCAGATGTGGCCTTGTGGGCATTTCCTGGCACCACTTTCTCTCTGGGTCCTGTAAGCTCCCCAAATGCAGGAGGTCATGCGGTACACCTGTGTGCTCAGCAACATCCAGCATTGTGTTTGCTGTTTCATCTAGGTGTCCTGTTGCTCCCATTGCCCCTTACAGGGCACCAAGCCTTCCCCAAAGGGAGGCAGCAACCCGTGGTCTGAAGTTGATCTACCGTTTCAGATCTCACCAGGGATAGCCTAGACTTCAACTTGCTTTTTAGGGTGTTAGAGCCCCGATCCCTTAGTGCCCAGGGACTGAAAGTTTGGAGTAATCCCAGCCCTGCCAAACAGTAGGGGTGCTGGTGGGGAGTGTCTGCTGTCTGTTCATGAATTTCTGGTGTCCTGGGTCTCTCTCCATTGGACATGGCAGCATCTCTAAGTTACAGACTGCAATGTGCTGCCCTCCATGGTCAAACCACTTCTGACATCTGCTAAGCATCCCGTTCCATGTGTTCTGTCCCCTCTTCGATGCCAGTGAGTCACAACCGCCTAGGTTTTTTCACAGCAATAATACCTAGGAAGTGCCCATGAAGCCCTTTAGTCCTGGTCCCTTGCTCTGCATGGGTCTTCTGGGGAGGCAGCCACTGAGTGGGTCAGTTCATGAGAACCTGCATTTGTGAAGCTCTGGACTGTGTAGGCATCATCCTGAGGTGAAGACAAGTGAGAGGCCCAGAGGAGCTCTGACAGGGAGAGTGCCTTCCACCTTGAGGCCACCCCGGACCTGGAGGAGCTGCAGGCCCTGGCTCTGCAACAGCACCTTTGAGATGGGTGAGATGGTCTCACAAATGCGCAACTCTTGGAAAGGATGCACGACCAATGTGTGTGCTCAGTGCCTGCTCTGAGTCTCCATTGGTCCCTCTGTGTTCCTTTCACATTCGTGCATTTAAAATATACTGATGTTTGTATTTAAAAAAAAAGAAAAAAAGCTAGCCTGAAGGAGCAGCCTAGCCCAGGATATGAGTGTGCCCAATGGAGCTTTCTCAGGAAGCTGGGTGAGGTGTGTAGATGAGATTATTTCCTATATAATTGTGCTTCTCACAGTAAATGACATGTTACATGTCGCGCAAACTCCTTTGCTCATCTAAGATAGAATTAAATAGAGTTTGTTCATTCAGAGCTCCCAGGATTAGAATGCATGGACCCAAGCAAATACTTTATTATACAAATATCTTTTTGGATAAACTGACTCAATGAATGAATTCAAGCATTTGTTAACTCAAACATAATAAATGTAAACTGGTGAATAAATAAAATATTGAGACTTCTAGCTTCTAATACTGATGAAGTAGTTTGTATCAGACTAACCTTCCTGCAGTAACAATTGTAAACCTGGAAAAAAAATATAAATAGTAGCCATTTGTATTTGATTATCCCAAACGGGCAGAAACTAAAGAAGATACATGCTTTAAAAGAAATGCTTATTTATCTATTGCTGATAAGAGTTGTCTAATATTATGTGGCAAAACAGTCCATTGATTACCCAATCCCTATTCCCCACCTCCCTCTTTCCTTCTAACACAGCTCCAATTTGTTTAAGTAACAACAACAACAAAAACCCCTTAATTTTAGAAAATGTATTCCTTTAGTTCCAGGGGATTACATGATTGGTCTGAATCAGTAGTTTTCAACTAGGGTGTGACTTTTCTCCCCTCCCCTGGAGACATCTAGTGGTTGGAGACATTTTTGGTTGTTACCGCTGGAGGGTACCCTACTGGGATCTAACGGGTAGACTCCAGAGACGTTGCCAAACATCCTACAATACCCAGGGCACTGCCCCACAGCAGAGAATGTTCTGGCTTCAAATGTTTACAGTGCCAAGGCTGAGAAAGCCTGGGCTAAATCAGTCTTGATTTCTTTTAAGAAAATAAAGCAATATTATTTCCTTGGCCTGTGATTGGCCAGTGGGTGGCCATATGATCTCGGTTCCTGCCAATGGGTTGTAAATAGAAATTTGCTAAGTGGGACTTTCAGGAAAGATTTCTCTTTCCTGATAAGGAAGAAGAAACTCAGCTGGCATGTGACTCTGCCCTTTGGGTGTTCCTATCATCCTCCCTCAATGAGGATATGAGGCTGGGGTCCAGAGACGATTGGCCTTTTTAGGACCATGAGGCAACAATACTAGAGAAGGAAGATTGAGGAAAGAAAGAAAGAGCTAGAACGGCTGACTGCATTATTCCAGAGCTGTACCAGCTTGGACTGCCTTCCTCTGTACTCACATGATCGGGATCAATCTTTGCCTATTTAGGCCACTGGGACTTAGTTCTCTTTTTTAATCGCTGAGAACATTCCTTAGAGATACTCCTGAAAGAGGCTGGATAACACCGTTGAGCACACATGCCTCCAGACCTGGACCCACCTCAGCACTGGTGACTCTACTTCCTTTACTCCTAAAGCCCCTTTGAAAGTTCCAGGCTCACCACATTCCTGCACTCATGCTGCAGAAACCCAATACCGAAGGCTACTCCTGGGATGACTTCAAGCCAATGACACTTGAAGCTCACTGCCCAGCTCTGTTTGGCCTACCGTTCCTTCTTATCAGTCCAGACACCATCCCTAATTCTCCCTTGGCTCTTGAGGAAATGTCTGATGTTGCAGCAACTCTGATGCAAAGGACTCAGCACACACTCAGGAATAGAATCAAGGGCTTCTTGGGGTTTAGGATTTAGGTGTACCCCATTTTAGGTTGATAAGCCTATTTCTTCAGCATGCTTTTAACCACTAGGTAAGATTCCCTGGCTGCAGCATGGCCCTTGCAGCTCATGCAGTAGAATATGACCCCAAGAAGGGACACCCCAAGAGTTCTCTCCTCACTGCCTCTAATGATGCAGCTTACCCCTCAATCTTCCTCTGAGAAGTTACTGTTGCTACACCGGTAAAGGCATAGCCTTAGTACACAGTGCCTGGTCAATGGACAATCATCCTGTCTTCTTGTTCATGACCTTTGGTAGCTTCTCTTTTCTCCTGTTTGACCCAAACTAATCACAATACAGAGAATCCTGGGGCAACTTGCCAACCCCGTAGTCTGAAGTTGATCCCTACCTCAAGAGACCTGCCAGAGTGTGTTTGGTTTTTGCTGAGAGCTCCTCAGCATATTCCATTATGCTGAGGATAAATTAAAGGATAATTCAATTTCCACTCCCTTGGAGTTAAGGGTGAGGGATGGGAATTGCCTGGGAGTGGCATGAAAAAACCTTCTGGGGCATTGGAAATGTTCTACATATTCCTCTGGTTGATGGCGACATTGGATGTATATATGTAAACATTCATTGAGCTGTGTACTTAACATTTGCACTTTATTGCATAGTTCAATAAAAAGGTTAATATATTTTAAAAATGTAAAACACAAAATAAAAAGGAGGCCCACCCAGTCTTCAGCAGTCTCAAGATACACACAAGTTGGCCATGGCTCAAGCCCATCAGCACTGAAAGGCTCAGGTTCCAGCTGCCTAGTGCCTGGAGCCAGGCCAGAAGACCCGGAGCTGTGGTCTTCCTTCAGGGATGGGGGGGATGTGAGCCCATGGATAGCTACAGCTCTACCTGCTGTGGACGGCTGGGGTAAGGCCTGTGTGAAAAGCATCAACCAAACTAACTCAACCCATTGGAGGGGCTCAACACAAATAACTACTGACATATGGGTTCAGTTATGGGGAGGATCTCTCTGCCCCAAGCAGACAGCAGGACAAGGAGAAGCAGCACATTCCAGGCAGGATAAGGGGCACTACTGATCCCTTGGGAAGGAAACAAGAGCACAGAGTGAGCAGGGAGACAGAAATTGAACACTGGAAAGCTGCCACCCAGGGTTGGTGAGCCCATACCCATGATCCTGAGCTTGAGCACAGCTGGCTCTTTCCTGGGCTGCAGAGAAGCAGGAGGGGCAGGGAGAATTAGAAGTGACACCATCTGGGGTGGAAAGGACTAGTGAAGGATTTAAGACGTTCCCCCCTAAAGGGAAGTCTATCAATGGAGTGCCTTTCTCAAAACAAGGAGGCCAGGAAATTTGACCTCTGTTTTAGATCTCCTCTCCTTTCTGCATTGGGTCCAGAGGGCTCATACTCCTTAAGCCCCCCGAGGCTCCCCAGATCAGTGGCAGAGATGGAAGTGTTGGCTCCCTGCCCCTCCTGCTTCTCTGCAGTAGCACTCCACTGAGGCACAGCAGGTGGAGATGGCTCAGCTGAGGGTTCTGGGGGCTGTGGATTCCCTGGCACCTTCTCCCAGCTCTAAGAGACAGCACTGAATATGTCAGCCTATGTCAATGACAGCGGCTGACCCAAGGGAGGAAGAAAAGAGATGATTTTCCTGCTTGGAAGATGACTGGGCTCATTCTTAGCTACTTTTAGGCACTCCCAGAGAGACTCAAAAATTACTTCAATGCACTCAGCAAGAAGCTTAAGTTCCTTAACCACAGGTGGAACATACAATCTGTTATTAGTATTCATGTAACCCTCTTATAAACAGAAGGCTCGTGGCCTTAATAAACAAGGAATATATCTGGGTGAGGGACACCGATTTGAGATTCGAATATGGCAAATTTCACTGAGTGCTGAATTAGATATATTCTGAGGATAAATGTTAACAATGGCTGTCAGCAGGATGGCAACACCTTTAATGCTATTTTTTGCCATCACAACCCCAACTCCCAAAGGACCTAAATTCTTGTGCATGGAAGATTCTTTATAAGGACTCAAATCTACCTTGACAAGTCCTCTAAGGTCTGGTCCAATGCACATCGGGAGGTGAGCAGGCCTTGAACCTGGCATTTCTGGAAGGAAACCAGTCTCAGCTGGAAAGCAAGTATCTGCAGGGAAGTAACAGATGGAGATAAGCACAGTGTAGGGGTGAAGTCTCCTGGAAGTAACAGGTGTGCTGTAATAATTTGATGATGTCTGGAGGTAACAGGAAATTCAGGAGCAGCTGAAGCTCAGAAGCCCAGAAGATGGAGATTAGCATCAGAGCAGTCAGTAGGCAGCAGGCCCCCACCATCGCAGAGGGGTCAGGAGTGGGGATCTAGCAACTGTAACAGGGTCTTAGGCACATACAACAAAACAGGGACTGCTTCCCAGAGCTCAGGTTGAAGGTGGAGGCTGGGTGTCAGGGATAAGGTGGCTACAGGATGCACTGACAATCATGGTGATTTGACTCTGGGGATTCACTGGGCTTAGCGTTGGGGGCTAGACCCTGCCTCATGGTGCTCTCAGGGCCTTGGGGTGACCGAGCCTTGGTATATTGCATCTAAGAGTTCTACATAGAACATGGCTGTATCCCAACTTGCTTTGCCCTCAACAAGTCGTATGTGACAAATTCCAACTCCAGAGGCTCAGAGCCTCTGGCCTGCCCAACCACATCCTGTGTACACCTTGGTAGAAGTTCATCTTGGGCCTTTCTGATGCAGTCGCCTTTCATTCCTGGCTCCAGGCAGCTAACCACTGCTCCACCTCCTCGGCGGAACTCACTCCTAGCAGCGCAGTCATCCCCCAGAGCCTCCTGCTGCATACACACACACTATGCAACACCTCACCCAGTTCTGCTCTATTTGATAGTCCTCCAGACTCCAGCATGACCTTCTGTGGACATCTGCACATGTGTCCCCAACACTTGTTCCCCATTTATTCTTGTTCCTGAGGTGAGAGGAGCCAGGGATGCTCTGTGGTTTGGATAGGCGTGGCCAGGCCCCTCCCAGGTATAGGAATGGACAGTTAAAAAATGAAGTCCAATTTCAACAAGAGAGAAAGAAAAAGAAAGATTTTAAAAGCCTGGGCAACATAGTGAGGCTTGGTCTCTACTAAAAAATTTTTTTTAAATTAGCCTGGCATGCTGGCTCAGACCTATAGTCGTAGCTACTTGGGGGGCTGAGAGAGGAGGATCACTTGAGCCCAGGAGTCCGAGGCTGCATTGAGTATGATCGCACCACTGTACTCCAGCCTGGGTGACACAGCAAGACCCTGTCTCCAAAAAATAAAAATAAATAAAAAAATAAAAGAAGTGCTGAAAATCCACAGCCCTTATTCATTTGCAACGGAGAGAAATGCCTGGAAGTTACCGCTAAAGGGCTTAGACCAGTTCCAAAGGGAGATTCACCTGGCTCTCTCTCTCAGGGATTTTCATGATACAGGCTGGGCCACCACAGACAACAGGCTTCCTTGGAATCTGGAGATTACTGGGAG
This sequence comes from Callithrix jacchus, assembly GCF_049354715.1. Classification (NCBI taxonomy): domain Eukaryota; kingdom Metazoa; phylum Chordata; class Mammalia; order Primates; family Cebidae; genus Callithrix; species Callithrix jacchus. The sequence continues at coordinate 45,003,652 of NC_133515.1, forward strand.
ACTGAGATATAGCCTCAGACTCAACAGCTAAGTCTGTGCTATGGATAGTGTTTTTGTTTATTTTTAATTTGTGTGATTGATTTTTCTTTTTTTTGCTAAAATTCCCAAGAAATTTCTCAAAAGATACTCTAGAAAGAAGCCCCTAGAGATGGCGTGTCCTGGGAGAGGGGTGCCAGTTCCTTTGTACCATGCCGCTGTGGGAGGTCCTGGGCTGCATGCGGCAGAGAATGCCGAGAGAGGACAGGGCAGCCAGGGAGGACTCATTTGCTAGGCTAGTGAGGCAATAAACTTTATTGTTCTAACCCAGAGGGAGAAAGTGGACCCATTTTTTCAGATTACAGAGCCAGGTATTGGGACAAAAGGCAGAAGGTAAAGGACTAAAAGGAGCAGCTTCCCAGAGGCAGAGGGAGGGCTGGGTCCTAGCACTGGCCTCAGGCCAGGTGAGTCCACATGCTACATAGTCAGCCTGGAGGTTCAGAGCCCAGGTATCTCGCCGCAGATGGAGAGTCCCATGAAGGACAGAAGTTGGACTTCAAAACAAGAATCAGGATCAACTGCGAGGGCAGTACCTTTAAAAAGAAAGAGAAGGATTTTATTTTTTAAAAATAGCACTTTAAGACCCCCAAACAGAGCGGCCATATTATGAGTTGTAACTAACACCATTGTCCTGCTCAGGCAGCTCTTCTAGCAAAAGACTGGGACTAAAATGGAAGATCCTGCTATCCCCTTCCCCTGCAATCATTGGCCTCACGTCTCCTTTTTCTATTTCTTTAAGTGATCCTTAAGCATCCTTCTGAATTCCTGCCTCTTAAGTTCTCCCTGTTTTCCTGCTGGATCCTCCTGTCATAACAAGAAACCTTGTTCATTGGGTTAACTTATATTAAGATGTAATTGACTGGCAGCAGCCTAATGGGAAGCGGTTACTATCTGGACTAGCAAGCAGCTCTTTAAGTCTTGTCTAGTAGATTTCCAAGCTGGTGACCACTGATCCCCCAACACATCCCTAGTAGGAGTGCCAGCCACTGAGATTTTCCTTCTCCAGAGTGGTCTGTAACTATTAGAGTTTTGTCTTCCAACCCCTGAGCAGCTTGCAGAAGAGGAAAACTGGGGATTCCAAAGCAATGGGATTATAATGATGGGATGTTGGGCACTGTGTTGCTTGGCAGAGGCTTTGGGTCGAGCAAGGATATCTATCCATCCACTGTCAAGTCCCACTGATGAGATTTTCATGATACAGGCTGCATCACCACAGAGCACAGGCTTCCCTGGAATCTAGAGATTTTCAGGAGACTGAGATATAGCCTCAGACCCAACAGCTAAGTCTATGTTATGGATAATGACTTCATTTATTTTTTATTTGTTTGATTGATTTTTTTGGCCAAAATTCTCAAGAAATTTCTCAAGAGATATGCCGGAAAGAAGTACTTGACCTGCTGATAAAGCTAAGTTAACTCAGGTCCCCAATCTCAACAAGTCCCACTATCAGGAAATCATCTCCTCCACCAGAGGGGAATACATCCTAGGCCCCATTATTTTTATATCCAGTAACAATAAATAGAACAAACCCAACATCTGGTATTAGAATTTGTCAATGACCTAAAATTCACACTGTGCCTTTTAACTCACCCATAGTCTTGGGTTTCTAGTTAAATTGCTAACACACCTTCTTTATGCTGCCAGGCAAAGTTAATGGGGACATCTCTGCACATGTCCTTGATGGGAATTCCATACTGTGCTAAGTTCTTGACCCGGCTGGGTAAAACAGTGTAGGTTGGGCCGTGAGTAGATGGGTAATGCTTAGAAGCCTGGAAGGAGTGGCACATCAAAATGATGAGACAGCATTTGGGGGTGGCACGGCAGGCAGGACAAAAAGGATCCCGAGACCTTGGCCCATGAGTAAGTGGAGGCAAGTGCAGGGGGTGATAAGACAAACCAAAATAGCTCTGAACCCAAACACACCCTTCCCTGAGTTGGTTCTCTAACTGCAATATCCTGTCTGGCCACAAGGTGATGACATTACTCCAGAAAAACCTGCCTGTGCATTCAGGTGACTTTTCCTGTCCATTCCTTCCACCCTTTTAAACTTCGTAGTTTGTCTTCAATGCTTTCTCACATCTAATGAGAATATAGAATGCTTGAATTTTTTTGTTGCATGATATTATGTTTTTGCTTGTTAAATCGGATGGGATACTTTCAGCTTCTCTCATACAAAAATTGATAAATTGCCTTATTTTTACATGACCTGAAGTCTATCTTTTTCCCCCCGGAGAGTCAGCACCTCCTGCCATGGATATCAGTGTCGGCCAAATGTCCTGTGCAGGCTGTGTAAGCAAATGACAGCAGATTTCAATAATGTGCCCAGGACCACCCGCTGTTTTTTAACTTACTGGACTACCTTTGTCATTTAGGAAGCTGAGGGGAAGAGTGCTTCAGCAGTCCTGGCTTATTTTCAACTGAAGAGAATACGTGTGCTTATGTTTAGGGGGTAAGCAGAGGAGGAGAGAAAGTAGGGGAATGTGAATATTCTATCAATTCACTCTAACGTTTACATTCGACAATTTAAATTCACTAACATGTAGCTCAAACCCTTCTGGAATTCATCAAAATGAGATTGCTGCATAGAACTTTTATTTGATTAAATTATGATTTGCCTTGAATGAGCCATTGACTACACCTGGAGTCCTTGGTATGATGGTGGAATTTCATGGGCATTAAGAACAAGCATGACCCAAGTTTGTCGTAGGAGATTGGAGGCAGAGTTGGAAAACACCCAACTAAAAGGGTACCAGAGTGAGCTGGTCTCGCTTACCTGTTTGTCCAAGGCCTTGCTAATGTCATCCAGGCTTGGGAAGACTGCTTGGTCCATCTTGCTAAACAGCTTAGCAGCCAAGAGGGCCTTAAAACAACACAGCAGAAACATGTCATTCATGCAGTCGCAATATTAATGGACACCCACTGTCTATCAGTGTGCCGCTTTTCTGACTGTGATGTACAGCACCCAGCAGAGTGCCACTATGGGCACCAGAAAAAAATTGCCAGCATCAGGACTGGTAACACGTGCAGAGCCCTGCTACTTCCAGGCCTTTGTAGCACTGCCCCCTGATGTGGGTGAGGAAAGGAATCTCTCAGGGCATTCTGCATACAATGAATGGACAGGTGGAGGGGAGGGACAGGGAGTTAGATCTAATAATAAGGCTGACTTGCAGGTCCTGTTCTGCAGCTGTCACACTCCTCAGTGGGCTCCATGATCCTCTGATTTTTCATCTGAAAGCAGAAATAATAATAGCCCCTCTGCCACGGAGTTGATGTGAGGATGAGAGGAGATACTAACTACTTGTGAGAGCTTATGAGAGCACTGTGAAAATTAGAGTGCTCTCTGAATGTATAGGTTGTCAGGAACCTTGGGCCAGGCCTTCCGGACTCAGATTCTAGCCCTGGATCTGCCACTGACCATCCCCTTCCATAATTTATTTGATTAAATTATGATTTGACTTGAATGAGCCACTGACTGCACCTGCAGTCCTTGGTATGACAATGGAATTTTATAGGCCCACGAGTCCCTAGGCCTGTCATCTAGCCCCTGACAGCCTGGAGCAGAGCAGCAGCAGTTCTCCAGTTGTGTCTGACTGCGTCCAAGGTTTGCCTGCATCTCCCTTCTCGAACCAGAGTAGTTCCGGTTTCTTCTGTTCCATGTCATAGACTATTGTGGAATATTTTTGCTTGAAGAAAAGTCTCCATGGCATAGAGCAGAGTTGAAAATTACTAGCCAGTGAAGACTGCATGCCCTCTAACAGGATTCAGGGGACATTTCCTCGAGGAAATCAGGAGTGGGTTAGGTGAATAGTGAGCAATGTGGTCAGGGAAGGAGCACAGCAGGTACAGGCAGGAGCAGAGAGAAAGTCTGTGCCTGAGATGTCTGTCCTGAGATGTCCAGAGTGTCTGGAGGGAATGCCATGGATGTGGGTGGGGGCGGGGCCATATGGGAGAGGGCCCCTTGCCAGACAGAACAAGGAGTGTGGGCTTCTGCTTCACTTAACCCTTCAGGGTCCTGCCAGGTAGGAATGGCAGCTATGGATGCTATTTTGTGGATGAGGAAACTGAGACACACAAAGGCTAAGTGATGTCCCTGTGATTATAGCGCTTCAGAGAGCCAGGCCACACACGCAGGTGGAGGCTTCTCAATATTTTGTCTTTCTGCTAGCTCTTACTATTGAAAGTGATGGGCAAGTTGTAGTCAGATTTCTAAAAAATGAAAATATATCATTCTTTTTCCTTGGAAATTAACATTAAAATTTGGAGTCAAGAAAAAATAACCTCTACAGCACATACAAGTTACAAGACATGGGGGCTTCTGAGATCGGAGGCCTTTGGTGGCCGTGTGACGTCAATACCTCACAGGAACATAGGGGATGTAGGATCCCTGTAGACCAGCTGGAATTCCCCCTATATTTTCTGGCTCAAAAAGAAGTCACTGCAATTGCAAGAAAGCTGTTCCCTTACCTAATGATGTACATGTTCATCCAGGACCTAAACCTAGAGAAGTCAAATGTCTTCTCTTCTCTGGAAAATCGTAAGGCTACGTTTTGGACCAGACATGGCTGTCTTTCACATTGTAATACACGTGCTTCTCATCTTACATTCTTGTATTCCAGGATTCCGTCCCATTCACTGAAAACATTGTTGTCTTGGATGCTGACCATACCTTGGAAGGAGCTGACATGGATACTTTGAGTCCCAACAGATCCATCCAGAGGACGGTTGTCACTGATGTTCTGGAGAAAACCAAGCAACAGTGAGAAAAGTTGAAAGTTCAGAGTTCCTACTTTGCCCATGCCTTGCAGGTTTTAGGGGTACCTGCAGGAAATTGGAGGTGATTGCCCTTAATTAACACTTTTTAAAGTTCTTCTGCTAAAGGAGGACTAGACAGGTTGGGCTCTCTCCATCCTCACTTAGCATCATGGCCAGAGATGGGGTTAGGATGAAGACCACAAGGATGGAAGATACAACCTGAAATGGAAACAAACATCAGGGCACTTTTGCCTTAGCTTCAGGTGAGCTCAGAGTCCAGAGCCCTAAGCCCTGCTGGGACTGGAACCTTCTTTAAATGATCTCTAACTCTCATCATTTTTCATGGCATGGGGGACCCAGTGTATCCGGAGACTGTCACTCAGTATGGCTGATATGCTGGCTACTCAGGACATAAAGCTTTATATAGTTCAGTCAAGGATACCTTTTGCTTCATTCTACAGGTATTGCTAATGACTGGGCTAAATACTAGGCAACCTGACTGACCACTTGATGTTCACCTGGGGAAGGACCACCTCAGGCCAAATTGTAAAATAAGTGATGACAACTCAGGTTCTCAGTCTGCTTTTTCTGCATCTTCCTCTCTCTTTCCAAGCATTCGAGACTCCCTCTCTGCCCTCTCTGGAAACTGCTATCCTCCTGATTTCCTTTCCTCTAGGTTTTTCACCTTGACTGAGAATAAAAGACCATGAACCACTTATTTGCACTTTATTTCAAAATAGACTGTGCTAACTAAATGTGATTAATTATTGAAATATTTGCAGTTAATCATTTCTTCTCAGTGTGGCCTACCTCGCTTGTTGAGGAAATTTTAAGCATCAGAGAGTAAGTGAGAGAGAATTGGTGGGCAGAAACAGGCCAAGGTGAGAAAGTGCACAATGAACCGTTCTCCACATCCCACAGCTCATCATCTGGTCTACTGAAGGCTCAGGAATTCACCTTCTCCCTCACCCCACAATATCCCACACAATATTTCACATGCAACGAAAGCAAGTGAAGGCGAGATACGCATACAAAAGAAAAGAAAACAGCTACTCTATGAATAATTATCTCGATGCTATAAGGTTAATAGAGGAAATAGATGAGTTGCAGCTAGCAACACTATTTCATGAAACTATTGGAGTTGGTATTATATATTAATTATATCTGAAACTTCCCTTCACTAGAAATTTGTAAATAAGACAAGTCTGGGAACAGAGGACCCTAAGATATGAATATCTACCTAACCCCAAAGATTCTGGACCTTTAAGAATTTAGTTATGACTTTCTTTGGGAGAGACTCTTTGTTCAGATGTTCTAAAACAGAGAGGCTATGTTTTTTCAAATTAATATTTGAAAATTCTAAATTGTATTTGAGTTTAATTTGAAGAGTCCATGGGGAAAAGTAACTTCTCCCTGGCTATTTCGGGTCTGAGAACATAATCACTACATTTGAAATTAGAAAATATGCTTTCAAGGTGTTTCATGATGTCTCATACCCCACGCAACAGCATGCATAGGAGAGTTTTCTATGTCCCACTTATTTTCTAAATCATGCCTTTCAACTGTTGCCATGATAAGGGGTTCTGGGGTAGGTTCCTATGATCTGGACAGCATTCAGGGAGGAAAAAAGGCAAGTTTATGTAATCACAGTTATCGCTTTTCTTTAATCAAGGTAAACACGGCATATGAGCAAGTCTTTGTGGGCCGGCATGCCCATGACCGCAGCAACTGAAGCGAGAATTGCGAACACGGATCTCACAAAATAGTTCTGTATAAAAGTCAATGAGCCATTGTTTCTACTTCTCAATTCCCTAAAAGTTTTTACTAACAGTGTGGGCGATTGAAACAAACCTCATGAAACCAAAAACCTGAACTACACAATTAGAATGATTGAAACGCAATCTGGTCCAGCCGTTCATTCAAACCAAAAATCATGTGGTTGGCCTTGCACCGCCCTTTGTCTACTCACCAAGCTGACCTCATTTCACCTCTTCAAGCATCCACCCTGGTGGACTTGCCTGCTATCCAGATATTTTGCTCCTGCTTCATGGTTTGTTTCTCTCCTCTGGCCTCCCATTTCAGGGCACATTTTTTTGATAAAGGACACTTTGACCAGCCCTAGAAGTCCTGAGACATGGGAAAATATTGCCTTTCTATGATAAGTCACACATTAGGTCAGGCCTTTTCATACATTATTTTTTTCTTTTCCTTAAGTTCTGACTGGTGGTGGCCCAGCCACCTGGATAAAATTCCAGAAGGCCAGAGCCGAACAGGTATTTCTTCTGAGAACATGTGCTCTGCATGGGCAAGCCTGGGCACTGGAATGACCCAAGGAGGAAAGACAGACAGCTCAGTCCTTACAGTGCTTAATAAAAATTGGCCACAAGAACATCAAGTAGTTGTATTTGGGGGCTATAGGTCACCCTGGGCTCAGATAATATCATACTCATATCTCTTTTGCTCTCAGTACTTCAAAACACCATGCACAGACCACAAACTCAATAGTTATTGAATTATTAAAGACATTATTAAAGAAGTTGGAGGCTGCGTGTGGTGGCTCATGCCTGTAATCCCAGCACTTTGGGAGGCTAAGAGTGGATCACCTGAAGTCAGGAGTTCGAGACCAGCCTGGCCAACATGGTGAAACACCATTTCTACTAAAAATACAAAAAAAAAAAAAAATTCGTTGAAACCATCGCAGTTCCCTGCCTGTACTTTACTCTGGCTATTTATATTTTTTACTGTATTATATCTATTTGTACAGTTGTCTGATCAGGATGTTAAATTGTACATTTATGTCACTTGAATATCAACTTTGTGAGGTTAGAGACTTTGTTTTGTTCTCTGCTGTAGTTCTAGTGTCTAATATTTAAAACAGTACCTGACACAGAGTAGGTTTTTAAAAATATCTATGTTAAGTGAATAAATGAACAGATTGTACTGATGGTATACTATTCATCTCTGAATCTCCTGAAGTACTTAGCAGTGTCCGGTACATAGTCAGTGCACAGTAAATATTTATTGAATTTAATGGCAAATAATGGAATCAAGTATGTGATGACAATATGAATGAGGAAGACAATTAAAATCTGAACAGCACGGCATGTACAAAGAAAAATGGCCCTCTTTATAAACTCCAGTTATGGGGCAATTGCAAGGTTGGCAGAGAGACATCACTAATATTTTTGTTCTTGGATCTGAGGGTAGGAGGTGAAGAAAAATGAAAACAAAATTCAGGTGTCTGCAAAGTTGTTTGCCATTTATCTTGCATCCTGGAACCTTTGGCAAGAACAAGACTCTTTGCCGGATCTCTGGTTCTCCTTGGTATTTGCTAAACATGCTTTGATATTCTGCTTAATGTACTTACTGCCTGTTGTAAACCAGAAACTGCCTCATCCTTATTTCACACTTTCTAGTTTCATTCTGAAAGGCAGACTTCTATATTTATCCCTGTAATGGTACTGCTATTTCCCTAGCCTTTCCACCTTTGTAGAGCTCAGTGGGCTCTGTGCGCCTGATATCTCTTCTCCTTCTGGCTTCATTTCCCTGGATGTTTCTGTGTCTTTTATTTCATCCTTAATATTTTCTCTAAAGCGGGAACCTCTGAGTAGGCACAGTATTTTAGCACATGTTATCTTGCTGCATCTCGTATCTATCCTGAGCTATTTATTTTTTTCTCTATGTGCACCCAACCTCAAATGGCTTGATTTACCCCACTTCCTGAAGTTCATTCTAGGTAAATTGGTAGCCAGGGTTCCCAGTCCATCCTATCTTGTTAGGCAGCTGACATGGTCTTTTACAAAGCTGAATTATCTTATTTCTATTTTTTTAATTCAATTAAAAACTTCAAACAGCCTGATCATTTTTTTTTTTCTCTCCGAATGAAAAGTGGCTAGCCTTTGGCTCTCTTGCTTCCACTCAGGCATCCAAATAGTGTTATACACAAATCAAGGTTTTGGTAACATTTCAGCGATCTGGCTAACTTTCAGGAATGTGCTGATCAGCAATCTGATTGGGCAGGATCTTGGAAACTGACTCATGAGAGGGCACAACCATGCCTATTGTCTTATTGGAGTACCTTCTGAGCCCTGAGGGTTGTAACCTTGGTAAAGTTGCCATTTCAGAGAAGAGAGGGAAGTAGCCCTGGGCTTGGGCAGTAGGACAGGCCTAGGAGCTGTTGAGGAAGCTGTGTGCTCGTATGTAATAACCCGTAAAAGAAAACTGGGAGACGAGAAGAGGGGGCAAGTCCCCTTCCCTAGTTCCCTTACAACATTCACATTATGTTATTATGAGTTAGATGTCTTGTTATCAGAAAGAAATACTCCCATTACTTAGGAGAGTCTTGCCTCAGATAAACTTGGGGTTTCCAGGAAATTGTTGCAATATACAGGTTCTCATTATAACACATGTGCATGAAGCAAGTTCTGCATATACTCAGTCATGATCTACTCATTCCCCCAACAGATGTTATTCACATGCAATGTTTCCCATGCTTTCTATCACATTTTCCCAAGGCTGCCTCCTGAATTCCACTTTTGGTGATCAAATTTAGGCTGAGTGGATGATGCATCAATTCATGATTATCTCATGTAAGGGAGAATGGGGTGTGGTCACTAGCTTTCCAGTTGATGTCTAAGGATACTTGCTTCCAGGAATTCATATCCTTGTATAGATCCCAGTCACTCTGAATAGGGTTGACATGTGCAATAAATGGGATATTGTAGAAATGATGGTATGAAACTTTCTAGGTTAATTCATAAAAGACATTGTGACTTCTGCCTTGTACACTCATGGATCACTCACTTTGAAGGAACCATCTGCCATGTTTTAAGATGCTCGAGTAGGCTCATGGAGAGATCTATGTAACAAGAAACTGAGGCCTTCTGCCAAGAGCAATATGAGGAGCCATCTTGGAAGCAGATCCGCTAGCCCCAGTCAGGCCTTCAGAGGACTGCCGCCATGGGCAACATCTTGACTAAAACCCAATGAGCTACTCTCGCTAGAACCACTCAGCTAAGCCCTCCTGGATTCCTGACTCTCAAAAACTGTGTAATGTAATACATGTTAATTGGGTTCATGTTTTGGATAGTTCATTATGCCATAAGAGACAGGTCATTTTTTAAAAAATAGAGGTTAAATTCTTGTAAAATGAAATTAACTATTTTGAAGTGACAATTCATTGGCATTTAGCACAGCCAAAAAGTTGTGCAACCATCACTTGTGTCTAGCTCTAAAACATTTTCATCACAACAAAAGGAAACTTGATATCCATTAAGCAGTTACTTTCATTCTCCCCTCCCCCCCAGACTTTGGCATGCACCAATCTGCTTCTTGTCTGTGTGGATTTACCTATTCTGTATATTTTGTACAAGTGGAATCCTTCTGTGTTTGGATTTTTTGTTACTTAACATAGTGTGTCTTCAAGGTTCATTCACATGACAATATCAGTACTTCATTCCATTTTATCACTGAACACTATTGCTTTGTATGTATATGTCATAGTTTGTTTACCCATCGATCTGTTGATGGACATTGGGTTGCTTCTACTTTTTGGCTATTGTGAATAGTGCTGCTATGAATATGTGTGTACATGTACATGTTTGGGTAGATGCTTTCAATTCTTTTGGGTGTACACACACCCAGGAAAGTGGAATTTCTGGGTCCTATTGGTAATTTTATTTTAGCTTTTTGAGGAACCATCAAACCATCCTCATCAAAACTTATTTTTCTGATTATATCCATTCTAGTGGGGTTAGGATGGTATCCCATTGTGGTTTTGATTTGCATTTTCCTAATGAAGGAGTAAGTTATTTAAAATTTATTCCAATTTTATGCTATCAGGGCAAAAATTTGGTCCATAGGAGAAATGATATATTGAAGTGGGCCAGTCATTAATTCATTAATTAACTCACTTCTTGAACAAACATTCCTTGAGCATCTTCTACAGAATACGTCCTAGGGGGTGTGGAGTTCTCAAAGAATAGAACAAAGTCTTTTCCCCTAAAGAGGTTTCTGTCAACTAGGGGAGGTGAGATGTTTATCATAGCATAGATTTGTCATCTATTCCAACTGTAAGCAGTTTTGAAAGGGACATAGAAAATGTTAGAGGACTTAATCTCACATCATGGAAAGCAGATTTAAGACTTATCTGGGATCCAGAAGCCAAGCTTCTGAGAGTTTGTGAACCAACATTGCCAACTTCATGATTTTGTCCAGTGCTAAACTCTCCCAGGCTGAATAAGTGAGCACTTGCTGTGGCTCCCACCCACCCCTCTTCACCTGTCAGCACATTTGGGCTCCCTGGGGCTGGCCTGGCCTTCCCTCTCCTGGAGGACAGCCCAGTTGGCAATACACCTGCATTGCTTGTATCCTAAGTTTAGGATTTGGGAGTTTGTAGGAGAGAGGATTGGGGTTTTCTTGGCCTGTCAACTCTCGAGTTCAAACCCTGAGTCTGGACTTTGAATCAAGCTTCATTCGTTTTGCCCCTGGTATGAACAACAGTCTTTGCCTGTGCCAAGAATGACACCTGCGTGTTCTTTTGCTGCCATATTTCTTTCCATTCCTTCAGCTGAGACAGATTGGGAAGTGTAACATCTTCTCAGATTCAACTTGGACTTGGCATTTTACTGGATTGTGTTGATCGTCACCAGGCCTTAATTTGTTCTCTCTCTTCTGGCTAGAGTCTATAAGTCCTGCACAACCTAGCCTATATCTTTTATGACATTATCTTCTTTTGTTTGCTTTTTTGCCTTTCCAATGGATTCAATTAATTTAATTTTAACAAACATATCCAAGTATCTACAATGTGCCAGACACTATGATAGTATTGAGGAGACAGAAATGAACACGTTAGACATGGCCTGTGACCAAATACTGCTGACAGCCTATTAGGGAATATGGCATTCATTCATTTAATTGGTCATTTACCCAACAAATGTTTATTGAGTTCTTACTGTGTGCTAGGTGGAATTCTGCATGTTAGGAATACAATGGTGAGCTATATAAATTTAATCCTTCATGTCAAGGAATTCTTAGTTTGTGGAGGAGATAAGAACTTGGTACATAAACATGTCTGTTATCTATCCCTCCTCCTTTACTTCCTTCCACATGCAGCTTAAATTCTCTGGCCAATCACTTTCTTGTATTATATCATTCCCTTGAATATACCCTCCAGTTCCTTGCCCCATTCTTGGTTCAGTGAACTCTCTTAATTAAACCACATCTTTGCCTACTTGGTGGCTATGCTGAGTGGTCTAACTTTTAAACTAAAGTTAGTGGTCTAACTAACTTTAGCTTAAACATTACCTCTAGGGTGGCCTCCAAGCTCACAGGAAATCGTACCGTATTTTTCAAGTCCAGTCACACTGTTGTTCTGCCAGACAACTATTACATGTTTTTATGTCTCCCCAAATTTCCACTATCTCTCCCATATCCTCATTCTCAGATGACAGTCTTGTGCGCTTTGAGGCATTTAGCTTGATTCCTGACTTTTCAACATCTTTCTTGTATCGCAGGGGGCAGAAGTCTCAAAACTTTACTTTCCAAACCGCTGTTAGCTGCTTTCCAGTTAGCATCTGCCAAGGAGGCCCTGACACAGATTAGAAAGCAGGAGGAGGGGAGAAGCCATTCTTATTCTGGATTTGAAAATGGCAGCTGCCTGCAGGTAAGTAACTGCAGGTTCCAGCCACACCAGCATTTACAGCACTTATTGAGGAGGTGGCTCTTGCTCAGCATTGGCAGCAGCTCAGCCTGCAAGTCACTGGTCCCCTTATAGGTCCCCTCTCTCCCATTGTCTTTTTCAGTGGTTCCAACCTTTTGTACTCAGTTCCTTCCATTAATATTCTCTCTGCTTGAGAATGTTTCATGTTTTCCAAGTTGATCACTGATTGATAAAACTTGTTCCTTATTTCATTGAGAATATGGAAGCTATCTGAAAGAAAACTTCCATATCCTCCCCCACCATGTCTACCCACCTTCCAGCATCTGTGTGTATAAACTATAGCTTCTCTTCTATTTCTTAGGACTGGCTGTCTGCGTTGCTAGCTCAGTTTGCATCTCTGCTTTGATCCCAGACCGTACTCCTTTTCTTTTGTTCATGCATCTCTATCCTCATCAATTTTTCTTCCTTGCATTGCCTATTTTTGCTTCTTTTCCAGATCACTCCTGTGAGTGAAAATATATGCTGTTTTGCCTCCCACCTTCAAACAAAATAAAAAGACAATAATAACAGAAATAAAACAGAAGAAGAGTCCTTTCCTTTCGGTACATCACACCCTCAGTACTACCCTCTTTTCTATTCTTCCATTAACAGCAGAATCCTTGGAAGAGAGGTTCATACTGTCTCCTCCTGGTTTGCCTTGAACCTACTCCAATCAAGCTCAAGCTCAAGCTCAAACATTCCACTGAAACTGCCCTAAATACATCTAATGACCTTCACAACACTAAATGCAATGGTGAATTCTCAGCCCCACTCTTCCTTGACAAACCAGCAGTCTTTGACACAGTTGAGTCCCCTTCAACCCCTCAATGGGCCTCCAGGACACCACGCTTGCATGGCTTTATCTATCCTTCTGACCACTCCTTCGCTTTCCATCTTCCAAACCCTGAATGAAGAAGTCTCCTCAACCTTAGCTCCTGGGCCTTCCTCTTTTCTGTCTCTATTTAGCTCATTTCATGATTGCATTCAGTGTCATGGTTTTAAATATAATCTCTACTCTGCCAACTTCCCCCAGGTCTCTTTCTTGAGCTCTAGACTCATACATATAACTCTCTGCTTGATTTTTAGATCACACTGTTATTTCCACTGTCTCTTCCACCTCCCCCTGCCCACAAACCTGCTGTCTCACAGTCTTTCTTATGTCAGTGAATGGAACCACCATGACATTGGAACCATCTTGACTCTGTTTCCCACCCGATTTGGTTTGGCTATGTCCCCACTCAAATCTCACCTTGAATAGTAATAAGGGGAGGACCAGGTGGAGATTATGGAATCATGGGGGCAGTTTCCCCCTTACTATTCTCATGATAGTGAAAAGCCTCATGAGATCTGGTAGTTTTATAAATGGGAGTTTCCTTGCACAAGCCCTCTTGCCTGTCACCATGTCAGACAGAATCCTTTGTTCTTCCTTCTTCAGCCATGATTGTCAGGCCAAAATTTTTCATGCTGGGAAGCTTCCAATCAGGTCAAATAAAGATAGCCTTGCAATTGGAGCTTCCAGGGCCTGCCAAACAGGTCAAATAACGACAATTGTCTAGGAATGGGACTTTGGAAGAACTCCGTTCTGCCATCTCCAGTGGCTGCCAGACTGCTGGTTTTTACCAGCATTTGATTTCAAAACTATTGTGGAGCTGAAGAGGGGGAGATGAGAATAGTGCAAATTACAGTGTCATAGTGCTCACTGTTCTTAGAGATTTAGTCTTTCCTTGAATGAATGCTCTGCAAATTGCTGCAAGTCTTCAGTTAATTTCCAGAGCTATAAAAGTTGCATCTACTTTTGCCAGATTCTATTGGTGTTACAGAGGAGAGACTTCTGGGGGATCCTTAGCATTGTTGCTGACATCATCCTACACACTTCTCTTTGGTTTTAAATGCTCTTCCGTGTCAAGTCCCACTGACCTATTCAGGCCTATGTTCAGATGTTTTCTCTTGGGTGTGGCTTTTTTGAGAACATTCAAAACACCCATGATTATGAGGCCTCCCTCACAATTACAGCTGTGTAAAACTGTAAGTCAGTTAAATCTCTTTCCTTTATAAATTACCCCTTCTCTGGCACGTCTTTATTAGCAGCATGAGAACAGATTAATATACCACCCATATCCACTGTATCAGGAAATCTTCCCAGCCCTACCCTCAAAATATACACGGGATAAAATAACTTCTCATCAACTCTACGGCTTCTACCCTTGTTTAATCCACCCCACCTCTTACCCAGAATATTTTGATAGTCTCTTAACAGGTGTTTGCCATGATGCCCTTTTTAAACCATAAGGCAGATCATGTCACTCCCTGATTCAAACCCAGCTTAGCTTTCCATCTTGCTCAGCATAAAAGCCACATGAGCCACATGGCCTACCACAACCCACACCCACAAAGTCAGGCCTCCACTTCCTCTGCCTTCACCTCCTGTCACTTCTCCTCTGCACCCTCAGCTCCTGTCATCTTGGTTTCTTGGCTGTTCTTTACCTGGGGCTTTTGCATTTCTGTTCCATCAGTCTGGAACATTTCCCCTCAGGAATTCTTTTCCTTGTTCCCTACTTTTTTTTTTTAGGTCTTTATAAAAATGTAACCTCAATTAGGCCTCCCCTGGGGGCCCTATCGAAAATTGCAAACTGCGTCCTTAACTCTGACGTCTCTATCCCCGCTCCCTGCTTTGTGTTCCTCTCTCACACCCATTGTAACCTAACATACTGCGTGTTTTATCTATGGATTCATTTGCTTATACTCTTGCCTTTCACTGGGATTTAAGCTCCCGAAGATAGGGACTTTGTCTACTCAGCTTCCTGCTTCTCAGCCCATAACACCATGCAGAGCCCGTAGGAGAAATTCAGTAAATAATTGAGAATGAAGGAACAAATAACTAAAAGGTGCTTCAAACAAAAGAAGAGTGTCATGAGAGAGAATAGCAGTCAGGACCCACTTTAGATATGGTGGGCTTGGAGGAGGTGGGAGGAGCCAGGCCTCTGGGAAGTGGCTTTTAGGATAAGACCTTGCAGGAGCACAGTGTGGCAGATTAGGAGTGTGGGCTGGGCAATAAAAAGTAGTTTGATCCACTGCTTTGGTTTGCTGGGCAATGAGAGGTTTCCCCGGATGTGGGATTTTCAATGCTAAAAGGAAAGTGCCAGGCAAACCAGGGTGAATTGGTGACTTTAGGGGAAAGGGAAGAGAGTGGCCCTGGTGGAAGGTGGGACAAGTTCAAGGGCTCTGCTGGAAAAGCCTCAGGGGCTAGGCTAGGCAGAACCCTGTAGGGTGGGGCAGTGGTGTTTTCTATCACCTGTGCGATGGGAGGCCACCAGAGGGTTTTTGTAGAAGCCTTTCTAGCTCTCATGTGGAGAATGTGTTGGAGCCCGGTAAGAGGGAAGTGTGGAAGTGGGGGGAGCCATTTTCTCCAGGGGAGGAAGGTTGTGAAAGATAGTTTGGGTTCTGTGGAGGACCTAGTCAGATTCACCCTAGGGGCTTGGAAGGGCTGAGGTTGCGTTATTGCTTCCTTGTCTCTGGGGAGCTGAGAAGAGTGGGCAGACTCTGAAACTACCTATTATTTTGTTTAATACCAGCACTTACTGCAAATTGCAAAGTAGGTGAGATTGGAGTGGTTTTTTGATAAGGAGAGAGCTTGTCAAGGGGAATTTCTGAGCCATTTTCTATATCAACTCAATAGAGGTGTTAATCCTCAATCTGGATAACAGAATAATTCAACTACTGACTTTGGCTTTAAACTCCACTGCAGATTAACCAACTGTCAAGGACCTCATCTGCCAGCAGACAGGCCTTGATGATGAAGAATGTCAGACACCCACGGCAGGGCCCGTGGACACTCCAGGCCTCATTCCTCCCCGTGAAAGGCACAGGAGCAGTGCTGGTGAACTTCTGGATGGCTCTGGGTACTTGATTGCTGGCTGCCATCAAACCCCAATAGGGCAGGAAAAAACCTGTTTTGTGCCAGATGACAGAGTGGGATTTCTGAGCTCTGACTCTTTAAGACAAAAATTGTGATCTAGAAAGAGACTGGCCTGCAGAGGATCATCATCAAAACAGTTCTGTTCTTCTAAAAGTAAATTTTAAGCAGAATGGCGAAATTATCAAGCTTCTTGAAAATTGAGTTGACTTTAGTGCTCTTACATGCTATGATTATTTTTTTGCATAATCTCTCCTGTTACTTTCCTATGCAAAATTATGTTAACATAGTTTCTGTAAATGAAAGTGTGTCCTTATTTCTTTTGTTATTATGTATTTCAATTACTCAGTCACATTCTGACATAAAATAAGTTACTTTTTCTGATAATACACTTAACTTTGCAGAGAACATCTTTGTGTGGAAACAATGTTATTGTTTTGAATTATTTCCTTAAGATAAACTCTTAGAAGTAGATCTAAGTCAAACTTTTATACACAGTGTGATACATATATATCATCACTGCCACATTGTTTTCTAAAGTAGTAAATTTATCTTCTCCTCATAGTATGTGAGTTTATACATTTTACAGTGACAACAATTTCTTCTATTTTTCAGTTTTGTAATTTAGTAAGTATG
Source organism: Callithrix jacchus (assembly GCF_049354715.1). NCBI lineage: Eukaryota > Metazoa > Chordata > Mammalia > Primates > Cebidae > Callithrix > Callithrix jacchus. The sequence continues at coordinate 45,020,688 of NC_133515.1, forward strand.
ACATCACATCTCATCTTTGTTTCAGTTTTATTTCCTTGATTACTGATGAGATCAAATATTTTTTCATAAAATCTCTCTTCTTTCTTTATTTCTTCCTTTCCTATCAGGTGCAATTTGCAGTTCTTGTATAAGCCCCATCTCCTTTCCAATGGGGATACCAGCAATATTACCTAGTAGGATTATTGAAAGCACTGACTACTCAAAACAACGCTGGCGAATAGTCATGGATTGGGGTTTGGATGTCATCAACTGCCTGGCTTTGAATGCTGGCTCTGACGTTTGAATTCTAACGAGGCATTGAAAGGTCCTTTTGCCAAAAGCAAGTGGGATTGGAGATGTCCCTGTGGCTGTCTTTGAAAAATGCCATCTGTCACATTAATCATTTCTTTTTAAAAATAGAGACACAGTCTCACTATGTTGCTCAGTCTGGTCTCAAACTCCTGGGCTCAAACAATCCTCTCACCTTGGTCTCCCAAACTGCTGGGATTACAGATGTGTCACTGTCCCCAGCAATCATTTTCCTCTTTAAATTGCATTTCTTCTTTCAGAACGTGTTTCTAATTACACAGAAAATGGAGCCTATTAAAGCATTAAACAATAGTCCCTTTTAACCAGCACCTATGTCAGTCTCGCCTCAAAGGTGACCACCAAGTTCCATTGGCAGATATATAACAGAACCTTTTGTATGCATGTACACACACACACATGTATACCCATTCCCACACATACCAAAATATGTAGTGTTTCTATGATTCACATAAATAGTATCATACTGTATACTGTATATATTTTATTTCAACATTTTTCTCTCAGTATATACTATGTCCTACATTGAAATCTATTTTATCTGCATCTGTGCATAGTAATTGCATAGTTTATTGAGTAATTCCACTATTCACCAGTGGAGAATGAGAGTTTCCTTTTCCTTAGATTCCCACTGACAATTATTAAAACATTTTCAACTTTTGTCAGATTGATGAAGATCATATCATTATTGTTTTACTTTGCCTTTTCCTGGTTATTAGTGAATATTTCATCTTTTTCATAAGTTTACAGGCCATTTGCTTTTCTTTTGTGAATTTCCTGTTTTTGTACTTTGCTCCTTTTAAATTCAGTCATTTAAAAATTAATTTTAAGTGCTTCTTTGTATACAATTTCTTTGTTGCAAAATTTTCCTCTCAGACTTTGACTTATCTTTTAGCTTTATTTATGGCCTTTTATTACACAGAATTTTCCAGTTTTGATGCAATTATTTTTTTCAATCATTTTATTTAAGGCAATTCAAATATTTTCTTTAGAGCCTTTCCTAACCCCCCAAAATATTTTCTTTTAATAGTATATAGTTATATTTTAAAAGTTTACATCTATGCCAGGCACGGTGGCTCATGCCTGTAATCCCAGCAGTTTGGGAGATTGAGGCAGGCAGATTGCTTGAGGTCAGAAGTTCGTGACTAGCCTGGCCAGCCTGGCAAAAACGTGTCTCTACTAAACGAACAAAAATCAGCTGGGAATGGTGTCACGTGCCTGTAATCCCAGCTACTCAGGAATATAAGGCAGGAGAATCACTTGAACCTGGGAGGCGGAGGTTACAGTCAGCTGAGATCAGGCCATTGCACTCCAGTCTGGGCAACAGATCGAGACTCCATCTCAAAAAGAAAAAGAAGAAAAAAAAAGTTTAGATCTAGAATTCATTTAGGATTTAGCTTGTGAATGTGTGATTTAGGTTTTAATGGACAACCAGTTGTTTCTATCCCATTCATTGAATTGATTTGAAATATCGCCTTTGTAGTACGCCAGATTCCAATATATATAAATGTGTTTTTAGGTTTCCCATTGTGTGACATTAATCTATTTGTCTATTCTTGTGACAATACCACAGTTTTTATAACAGTAGCTTTTTTTTTTTTTTCCTTGAGACGGAGTCTTACTCTGTCACCCAGGCTGGAGTACAGTGGTGTGATCTTGGCTTACTGCAACTTCTGCTGTCTGGGTTTAAGCAGTTCTCCTCCCTCAGCCTCCCACATAGCTGGGACTACAGGCCTGTGCCACTCCTGCACACCTGACTAATTTTTTTTTTCTTTCAGTAGAGATAGAGTTTCATCATGTCGGCCAGGCTGTCCTCAAACTCCTGACCTCAAGTGTTCTGCCTGTCTTGGCTTCCCAAAGTGCTGAGATTACAGGCATGAGCCACCACACTGGGCCTATAACTGTAGCTTTTGAATATTATTTTTCTCTCCCTCTTTCTTAATTTTCAAATTTATCTTGGTTATTCTTGCTCGTTTATTCTTCGATATGAATTTTAGAACCATCTTATCCAGGGCTTTTGACTGGCAATGCATTGACTTATTAATTAAATTGGGGGATAATGAACAAATCGTTTTCTATTTGTAAATTTGCCAAGTCTTTTCTTTTTGTTTTTGCTTACCATCCCTTAACTGAAGCATGCCATTCATAACGCGGCCACAAGGTGGCTATAGGAGCAAGGAAGGTGAACCTCGGGCCCTTTTTGGTGTTTCTTGAGACCTGGTAAAAGGTACAAGGGAAAGAGTGAGTCCACTAGACAGAATGAGGCTGCGATTATCTGCTCATACTATCTCGCACTTATTTTGCCTAGCTTACAAACATTTCATTTTCGTTATTTTCTTTGGATAAATGAAGAGTGGCCTTTCTCCATTTTATTTATTTTTTACTTATTTACTTTTTAAATTTTTGAGACAGAGTCTTGCTCTATTGACCAGGCTGGAGTGCAGTGGCACAATCTCAGCTCACTGCAACATCCGCCTCCTGGGTTCAAGCAATTCTCCTACCTTAGCCTCCTGAGTAGCTGGGATTACAAGGGGCACACCACCATGCCCGGCTAATTTTGTAATTTTTTAGTAGAGACAGAGTTTCACCATGTTGGCCAGGCTGGTCTTGATCTCCTGACCTCAGGTCATCCACCCATCTCAGCCTCTCAAAGTGTTGGGATTACAGGCGTGAGCCATTTCGCCCGGCCTCTTTCCCCATTTTCCAGATGACAAAGTGAAGCCCTCAGAAGTGAGACGACTTCTCTACAAGGAGAACACAGAGCCCATGTCCTCTTGTATCAAAGTTACTCTTTTCTACGCTATCCAAAAGGAATTTTTAAAAAGGGGAAATGAAATGCAAAGTGACCCGCAGGAAAATGGGTTCGGAATCCTGGCCTCAGCTTCCACGTGCCTCTCATCTCTGTGTAGGTAGTCATCCCACCTGGGCATTGTCCTTCATGTGTATCTCACATCTTTCTTTCGTCCGCTCCCAATGTCGTCACCTTCATCTCACTTCTGAATGATATCCAGGGCCCAGTTTCCCCCTCCAGTCCATCCCCTTCCTTAGGGTAATAATTTTCATTAGTTAGAGGTGGGGGAATGGGGACAAGCAATGTTATTGTTTCCAGAATGAGGTGCTGGGGTGGAGCTAGCTAATGGGCCTTCAGAAGCAGGCTGGGGCAGAATTCTGGTAACATTTGGGTAGGTTGATAGATGAGATGTCAAGGGCATGCCCACCGCACCTCTCCTGGCTCCCACTGCGACATCCACAAGGAGCCTCCTGAAGATTCTCCAAGGGGCTGGGCCTTATTGTCTATTTACTCCAGGGCATGGGCAGAGCAGGCAAGCAAGTTGGGGACAATCGCCAGATAGCTCCTGGCAGCAGCAGGCAGCACAGGGCAACCCCTGTCATGCCTATCGCGGAAAGGCTGCTGAAGAAAGAACAGCCACACTGGGGCTTGCTTTCCAAAATGACTCTTCCCGAGTCACTGTGGCAATGTGACCCTGGGCCACGCCTCTTGGCACCTGCTATTTTAATTTCCAATAGCCTGAAGAAGAGAAATTAGAAGCCTCAGTGTTGCCTTATAAGGCAAATTGTGGCCATTCTTTGGGAAGGAAGGGCTGTGACTCAGGGAGGCCTGCAGAGGGGAGGGAGAAGTGGCTGCGCACAGATCAGAGGTTTACATACACACATGCACACACATGCTTACACATGAGCAGGGGACATGCTTCATTCACCCATTCCACATACACTACCCACTTTTGTATTTTGTGGATTCTTTTCCTTGTAAACTCACAGAACATGGATTCACCTGTACCAGTATGATGGTGTGGGGATTTGGGGGGATGTTTATTTCCACCCTTCAGGAAGCAGCTCTGCGTAAATTGTGCCTTGAAGAAGACCTCAGATCTGAGGTAAGAAGGCCGCTGCTTGTGATGCACTGAGGCTCAGAAGTCATCCCTCATCCGACTCTCCACAACATCCCTCAGAAAACCACCTCAATGATCCAAAACAGGGACTCAGATGTATGATGGAAGAGATCCTGGACCTCCAGAGATACAATTACCAGCTCCTTAGAAGCTCTCCAGGGTTTATCAAAGCCCACTTCAGCTGGGGGAAAGCTCTGTGCCTCCCCTCAGCAGCTACCCATGATGTCTGCCCATGGCTAGTTCTCTAAGTTCCCTGCCAGACCCTTCAGGAGCTGGGATTGGGATGGGTAAAATTTCCACAGCTACTTTCTTGGTGTCAGGAATCACTCCAAGGCCCTGCATACCACGTACTTTACACCTTTCATTTTAAATACTCCCTTTGCCTCTGTCTGGCTTGATTCAGTGTCCAGTCCATTCCTTGTTCCCAGGTCCATTCACTTAAGGCTGAGTCACCTGCCTCCTTCATGTCTGACACTGCCCTCCTTAAGAGCAGCTAACCCAGGACAATAGAGGGGAAGGCAAGGATGAAAATAGACCATTCCATCGCATCCTCAACCCCAAGCAACTAAGGCGATTAGGTTACCTTCCTCCATCAGGAGAGAACAATGACCTTCAATAGAATATTACATATGAGTTGTGCATTAAAAAAGAGAATCAAAGAGATTATATAGTTTATTGAAGGCCACAGAGCTATTGTTTCTGTGCCTCCTTTCAAACAAAATAATAATCGTAAGAGTCACAATTTATTGACTGCTATGAATCTAACCTCTTGCTAATCTCTTGTCTTATATTATCTCATTTAATTCTCATTATTATAGTTATTAATGTAAGTATGAGGAAACTTAGATAAATTTTGAAGCTTACTCAAATTCTGATTCAATGATTGTATGAGTCATTCTACACAGTTGTATTATCAAAGTTAGTATTATTAAATTATAATGTATTAGAAAACTTAGAACTTAACTTTGAGAGCTGCTCTGTGTCTTGTATTTGGGGATTCAGATCTCATTCAAAAAATGTTTTTGAGAAGGTGAGGATGTTAGAGCTAGAATGCTTTAGCAAATGACTGCCCTTGCTGGGCCCACATACCAACCCTTCCTCCTCTACAACCACCATGCGCGCGTGTGCGCACACACACACACACACACACACGCACACACACATCCTGAAGATTTTCAATGTGAACTGCCATAGAGAAAAAGATTCTCAGGGAGGCCAATAACAGTTTCAACTTGTTCTCATATCAATGATGTCACCTGACCAAGAATTCTACTCCACTTGGTTCCCTAAATTAAGTCAAAAACTGAACAGCAGAGGTAGTTAGCTTCCGTTGGGTATTTACCTTTTGTTTGTTTTTTTTTTGAGACGGAGTTTCGTTCTTGTTACCCAGGCTGGAGTGCAATGGGGGATCTCGGCTCACCGCAACCTCCGCCTCCTGTGTTCAGGCAATTCTCCTGCCTCAGCCTCCTGAGTAGCTGGGATTACAGGCACGCGCCACCATGCCCAGCTAATTTTTTGTATCTTTAGTAGAGACGGGGTTTCACCATGTTGACCAGGATGGTCTCGATCTCTTGACCTCGTGATCCACCTGCCTCGGCCTCCCAAAGTGCTGGGATTACAGGCTTGAGCCACTGCACCCGGCCGGGTATTTACTTTTAAAAGCTGAACAGCATGCTGGCAAATTTAATGTCATCACTTCTCATGACTTAGTTAAGAAAGATAAATACTGAATTAATCACTAAGTAGGGGCTTTTATTGTTCAAAGTAATGATGAAATTTTGATCAAATAAAGTCATATTCGGGTGGGTGCAGTGGCTTATGCCTGTAATCTCAGAACTTTGGGAGACTGAGGTGGTCTAATCACTTGAGGCCAGGAGTTTGAGACCAGCCTGGCCAACATGGTGAAGCCCCAACTCTACCAAAAATACAAAAATTATCAGGACATGGTGGCGCAGCCACCTGGAAGGCTGAGGCACGAGATTTGCTTGAACCCGGAAGGCAGAGGTTGCAGTTAGCCAAGATTGCATCACTGTACTTCGGCCTGGGTGACAGAGTGAGACACTGCCTTAAAAAAAAATTAAACTTTCTTTTTAATGGTATCATTTGGTAGGAACATATATTATTGGAAGAAATAAAATATGAAGCAGAATATACTGTACATGTTGTTTAAATGGGCACCAGTTCCATAACAATTATGTATAATTTATTTTTATTTTGACACAATTATAAAGTAATATGAAAGTTGCAAGTAGGAGGAAAAGAGCTTTATTTTCCTGACCCATCTGAGTATAAACTGGCATCTTAACATCCACTGTTTCTGAATATTTTTAATTTTTATGAATACATAATAGATGTGCATATTTATGAGGAACATGTAATATTTTGACACATGCTTGCAATGTGTAATGGATTGAATCAGAGTGATTGAGATATCCATCACCTCACGAATTTATTGTTTCTCTATGTTGGGAATATTCCAAATCCATTCTTCTAGTTATTTTGAAATATACCATAAATTATTGTTAACTGTACTCTGCCTATTGTGCTACTGAACACTAGATTTTATTTCTACTATTTAACTGCATTTTTGTTCCACTTACTCAACCCCTTTTTATCTTCACCTGTTCACTACCCTTAACCAGCCTCTGGTAATCCATTCTACTTCCTACTTCCACAAGATCAATTTTTTAGAGCTTCACTATGAATGAGAACATATGATATTTCTTTCTATGTTTGGCTTATTTTACTTAACATGAAGTCCTCCTGTTCCATTCATGTTGTTACAAATAATAGGATTTAACTCTTTTTTATGGCTGAATAATATTCCATTGGGTATACATTTTCTTGATCCATTCCTCCATTGATAGACACTTAGATTAATTCCATACCTTGGCTATTGTGAATAGTGCTACAATAAACATGGGAGTGCAGATATCTCTTCAACGTACTGATTTCGTTTCTTTTGGATATATACCCAACAGTGGGACTGTTGTATCATATGGTAGCCGTAATTTTAGTTTCTTGAGGAACCTCCATACTGTTTTTATACTGTACTAATTCACATTCTCATCAACAGTATATGAGCATTCCCATTTCTTGGCATTCTTGTCAGAACCTTTCTTTATTTTTTGTAAAAGACATTTTAACTGCTGTGAGATTGTATCTCATTGTGGTTTTGATTTGCATTTTTCTGATGATTAGTGATGTTAAGCATTTTTCATATACCTGTTGGCCATTTGCACATCTTCTTTTAAGAAATGTCTATTCACATTTTGCCTATTTTTAATCAGATTATTTTATTTTTTCCTATTGAGTTGTTTGAGTTTCTTATGTATCTGTTTATTAATCCCTTGCCAGTTGAATAATCTTCAAATATTTTCTCTTATTTCGTAGGTTGCTTCTTTGTTGATTGTTTATTTTGCTGTACAGAAACTTTTTAGCTTGTTGTGATCCTATTTGTCCATATTTGCACAGTTAAGCCTGTGCTATTGAGTTCTTACTCAAAAAATTGTTGCTCAGATCAATGTCCTGAAATATTTCCCCAATGTTTCCTTGTAGTAGCTTCATAGCTTAGATCTTACATTTAAGTATTTAATCCATTTTGATCTGATTTTCATATACAATAAGAGATAAGAATCTAGTTTCATTCTTCTGCACATTGATATCCAGTTTTCCCAATACTGTTTACAGAAGAGACTGTCCTTTCCCCAATAAATGTTCTTGTTGCCTTTGTCAAAAACAAACTTGTTTGTTTGTTTGTGAATGTTTGTTTGTTTGTGAATGTGTAGATTATTTCTGCATTCTCTGTTCTGTTCCATTGGCCTATGTGTCTGCTTTTATGCCAGTACCATGCTGGTTTTGCTACTGTAGCTTTGTAGCATAATTTGAAGTCAGATAATGTGATGCCTCCAACTTTGTTCTTTTTGCTGAGGATTACTTTGTCTACTCAGGGTCTTTTGTAGTTCCATACAAATTTTAGGATTTTTTTTTCTATTTGCAAGAAGAATGCCATTGGCATTTTGATAGGGATTATATTGAATCTGCATATCACTTTGGGTAGTATGGACATTTTTAACAATACTGATTGTTCCAATCCATGAACATGGGGCTATCTTTCTGTTTTTGTGTGTTTTCTTTAATATCTTTCATCAATGTTTTACAGCTTTCATTGTAGAGATCTTTCACTGCTTTGGTTAAGTTTATTTCTAGTTTTTTTGTTGGTGGGGTTTTTTTTTTGGTAGCTATTTTTAATAGGATTGCTTTCGTGGTTTCTTTTTCAGATTGTTAATGTTGGCATATAGAAAACTATTGATTTTGGTCTGTTGTTTTTCTATCCTGCAGCTTTGCTGAATTTATTTATCAGTTCTAATTTTTTTTTTTTTAGTTGAGTCTTTAGGTTTTTCTAAATATAAGATTATATCATGTGCAAACAAGAATAATTTGACTTCTTCCTTCCTAATTTGGATGTCCTTTGTTTCTTTTCCTTGTCTAATTGCTTTGAGTAGGGTTCCCCATACTATGTTCAAGAAAAGTGGTAAAAGTGGGCATCCTTGTCTTGTTCTAGATCTTAGAGGAAAAGATTTCAGTTTTTCCCTGTTAAGTATGATACTAGTTGTGGGTTTCTTGTATATGGCCTTTATTATGTTGAGATATGTTCCTTTTACACCCAGTTTTTATCATAAAGGGATGTTAAATTTTATTAAATGCCATTTTGACATCTTTTGAAATAATCATGTAGTTTTTATCCTTCATTCTGTTGGTATAATGTATCATGTTTACTGATTTGCAAAGGTTGGAATCATCTTTGCAGCCTATCTTTTTATTGTGAGGTTGAATTTGGTTTCCTAGTATTTTACTGAGGATTTTTACATCTATGTTCATTAGAGGTGTTGACATGCAGTTTTCTTTTTCTTTTGTTGTGTCTTTGTGTGGTTTTGGTGTCAGGGTAATGCTGGCTTCATAGACTGAATTTGAAAGTGTTCTCTCTTCTGTGGTTTTTTGGGAATTGTTTGAGTAAGTTTGTTATTAGTTCTTTAAATATTTGGTAGAATTCGGCAGAGAATTCATCAGGTTCTAGGCTTTACTTTGATGGGAGACTTTTTATTACTGTTTCTAGCTCATTACTTTTTTATTTAAGGCTTTGTACAGCTTTGTGGTTCAATATTGGTAGGTTTTATGCATCTAGAAATTTATGCATTTCTTCTAGGTTTTCCAGTTCATTGGTGCACAGCTGTTAATATTCACTAATGATTCTTTGTATTCCCATGGTCTCAGCTGTTACGTCTCCCTTTTTAAAAAAATTTCTGATTTTATTTATTTAGATCTTCTCTCTTTTTTCTTTGCTTAACTAAAAGTTTGTCATTTTGTTTATTTTTTTAAATGTCAGCTTTTATTTCATTGATCTTCTTTATTGATTTTTTAGTCTCAGTTTCATTTATTTCTGCTTTGATCTTTATTATTTCTTTTCTCTTACTAACTTTGCGTTTGATTTGTTCTTGCTTTTCTAGTTCCTTGAGGTTCATCATTAGGTTGTTTAAACTCTACTTTTTTGATATAGATACTTATAAACTTCTCCCTTAGTACTGCTTTTGCTGAATCCCATAGATTTTAGGATGTATATTTCCACTTTCATTGTTTTAAGAAATTTTAAAATTTTCCTCTTAATTTCTTCATTGACTCATTGATCATTCAGGAGCATGTTGTTTAATTTCCATTTTAGTATGGTTTCCAAGATTCCTGTTGTTATTGATTTCTAGTTTTGTTTATTTGTGATTAGAAAAGATACTTGATATGATTTCAATTTTTTTAAAACAATTTTGAGACTTGTTTTGTGGCTTAACATATTATCTATTCATGAGACTGTTTCATGTCCTGAGGAGAAGAATGTATATTCTGCAGCCATTGAATGAAATGTTATGTAAATGTGTGTTAAGACCATTTGGTCTATAGTACATATTAAATCCAATATTTCTTGATTTTCTGTCTAGATGATCTGTCCAATGCTGAAAGTGGGGTGTTGAAGTCCCCAACGATTATTGTATGAGAGCCTATCTCGCTTTAGCCCTAATAATATTTGGTTGCTATAACTGTGAGCTCCAGCATCAGGTGCCTATATGTTTACAATTGTTATATCCTCTGCTGAAATAATTCCTTTATCATTATATATTAGCTTTCTTTATCTCTTTTTAGAGTTTTTCCTTAAGATCTGTTTTGTCTGAGATAACCATAGTTACTCTTGCTATTTTTCTTTTCTTTTCTTTTTCTTTTGGCTTTCATTTGCATGCAATTTTTTTCCATTATCTTTATTTTCCGTTTGTGTGTGTCTTCATTGGTAAAGTGACTTTCTTTAGCATGTAGTTGGATCTTATTTTTTGTAAATTCATTCAGCCACTTTATGTCTTTTAATTAGAGAATTTCATTCATTTACAATGTTATTATTGATAAGTAAGGACTTATTACTGCCATTTTGTCATTTGTTTTCTGATCATTTTTTCCTCTGTGTATAAGTGACTTTCTCGGGTATTTCAATCTTTTTGATTTATATTTTTTGTGTATCTATTATAGGTTTTTGCTTTGTGGTTACTATGAGGTTTGAAAAATCATCTTATAACCAACTATTTTAAACAGCTGACAACTTAACTCTGATCACAAAGAAAAAGAAAAGCAAATAAGCAAAGAGAAAATAAAAAAACTCTGCATTTTAAATCCATCTTTCTTCCATTTTTTGACCTTTTGTTGCCTCTATTTATATCTTCTTAAATTGTCTATCTCTTAACAAATTACTGTAGTTATTATTTTAGTCTTCATACTAAATACATGAGTGATTTATACAGCATAATTGCAGTAGTAACATATTCTGCTTGTCCGTATACTTACTTTTATACAGGTTTTATACTTTCAGATGATTTTTTTATTGACCACAAGCATCTTTTTCTTTTAGATTAAGGAATTCTCTTTAACATTTCTTAGAAGGCAGGTCTAGTATTGATAAATTTCCTTAGCTTTGGTTTGTGTGAGAAAGTTGTTACTTCTCTTTCATGTTCTACAGATAACATTGCTGGATACAGTATTCTAAGTTGAAAGTTATTTTTCTTCATCACTTTTAATATGTCATCCTACTCCCTCCTGACCTAAAAGGTTTCTATTGAAAATTCTTCTTCCAGATGTGTTGGAGCTCCTTTATATGTTATTTGCTTCTTTTATCTTGCTGCTTTTAGGATCCTTTCTTTGTTATTGACCTTTGAGAATTTGATTTTCACATGTCTTGATGTAGTCTTATTTGAATGGAATCTTCTCAGTGTTCTTTGACCTTCCCATGCCTGAATATTCATATCTTTCTCTGGGTTTGGAAACTTCTTTGTTACTATTCCTTTGAACAATTTTCTGCCTTTATCTCTTTACATCCTCTTTGAGGCCAACAACTCTTCATTTGTCATTTTGAGCTTATTTTGTAGATCTCATAGAGGCATTTTAATTCTTTTTTCTTCTCTGACTGCATATTTTCAAATAGCCTGTCTTCAAGCTCACTAATTATTTCTCCTGCTTGATCAATTCTGCTGTTGAGACACTCTGATGCACTTTGCAGTTTGTTGATTGAAGTTTTTAACTCCAGAATTTCTGTTAAACATTATTTTCAATCTTCTTGTTAAATTTCTCTGATATAATTCTGATATTTTTCTCTCTTATCCTGAAGGTAATTGAGCTTTTTCAAAACCTCCATTTTGAATTCACTGTCTGAGAGGTTACAAATCAGTCACTCTAGGATTGATAACTGGTGTCTTATTTAGTTTGTTTGTTCATGTCACATTTTCCTCGATGTTCCTGATGCTTGTGGACATTTGTCAATGTCTGAGCAGTAAAGAGTTAGGTGTTTATCCCAGCTTTTGCAGGTTGGACTTGTTTATATTCATTCTTTGTGAGAAGGCTTTCCAAGAATTCAAAAAGGATTAAATATTTTTACATAAGCCTATGATCACTTCAGTATTTTAGCCATTTCAGCACTAGAGGACACCCTAAGCCCAGGTATGCTGCAACTTTTGCAGACTCACAGATACACAGCCTTGGTGATCTTGGGGAAGATAGAAAATTCCCTAGGTTCCCAGGCAAAGTCCATCACTCTCTTCTCTCTATTTGCCCCAAGCAGGAGTCTCTCTCTCTATGCTGGACTGTGTGGAGTTTCGGGAGAAGTGACACAGGCACTTCTGTAGCCACCACAGTTAGCACCACTGTGGGTTGTGCCTGAAACTCACGTCCTCATAGAGCAGCACAGTACTGAGGCTCATCCAAGACCCATACCTGCCACTACCTGGCTGCTGCTGATGTTTATTCAAGATCCAAGGCAATTTTAGTCAGCAGGTGGTGAATCCTGTTGGACCTCAGTCCATCCCACCTGGGCAGCAGATTCCGTTCTGGCCTGAGGTGAGCCTAGAAAGGCTTTGGGAGCAAAGACCTACAGTAGAAGGCTTCAGGATTCCACCCAGTGCTTTAGTGTGGCTGAGCTGGTACCCAGTTAAAAAACAAAGTCCTCTGTAATCTTCCCTCTCCTTCCCCTAAGCAGGAGGAGTCTCTCTCCACCCTGTGCTGCCTAGAGTTAGAGGAGGGATGATGCAGGAACTTCCCTGGTTATTGCAGCTGGTGTCACACAGGGATGCACCCCAAACCCACAGCCTCCAAGAATAATGGAGCACCAGGGCTTGCCCAAGAACTTCAGTTCTTGTGGCATGACTGTCACTTAAATTTATTTGGGGTCCCAGGTCACTTTAGTCAGCTGATGTTGAAGCTAGTCAGAACTTCGTTTCCTCCTTCTGGAGCAGTGGATTTCCCTCTGGCCCAGTGCTAGTCTAAATTCTTCCTCCATGGGCACTGGTGTACTTTTGCCTGGTGTTGTGTTTCATCATGACAGGGCAACATGGAGTTTCAATGCAAAGTTCCATACTCACCTTGCCATCCTTCCCCCAAGCTCACAGATTCTCTCTGCCCTGCACTGCCTGGGGTTGGGGTAATGGTGGTGTAGGCAATGAAAGACTTTCCTTCCTACACTCTTCAATGTGTCTTTCCTTGTTATTATATTAAAACCAGGTACTGTGATTGCTTCTATCTCTCTCTCTTTTGTTTTTGGTTCTTATGAATGTGCTTTCTTGTATAAACAGTCATTCAATTTGATGTTCCTAAGAGAGGCATGAATGCTTGATGGTTCTTTTGAGCCATCTGGCTCTGCCTCCTCTTTTCCTTGAATCCTGTTTTGCATTTCTTACAAACCAGGACTTTTTTCTGGATTTTCTACCACAAAACAGTTGCACAATCATAAAATGGAATTGGTACATTGTTGCTGTGTAATCTTTAGTACCTTCCAGTTTGGAACACTTCCTCAGTCTTTCTTTTACTTTAATGATCTTTGCATGTTTGAAGATTACACACCAGTTATTTAGTGGAATGTCCCTGAGTTTACAGTTCAGTTGATGCATCCTTGTGGTTGTATTCCAGCTGTCATTCAGGTTAGATTAATCCTTGTCAAAAATAGCACTAAAGTGTTGCTGTGTTCTTCATGTTAACTTTCATCACGTGGCACATGATTTTGTCTTGTTCTAACACTGTTACTGCTCACTTGTATCACTTGACTAGGGTGGCTTCTGCCAAGCTTTTCCACTGTAGCTACTCTTTTCCCTTTTTACTTACTAAGAATTTTATTGAGAGATACTTGGGAACTATGTAAATATTCCATTTTTCATCAAATGTTCAATTTATTCATTTATTTTATTTATATCAGCATGAACTTGGCATCCTATTTGATTCAGCGGGTTGTAATCCATTACTATTAATTTTCATTTTGATGCTCAAATTGTTCCTGATTTGCCCAGAGAGATAACCTCACACTGACTTCTGTGTCCTATAGACATGCTGTTATTATACTTTGAGTACTTTCTATTGCTAGGCACAAGATATTCCTACCAATTATAAGATATTCCAGGCTCATCTTATAATTTCCCTGCCCTGATCCTGCAATCAGCCATTTCTTCAAGTAGCAACGGTTCCTTTTATGAGAGAATAATATTCAGAAGCCAGGATCTGAGCTCAATATGTACTCATTGCTATCGGAGTATGTCTGCTCCAGGCCTTCTCAGTGGACAGAGCTAGGGAATATGTGAATGCATACACATACACATATATATTTAGAAATATAAAGACATAGATGGAAATATACTACATAATATTTTTATATTGATAAGTTATCAATTCATTATATCCACTCATGTCTATATGTCTAATGGAAACCTCAGCTCACACCAATATTTCCAATTTATTTGTTTCTTTTTTCTCTTTTATTTACTGAGATGGGGGTCTCACATGTTGCCCAGGCTGGTCTCAAACTCCTGGGCTTAAGTGATCCTCCTGCCTTGCCCTCCCAAAGTGCTGGGATTATAGGCATGAGCTACTGTGCTCAGCCCATTCAATTTAAATTTAATACTAGGGCTCATTTTAGTTTCTCACTTTCCATATTTGTAACTCCCTTATCTGACAGTGAGAAACCTGGCTCCATTTATCCTTCATATTTTATTTATTTGCTCAGTCATCCTGCATGCCACGAATTTCCCATGGCCACCAGCACCTCTTCTCCTGTGTGGATGCCCTCATTACCACACTCAGGCTCTGCTTGCCCACCCTGGCCATGACCCTCTCCGTACCCTATGGGCACCCTTCTTGTCTAAGTAGATCTGGACACCCTACATCAGGTGATATAATTTGGATGTTGTCCCTTCTAAATCTCATGATGAATTGCAATCACCAATGTTGAAAGTGGAGCTTGGTGGGAGGTATTTGGGTCATTGGGGCTGATTCTTCATAGCAGAGGTTGCAGTGAGCCAAGGTCACACCATGACACTCCAACCTGAGTTACAGAGCAAGACCCTGTCTCAAAAACCAAACCAAACCAAAACAAAAAAACCCCAAAGTACACAGGCAACAAAGAACATGATGAATGCAATGGCACCTCACATTTCAATACTACCATTGAATGTAAGTGGCCTAGATGCTCCACTTAAAATATACCACTGAATGGATACTTACCCACCAACTGTGTGCTGCCTTCAGGAGACTCAACTAACACATAAGGACTCACATAAACTTAAAGTAAAAGGGTAGAAAAAGGCATTTCATGCAAATGGACACCAAAAGTGAGCAGGGTAGCTATTCTCATATCAGACAAAACAAACTTTAAAGCATAAGCAGTTAAAAAAGCCAAAAAGGGACATTATGTAATGATAAAAGGCCTTGTCCAACAAGAAAATATCACAATCCTAAACATCTATGCACCTAATACTGGAGCTCCCAAATTTATAAGACAATTACTAATAGACCTAAGAAATTAGATAGACAGCAACACAATAATGGGGGGGACTTCAATACTCCACTGACAGTACTAGACAGGCCATCAAGACAGGAAGTCAACAAAGAAACAATGGATTTAAACTATCTTGGAACAACTGGACTTAACAGATATATACAGAACGTTTCATCCAACCACAGAATATACATTCTATTCAACAGCGCATGAAACTTTCTCCATATGTAGGCCATAAAACCAGCCTCAATACATTTAAGAAAATTGAAATTATATTAAACATGCTCTCAGATCACAGTGGAATAAAACTGGAAATCAACTCCAAAAGGAGCTTTCAAAACCATGCAAATACATGGAAATTAAGTCAACTGCTCCTGACTGAGCATTGGGTCAAAAACAAAAGCAAGATGGAAATTAAAAATTATTCAAACTGAATAACAGTAATGACACAGCCTATCAAAACCTCTGGGATACAGCAAAGGCTGTGCTAAGAGCAAAGTTCACATACCTAAACACCTATATCAAGAAGACTGAGAGAACACAAACTGACATTCTAAGGCCGTACCTCAAGGAACTAGAGAAACAAAGACAAACTAAACTCAAACCGAGCAGAAGAAAGAAAATAAGATCAGAGAAGAACTAAATTAAATTAAAACAAAAAAATACAAAAGATAAATGAAATAAAAAGCTAGTTCTTTGAAAAGATAAATAAAATTGATAGACATTAGCAAGATTAACCAAGAAAATAAGAGAGAAAATCCAAAAACCTCGCTAAGAAATGAAACAAGAGATATTACAACTGACACCACTGAAATACAAAAGACCATTCAAGGCTAGTATGAACACCTTTACAGATATAAACTAGAAAACCTATAAGAGATGGATAAATTCGTGGGAAAATACAACCCTTCTAGCTTAAATAAGGAAGAATTAGATACCCTGAACAGACCAGTAACAAGCAGCAAGATTGAAATGGTAATTTCAAAATTACCAACAAAAATGTTTAGGACCAGACAGATTTTACAACAGAATTCTACCAGACATTCAGAGAATTGGTACCAATCCTTTGACACTATTCCACAAGACAGAGAAAGAAGGAACGTTCCCTAATTCATTCTATGAAGGAAGCATCACCCTGATACCAAAACCAGGAAAGAACATAACCAAAAAGAGAAACTACAGACCAATATTCTTGATGAATAGATGCTAAAATCCTTAACAAAATTCTAGCTAGCTGAATCCAACAACATTTCAAAAAGATAATCCACTATGATCAAGTGGGTTTCATACCAGGGATGCAGGGATGGTTTAATATACACAAGTCAATAAATATGATATGCCACATAAACAGAATTAAAACAAAATCACATGATCATCTCAATAGATGCAGAAAACACATTAGACAAAATCCAGCATCCCTTTATGATTAAAACTTAGCAAAATTGGCACACAAGGGACATATCTTAATATGATAAAAGCCATCTATGACAAACCCACAGCCAACATAATATTGAATGGGGAAAAGTTGAAAGCATTCCCTCTGAGAACTAGAACAAGACAAGGATGTCCACTCTCACCACTCCTCTTCAACATACTACTGGAAGTCCAACCAGAGCAATCAAACAAGAGAAATAAATAAAATAAAGGGCATCCAAATTCATAAAGAGGAAGTCAAATTGTCACTGTTTGCTGATTACATGATCATTTACCTTGGAAACCCTAAGGACACCTACAGAAAACTCCTAGAACTGATAAAAGAATTGAGCAAAGTTTCTGGATACACGATTAATATACACAAATCAGTAGCTCTTCTATACACCAACAGCAACCAAACAGAGAATAAAATCAAGAACTCAACCCCTTTTACAATGGCTGCAAAAAAATAAAATAAAATACTTAGGAATATACCTAACCAAAGAGTTGAAATACTTCTGTGAGGAAAACTGTAAAATACTGCTGAAAGAAATAATAAATGACACAGACAAATGGAAACACATCCCATGCTCATGGATGGGTAGAATCAATATTGTGAAATTGATCATAGTGCCAAAAATGGTCTACACATTCAATGCAATCCCCATCCAAATACCACCATCATTCTTCACAGAATTAGAAAAACAATTCTAAAATTCACATGGGACCAAAAAAGAGCCCACGTAGCCAAAGCAAGATAACCAAAAAGAACAAATCTGGAAATATCACACTACCTGATTCCAAGCTATGCTATAAGGCTATAGTCACCAAAACATGGTACTGTTATAAAAATAGGCATGTACACCAACGGAACATAATAGAGAATCCAGAAATAAAGCCAAATGCTTGCAGCCAACTGATTGACAAAGCAAAAACAAAAACAACAACCACAAAACAAACAAGCAAAAAATCCCCATAAAGTGGGGAAAGGACACCCTTTTCAACAAATGGTGCTGGGATAATTGGCTAGCCCCATGTAGGAGAATGAAACTGGATCCTCATCTCTTACCTTATACAAAAATCAACAAAAATCAACTCAAGATGGATTAAGGACTTAGACCTAAGACCTGAAATGATAAAAATCCTAGAAGATAACATTAGAAAAACCCTTTTAGATATTGGCTTAGGTAAGTGTTTCATGACCAAGAACCCAAAAGCAAATGCAATAAAAACAAAGATAAATAGCCAGAACCCAAATAATTAATTAGTTAATTAATTAATTGCTTTTACCTGGCAAAAGGAACAGTCAGCAGAGTAAACAGACAACTCACAGAGTGGGAGAAAATCTTCACAATCAATACATCTGACAAAGAACTAATATCCAGAAGTGACAATAAACTCAAGCAAATCAGTAAGAAAAAAAAAATCCCATCAAAAAGTGGGCTAAGGACATGAATAGAAAATTCTGAAAAGAAGATATACAAATGGCCAAGAAACATATAAAAAATGCTAAACATCACTAATGATCAGGGAAATGCAAATCATAACTGCAATGTGACACCATCTTACTCCTGCAAGAATGACCATAATAAAACCAAACAAAACAAAAACAGTAGATGTTGGTGTGGATACAGTGAATCAGAAACACTTCTACACTGCTGGTGGGAATGTAAACTAGTAGAGTCACTATGGAAAACAGTGTGGAGATTCCTTAAAGAACGAAAAGTAGATCTCCCATTTGATCCAGCAATCGCACTACTAGTTATCCGCCCAGAGGAAAAAAGTCATTGTTCTAAAAAGATACTTGCACATACATGTTTATAGTGGCACAATTCATAATTGCAAAATTGTGGAACCAAACCAAATGTCCACTAATCAATGAATGATAAAGAAACTTTGATTGAGACATGATATCATATGACAGATATATATATATATATATATATATGATGGAATACTACGCAGCCATAAAAAGGAATGAATTAACAGCATTTGCAGTGACCTGGATAAGACTGGAGACTATTATTCTAAGTGAAGTAACTCAGGAATGGAAAATCAAACATCGTATGTTCTCACTGATATGTGGGAGTTAAGCTATGAGGATGCAAAAGCATAGGAATGATACAATGGATTTCAGGGACTTCGGGGGAAGAGTAAGATGGGAGTGAGAAATAAAAGACTACAAATCTGGTGCAGTGTATGGGTGATAGGTGCACCAAAATCTCACAAATCACCACTAAAGAATTTACTCATGTAAACACATACCACCTATACCCCAATAACTTAAGGAAAAAAATGACAGAAGCAATTTGTGAATAAGAACCCAGTGAAAATCTCTCTTTGTGATTTGTTCCTCATCCTTCAGACTCACAGTAGGGACAATGGGGAGTATGGACAGTGGGTAATACGGGAATCAGCTCGGGGTTCTAATCTTGGCTGCATCACCCATTCATGGAGGGCGATGGGACAAATCATTCACCTGCTGAGTGTCAGCCTTCTTGTGAGTCAAAGCTCATAATCCCTGGGTCTTCATAGAATTGGACAGCTCATTCCCACAGCACTCTATACAATCTTCACATTGTCCACAATGCCCTCCTTGAGGGCAAAGACCAGGCTTCGCTCACAGTCTCTGATGTGCCAGTCCAGGTCTGGCAAATATAGGCATTGAATGGGCCTTTGTAGGTGAACGGATGCATTACTGAATTGGTCTCTGCTTGTCAGGTCTCTCTCCCTCTTTGGAAGAACTAAAAGTAGTTAGCACACATGAGAGCTCACTCCAGATTGCATTTCCAAGAAGTCATGCTTATTAGGACAGCTGGTGCACTGGAAGGGCTTGCATCCACCCGCCCTCATGAAAATCCCCGATTCCCAGATAAGGAGAGGAAGTGGCTGCCGCAGGAATTTGGTCTGAGATAACCCGTTCCACCACGCTCGGTGGACTATGATGTGCATCTGCAATGTACTGCCACTTGTCGCACGAGGCAGCGGCCGCTACAGGCTCTAAAGGAATGTGTGTTCAATATTGGGTGCTGAAAGGCTGGAAGGAGAAGCAGATCTGAGGACGTGTCAGGGTGGCTGATTTGCTGTGATGGAAAAAGTGTGATCCTCTCCTTGGTAGCAAGTGGGGGACAGTGTCGTGGGGAAGAATGTGGAGGGGATTAGAAGGGCTTGCTTCCCTTTTCTAAAATTTCATATCTATTTCCCTTTAATCTTTTGACCTGGCCTTTTCTAAAACTGGGTTTTAATAAGCTAAAAGTGAACAACGCCTCTTGTACTCATTTATGGAGTTTGTAAAGAGCCTATCTTCTTGGAGATGAGGAAACATGCAAGACAGTAGCTGCAGAAGGCCAGATTCTTCAGCTTCACAGCGGTGATGACGGGGGTAGCAAATTTTCAGAAAAATCAACAGGTTGACTCCCATTCTTGAGGAGAAGGGGATAATTTACACTTACCAAAAATACCCTGGCACGCATGCCATCCATTTAATTGGATAGTTTATAATTGGAAAGATATTTGGATTTATAACTGAAGATCTGGGTGTCTACTCCAGCTTTGCCACTTACTGGTTCTGTCTAGGGAAAAGAAGACTCACCCTGAGCCTTAGCGTTGCCATCTGTACAGATAATATCCTATACAGCTCCAATATGAAAGTGGCTTTCTAAAAGGCAAAAGACTACAAATACGCAAAAATAGATATTATTATTGACTTCTCTGCTAAAACACACATGTTCCTTGGAGGATTAAACCTATTCTCATTCACTCCTTAGCAATAATTGCATTAACAGATAGCTTTCTTAAAACTCCTAACTAGTGGAAAAATGAGATTTTTTTTCCGCTGAGCTCATACCACAAGCTGATGGGGAGGGTTTTGGAGTGGGGCAGTTGCTAGCAAGGTGTTACAGAGAAATTTGCTGTTGGATGCTAGTGTGGCATGGCAGAAATGCTATGGGCTCACTGAGAGTTTGTTTCAAATCTTAGTTCTGTTAGATTCTGACTACGTCACTTAGGAAAAGTCATTAAACATCCATCTTCAGGCCTAAGGTTTTTTATTGATAATAAAATGATGTAGAGCTTCAATGAATGATCTGTCAGCACTAATATTCTTGGATTCTCTGCTTAGGTTGTGACAGTAAAATACAGCTTAGAAAATTCACTACTGTCTAGTTTGTGACATACTGTTATCTGGAATTTACCTAAAAAGAGTTAGGAAGATTGCCTACAAAGTGGTATTTCAGGCCTGAGCTGAAAATAGATAATTTCTATCATCTGTAGAATCTCCAGCACAAAGTGCAGTACCTGGCACACAGTAAGTGTTTATCTGTCATGCAGACTATTTGTACAGTGCAAACCTTTATTTTAATAGGAGGAGAAGGTCAACTCTTGCACCCCTGAGTGTTTTTAGTTAGTTCAGTTCGTTTATTGGGGATTCTCCCTGCTAATTTTTCTTTTTGTAGATACAAAGGGGTATTTCAATAATTTAAAAAATTTTGAATTTTTTTTTTTTTTTTTTAGTTTTTTATTGGATTTTAGGTTTTGGGGTACATGAGCAGAGCGTGCAAGACTGTTGCGTAGGTACGCACATGGCAGTGTGCTTTGCTTTGCTTCTCCCCTTCACCCACATTTGGCATTTCTCCCCAGGCTATCCCTCCCCACCTCCCCCTCCCACTGGCCCTCCCCTTTTGCCCCCAATAGACCCCAGTGTTTAGTACTCCCCTTTCTGTGTCCATGTGTTCTCATTTTTCATCACCCGCCTATGATGAGAATATGCGGTGTTTCCTTTTCTGTTCTTGTGTCAGTTTGCTGAGGATGATGTTCTCCAGATTCATCCATGTCCCTACAAACAACACAAACTCATCATTTCTGATTGCTGCATAATATTCCATGGTGTATATGTGCCACATTTTTCCAATCCAGTCTATTATCGATGGGCATTTGGGTTGATTCCAGGTCTTTGCTATTGTAAACAGTGCTGCAATGAACATTCGTGTACATGTGTCCTTATAGTAGAATGATTTATAGTCTTTTGGATATATACCCAGCAATGGGATTGCTGGGTCAAATGGAATTTCTATTTCTAAGGCCTTGAGGAATCGCCACACTGTCTTCCACAATGGTTGAACTAATTTACACTCCCACCAACAGTGTAAAGTGTTCCTTTTTCTCCACCTCCTCTCCAGCATCTGTTGTCTCCAGATTTTTTAATGATCGCCATTCTAACTGGCATGAGATGGTATCTCAGTGTGGTTTTGATTTGCATCTCTCTGATGATCAGTGACAATGAGCATTTTTTCATATGATTGTTGGCCTCATATATGTCTTCTTTCGTAAAGTGTCTGTTCATATCCTTGCCCACTTTTGAATGGGCTTGTTTGTTTTTTTCCTGTAAATCTGTTTGAGTTCTTTGTAAATTCTGGATATCAGCCCTTTGTCAGATGGGTAAACTGCAAAAATTTTTTCCCATTCTGTTGGTTGCCGATTCACTCTAGTAACTGTTTCTTTTGCTGTGCAGAAGCTGTGGAGTTTCATTAGGTCCCATTTGTCTATTTTGGCTTTTGTTGCCAATGCTTTTGGTGTTTTGTTCATGAAGTCCTTGCCTACTCCTATGTCCTGGATAGTTTTGCCTAGATTTCCTTCTAGGGTTTTTATCGTGCCTGGTCTTATGTTTAAGTCTTTAATCCATCTGGAGTTAATTTTAGTGTAAGGTGTCAGGAAGGGGTCCAGTTTCTGCTTTCTGTACATGGCTAGCCAGTTTTCCCAACACCATTTGTTAAACAGGGAATCCTTTCCCCATTGCTGGTTTTTGTCAGGTTTATCAAAGATTGTATAGATGTAGATATGTTGTGTTGCCTCCGGTGTCTCTGTTTTATTCCATTGGTCTATATCTCTGTTTTGGTACCAGTACCATGCTGTTTTGATTACTGTAGCCTTGTAGTATAGTTTGAAATCCAGTAGTGTGATGCCCCCTGCTGTGTTCTTTTTGCTTAGAATTGACTTGGCTCTGCGGGCTCTCTTTTGGTTCCATATGAAGTTCATGGTGGTTTTTTCCAGTTCTGTGAAGAAAGTCAATGGTAGCTTGATGGGGATAGCGTTGATTCTGTAAATTACTTTGGGCAGTATAGCCATTTTCACGATATTAATTCTTCCTAACCATGAACATGGAATTTTTCTCCATCTGTTTGTGTCCTCTCTTATTTCGTTGAGCAGTGGTTTGTAGTTCTCCTTGAAGAGGTCCCTTACGTTCCTTGTGAGTTGTATTCCAAGGTATTTTATTCTTTTTGTGGCAATTGTGAATGGCAGTTCGTTCTTGATTTGGCTTTCTTTAAGTCTGTTATTGGTGTAGACGAATGCTTGTGATTTTTGCACATTGATTTTATATCCTGAGACTTTGCTGAAGCTGCTTATCAGTTTCAGGAGTTTTTGGGCTGAGGCGATGGGGTCTTCTAGGTATACAATCATGTCATCTGCAAATAGAGACAATTTGGCTTCCACCTTTCCTATTTGAATACCCTTTATTTCTTTTTCTTGCCTGATTGCTCTGGCTAGAACTTCCAGTACTATATTGAATAGGAGTGGTGAAAGAGGGCATCCTTGTCTAGTGCCAGATTTCGAAGGGAATGCTTCCAGTTTTTGCCCATTCAGTATGATATTGGCTGTTGGTTTGTCATAAATAGCTTTTATTACTTTGAGATACGTTCCATCGATACCGAGTTTATTGAGGGTTTTTAGCATAAAGGGGTGTTGAATTTTGTCAAATGCCTTCTCTGCATCAATTGAGATAATCATGTGGTTTTTGTTTTTGGTTCTGTTTATGTGGTGAATTACATTGATAGACTTGCGTATGTTGAACCAGCCTTGCATCCCCGGGATGAATCCTACTTGATCATGATGAATAAGTTTTTTGATTTGCTGTTGCAATCGGCTTGCCAATATTTTATTGAAGATTTTTGCATCTATGTTCATCATGAATATTGGCCTGAAGTTTTCTTTTCTTGTTGGGTCTCTGCCGGGTTTTGGTATCAGAATGATGTTGGTCTCATAAAATGATTTGGGAAGGCTTCCCTCTTTTTGGATTGTTTGAAATAGTTTTAGAAGGAATGGTACCAGCTCCTCTTTGTGTGTCTGGTAGAATTCGGCTGTGAATCCGTCTGGACCTGGGCTTTTTTTGAGTGGTAGGCTCTTAATTGCTGCCTCAACTTCTGCCCTTGTTATTGGTCTATTCATAGTTTCAGCTTCCTCCTGGTTTAGGCTTGGGAGGACACAGGAGTCCAGGAATTTATCCATTTCTTCCAGGTTTACTAGTTTATGTGCATAGAGTTGTTTGTAATATTCTCTGATGATGGTTTGAATTTCTGTGGAGTCTGTGGTGATTTCCCCTTTATCATTTCTTATTGCATCTATTTTGTTGTTCTCTCTTTTATTTTTAATCAAGTTGGCTAGTGGTCTATTTTGTTGATCTTTTCAAAAAACCGGCTCTTGGCTTTATTGATTTTTTGAAGGGTTTTTCGTGTCTCAATCTCCTTCAGTTCAGCTCTGATCTTAGTTATTTCTTGTCTTCTGCTGGGTTTTGAGTTTTTTTGATCTTGCTCCTCTAGCTCTTTCAATTTTGACGATAGGGTGTCAGTTTTGGATCTCTCCATTCTCCTCATATGGGCACTTATTGCTATATGCTTTCCTCTAGAGACTGCTTTAAATGTGTCCCAGAGGTTCTGGCATGTTGTGTCTTCGTTCTCATTGGTTTCGAAGAACTTCTTTATTTCTGTCTTCATTTCATTGTTTACCCAGTCAACATTCAAGAGCCAGTTGTTCAGTTTCCATGAAGCTGTGCGGTTCTGGGTTGGTTTCTGTATTCTGAGTTCTAACTTGATTGCACTATGGTCTGAGAGGCTGTTTGTTATGATTTCAGTTGTTTTGCATTTGTTGAGCAGTGCTTTACTTCCAATTATGTGGTCAATTTTAGAGTAGGTGTGATGTGGTGCTGAGAAGAATATGTATTCTGTGGATTTGGGGTGGAGAGTTCTGTAAATGTCTATCAGGTTTGCTTGCTCCAGGTCTGAGTTCAAGCCCTGGATATCCTTGTTGATTTTCTGTCTGGTTGATCTGTCTAATATTGACAGTGGAGTGTTAAAGTCTCCCACTATTATTGTGTGGGAGTCTAAGTCTCTTTGTAAGTCATTAAGAACTTGCCTTATGTATCTGGGTACTCCTGCATTGGGTCCATATATGTTCAGGATCGTTAGCTCTTCTTGTTGTATCGATCCTTTTACCATTATGTAATGACCTTCTTTGTCTCTTTTGATCTTTGTTGCTTTAAAGTCTATTTTATCAGAGATGAGAATTGCAACTCCTGCTTTTCTTTGCTCTCCATTTGCTTGGTAAATCTTCCTCCATCCCTTTATTTTGAGCCTTTGTGTATCCTTGCATGTGAGATGGGTTTCCTGGATACAGCACACTGATGGGTTTTGGATTTTTATCCTATTTGCCAGTCTGTGTCTTTTGATTGGTGCATTTAGTCCATTTACATTTAGGGTTAATATTGTTATGTGTGAATTTGATACTGCCATTTTGATGCTAGCTGGCTGTTTTGCCTGTTAGTTGTTGTAGATTCTTCATTATGTTGATGCTCTTTAGCATTTAGTGTGATTTTGGAATGGCTGGTACTGGTTGTTTCTTTCTATGTGTAGTCCCTCTTTTAGGAGCTCTTGTAAAGCAGGCCTGGTGGTGACAAAATCTCTGAGTACTTGCTTGTTCGCAAAGGATTTTATTTTTCCTTCACTTCTGAAGCTCAGTTTGGCTGGATATGAAATTCTGGGTTGAAAGTTCTTTTCTTTAAGAATGTTGAATATTGGCCCCCACTCTCTTCTGGCTTGTAGTGTTTCTGCCGAGAGATCTGCTGTGAGTCTGATGGGCTTCCCTTTGTGGGTGACCCGACCTTTCTCTCTGGCTTCCTTTAGCATTTTCTCCTTTATTTCCACCTTGTTGAATCTGACGATTATGTGCCTTGGGGTTGCTCTTCTTGCGGAATATCTTTGTGATGTTCTCTGTATTTCCTGTATTTGAGTGTTGCCCTGTCTTGCCAGGTGGGGGAAATTTTCCTGGATGATGTCCTGAAGAGTATTTTCCAGCTTGGATTCATTCTCTTCGTCCTCTTCTGGTACACCTATCAAACGTAGGTTAGGTCTTTTCACATAGTTCCACATTTCTTGGAGACTTTGTTCATTCCTTTTTGCGCTTTTTTCTCTCATCTTGGTTTCTCGTTTAATTTCATTGAGTTGGTCTTCGACTTCAGATATTCTTTCTTCTGCTTGGTCAATTCGGCTATTGAAACTTGTGCATGCTTCGCCAAGTTCTCGTATTGTGTTTTTCAGCTCCTTTAATTCATTCATATTCCTCTCTAAGTTATCCATTCTTGTTATCATTTCCTCATATCTTTTTTCAAGTTCCTTAGTTTCTTTGCATTGATTTAATACATGTTCTTTTAGCTCACAAAAGTTTCTCATTATCCACCTTCTGAAGTCTAATTCCGTCATTTCGTCACAGTCATTCTCCGTCCAGCTTTGTTCCCTTGCTGGTGAGGAGTTTTGGTCCTTTCTAGGAGGCGAGGTGTTCTGGTTTCGGGTGTTTTCCTCCTTTTTTCGCTGGTTTCTTCCCATCTTTTTGGATTTATCCACTTGTTGTCTGTGTAGTTGCTGACTTTTTGATGGGTCTCTGAGTGGACACCCAGATTGTTGACGATGAAGTATTTCTGTTACTTGGTTTTCCTTCTACCAGTCTAGCCCCTTCACTGTATGACTGCTGAGGTCCACTCCAGGCCCTGCTTGTCTGGGGTGCACCTCTAGCAGCTGTGGCACAGTGAGGGATGCTACCAGTTTCTTTTTCTGCTATCTTTGTCCCAGGATGATGCCTGCCAAATGTCAGTCTTTTGGATATAGAGGGGTCACGGAGCTGCTTGAGGATACAGTCTGTACTTTATAGGAGCTCAGTTGCTGAGCTGTGATCTTTGTTGTTCATTCAGGGCTGTTAGGCTGCTATGTTTGATTCTGCTGCAACAGAGCTCATTTAAAAAACCCCTTTTTTCTCAAATGCTCTGTGTTGGGGGGTTTGCTTTATTTTTGGATGTTCGTTGAGCTGTCCTGCCCAGCTAGGAGGCAGACTAGCCACTGTTTGCCTGCCGAGGCTCCGCCCTGCTGTTGTGAGGCTCGCCCTGTTGGGGCAGGTTCTGCTGTTCTGCTGTGGTCTCCACCACGCCCTCAGGCGGAGTCTCTCTGTTGTAGCGGGTTGCCCCGGCAATGGCTGGCTGCCTCAGCAGTGGGCGTATATATCAGTTGGGGCGGGTTGCCTCGGTAATGGTGGACGCCCCTCCCCCACAGAGCGTCTCAGACCGACTGCATGGGGATCGCTTGAAATCGCGGTCTTGTTCGTCCCACTGGGCTAGCCCAAACGCTCTGTCCCTGCAATCCCCTGGGCGGGCCCACTGTCCAAGTCTCGCTCAGTCTCAAGTCCAGCCCTCTCAAGTCTCAGGTTGCCGGCTCAATAGGGTACCCGGACAAGCGCGCCCTGTGGTGAGCGATGGGCAGGGCTGGCCACCACCATCCCGGCTGCCGGCTTCGCCAGGCAGAGGCACTGCCAGGCGTCCAGTGTCTCCTCTATACTTGGGAATCTCCCCGTTCTGTGGGCAACAAAGATCAGTCTGGAAATGCAGCTCCGACTCACCTCTCTGCGGACTCAGAGAGCTCCAATCCTGGGTTGTTCTCACAGCACCATCTTGAGTTCTCCCCAAAAATTTGAATATTTAACAATAAAAGATTCACTAAGCAAGCCTAAGGATATGCAAATAACTGGAATATACAACAATATAATAAAGATTACATAAATGTACATTGGCATTAAAAGGTATTTGGGTTATATCAGTAAGTTAAAAAAGTAGTTCACCAAACAGCTCCCATAGCATGGGGAAAAGTCCAGAAGTTTACACACTAAAATGCTTAGAGAATTATATATATTCATGGAAGGATTAAAGGTTTTCAAAATGAATTTTTTTTTCTTTTCTTTTGTGATTTTTAAAAGCTTAATTGAGATATCATTTGCATATATCTAAATATATATAATTTAAATATATTTAAAATATATAATTTATCTAAAATATATAATTTAATGACATTTATTATATTCCTAGGGTGGTGCAACCATCATCATGATCAATTTTAGAATGTTTTCATTACCACAAAAAGAAACCTCCTACCACTTAGCAATCAACCCCTGTGCCACCTCCCCCGAGCATCCTGTTGGCAACCTCCAATCTACTTTTGGTCTCTATAGATTTGCAAACGTCCTTCTAATTTATGTTTGACATTCAAATTTACAACAATCAAGTTTGGTTTTCAGTAGACTTTTATCAGAGAGCCCATCGTGCATCAAAACAACTGTCACTTCGCTGTCTCCTCTGGACCAAAACCAGGGAGCAGAGTCAGGTCTACAATTAAGGGTGGTTTTTAGACCTGTTGGTAATGCTGCTTAGTGTATGGTTGAGGTGTGGGGATCCCAAGCTTCCTTTTGCTTCTCATGGTGCTCTCATCCCTAACTGGAGAGAGAGCTCTGTACCTTCCATGTCCTTTCATTTCTAATCTGAGATATCTTTTCATTTTTTAAACAGAGGCAGAGATATAAGTGAAACCCTTACCCTTAATATGTATTGCCATGTTATGATTTTCACAGCCTTGTTTTTCATCAAGAATCACTGGTTTGAAATCAAATGGTTTATATATGATAGATCTAGTTCCCAAACTCAACCAAGCCAGCAAATAACTGTTTACTATTCATGTTTTTCAAATGATTGTGTCAACTTGATCTTAGGTATCAGAAATGAAATTTTATAGCCAAGGAAAATGAGATAATTAAAAAGAATTGCCTATTTCTTATAGTATAAATATCTCATACATATGAACTTATTATTCTAATTTTCATTAGCCATCTCTTTTGTACAGAGCCCCAAGTTAAGTGCTCAATTACACAAAGTATAATCCTGGCTTAAATAAATATAATTTAGAGGCCTGGCTTCAGTCTTTGGACACCATGGTTCCAAAGACTCTCATTTACACTGCAAAGGAGATATGTGTTGACAACCAACATAAACCTGTCTAGAAAACAAAGCATATATTAAGTCGATCCACAGGAAGTTACCAATATTCGATCATTTTTGACATCCAAAAATGGCAATTTCAAAAGTTTTGGTCCAATAAGAAAAAAACCTGCACTAAATAATGATAGTGACTGCTTACAATTTATCAGCAATCGAACCTAAAATATGTTTCAATTATTATTTGATTTGGTCTCACAACAACCACATGATGAAGGAAATACTCTGATCTCCATTTTTTGTAAATGAAAACAGTCTCAGAAGATTCGGTCATTGTTCAAGTTCACATGGTCAATAAGTGATCTTATTGTGTGATACACCAAAAGTTCTGTGTGATGCAAAAAAAAAGACTGTGCTCTTGAATATTGTATTAAATAAAACATTAAAGGAACTGGAGAGAAAATAAGGGCTGTGAAGAAGTTCTTATTCAAGTTTCTAGCACACAGTTTATGCTTAGTAAATGTTAGTGGAATACATGAACAAGAAAGCAGAGAAATGTTTAATGTTAATAAAAGCTCAGTAAAATCTTTCCGTATTTTTCTTGTATTCCAAAGGGTACAGAACAATCTTAACATCTCCCAGTGGGTCCCATCTACACCTTTTTGTCAGTTATCTCTGATTCCTGTCAAGAATCTTCAACTTGTTGGACAAGAATCTCTTTTCCACATTAAGCTCCTGTCTTTCCAGTGGTGGCCCAAACAGTCCTAGGTTTCCAATCATAAACCAATTAGGAGATAAGAAACATGAATGGAAACATGAAACATCAGGAAAAGATATGTATATGAAATATGAACGGGTCCTGCCCTAATACACTCCCGTCAGATTGCTATATTACATTGGTGATTCAGGCAGTGTTTGGGCAGAGGATATCTGCCTGGTAGGATGCCTCTGAGTTTACTAACAACAATCACCAACAGGGAAAATGCCAACGTGTGAACCACTTGATTCCATCTTGTGATGAATACTCTTCCCCAAAGTTCTGTCATTGCAATCCACCATTCTATAAGTTTTGCTTGCAAAATGTGCGCTGGCAGCGGCTTCTGCAGCTATTTCAGAATCCTGACATCTATCGATGTTCTTTGGGCAATAGAATGATACACGTCGTTCTCATAGTCATTAGTATCAAGGGCAATGCTAAGGGTTTACAAAACATTTTGGGAAGAGCATGATGAAGATGTTCATAAATGCTATCAGGCACTGCCTGCCGCATGAGCAAACCATTCGGTGAGAGGTGAGATATAGAGGAGTGTGACGAGGGTGAGCATGTGCAGGATGACTAAAATTAGTTTCCAATCTGAGATCTTCATTTCTGCTGTCTCTGGAACAGTCATCATCATCACATTTTTCCCCATACATGGCCCATTCCGAAATAATCCTCATTCAGAGGTCTAAATGTCAACTGTTCTGAAAAAAGGTTCTGAAATGATGATGATGAATGAATGTGTAACATTTCAAACAGATACTCTGTGGAATCTTATCACCGCTTCCAGAAAGCAGCCAGCAAGAGAACCATGGCCATAAACTGAGCAAAGCCTGGTTTCTGGCCTTGTAAAGCGATGTCTCGAATGTGAATGTGCAGGTTAATACCTCATCTCACTGACAGATTTCCGTCCTGACTTGAAGTTCTCCAGCTTTCCCAGTGTTGCATGTAGGCAGCCCCATTCCCTGGGAATGTCAGAGACTGGACTGTTAAACCCAACTGGAAAACTCTCTCCTGGAGACAGAGAGCACAAAGCTCTTCACCTGCTATAGGGACCCAAGTATTTCTCCCAAAGTTTTACTGCAGAAAGGTGAGGATTTCCCCCTAAGTTCTATTGCAGACAAGAGGAGTAATTTTATGTTTAAGGTCTTGCAAAGTCTTATGTTGCAATTACAAGAGGATAGAGTCTGAAAGCTATACTAAATGACTCAAAAAAATTCCTCAAGTGATGACATTGAGTTTACTTGAAGAATTTGAACGCAATTTTAAAAGAAAATGTGAAAGTGGAAACATTCTAATTTTTTATTTTATTTTATGTAACATTAAAATATATGTGTAGCAAAATTTTTAAATAAATAAACATTTGACCCTTCCATCTACATCCTTAAAAGTTATATATACAAAATTCCCCCAAATCTCTCTATCTCTTTTTAAATCTTTTATTGGGAAAATGAGAGAATCATTTTATTTGGGGGTATATATGGAAGTTAAGAAATATTTGTAAAGTAGCATAGGGAAGAGTCAGGTGTCATTTATATGAGAGAGATTGGATGCTATTGTGTCTAATTTTGCCTGACTATTAATTTTAATTTTAAAAATACTCTCAACAAAAATTCTATAGAATATTAAAATCTGCATTAAGTGTCTGAAATTATTAAAACCATTAACTGACCTACTAAGTTTAATGTTCTGATGCTACCCAGCAGGTTTTCCATTTGAAAATAATCCTTAGAGGATTTCCTCATTTGCTTTAGCTTAGACCTAGTTTAATTGTGAGACCCCAGCCCCAATTCTTATGACCACTGAAAGGGGTGTTAGACAATGGCGTTATTTGGGAATAATCATTTCACCATACTGGGTTTTGGTTTCCTTACTTATATAAAAGGATGATTTTTTTCCGGTCTCACCTATTCTGATTACTATGAGTGTCAGATGACATGAACGTGAACTCTTCAGAGAGTAGTATACTAACCAAGGTTTCTTTCCATATGTGTGTGTCTGTGTGTGTGTGCATAATATATATATAAATGTATACAACATATAATGTATATTTTAAATTAACAATCTGAAACACTCCAAGCATATATTTAGGAAGTGAGAGAGGGAAGATGGAAAGAAGGAGGGAAGGGAAGAAAGGAGAAAGAAAGGGAGAAAGGAAAAGAGAATAGGAGGAAGAGGAGACACAGCAAATACACTATTCATAAGCCCGTATTATCAAGGTTTTAAATTCCCATACTCTTTTACCTTTCCTTTGCCTCTTTTGTCTCTGGCCATTTCATTCACATCCACATATCCATGAGAGGGCAGGCTACAGGGTATCTCAGATTTCTCCTGTTTTTGCAAGCTGCAATTTCTCATTAACCTTAGTTTATAGTGTTTTCCCTTGGCAAACATAGCTGCAAAAGGAATGGGGATTTAGTTGGAGTTCAGGATTTGACCTTCTCTTCTACAGTGTATTTTTTTGAGAAAATATAGTAAATTTTATCTATAATATTTAATAATTATATTTAAATTAGAATGTTTAAAATTTCTATATAAACTATTGGCTACTCAGCACATTTCAAACATATGGGCTTATTTGATCCTCAGTAATTTCTATTAGTTTCTAGCTATTATATTCCATAGTGCCATTGGTATTGTATGCTTCAACCTCATTGTGGTTTAAATATACTTTTATGAACTTGTCCAAGAATCCAACCACCAACATAATGATGTAATGAGAAAATGTGTTCTGGGTTCCAAACAGCTGCGTAACAAAAGAGTACACGGAAGTCAAAAGTTGTATGGTGTTTTCCAATAGCTATATTAACCCAACATAAATCAATCAAGCGATTCCAATGGAATTCTTTCTTTGAATGATAATTAGCTATGTATTTATTTAATCATTAAAAAAATTTTCTAAGTAGTTTTCAAGAGGGTTTGAATCACTTACAGATTAGGGCATAATAAAAGACACAGTAGAGACTGAATTTTAAAACAAGATGTCATTTAAAAGGGAGAATAAACAGTTTCAAAGCCTGGAGCTGAATAGATCTGCACATTTATAATAACAACTATTAGAGCTAAGGTTTTTTATGCCAAGCACTGTTCATAGATGACAAAAATACAATTTTTGAGGGGTTAAGAAAAACTACCTAGTCAAAACAAGGTTCAAGTTTTCTGACCACAGGGTCACACTCCGAAGAGTAGGAAACCCTAGGTTAGATTGTGTCGGATTCTGGCAATACATTTTAAATGATATTTTGTAGGTTATGAACGTGAAAAGAAAAATATTCAAAGTTTTTTTTTGATTTTTCAAAAGTGTTTGTAGAAATTGATTTATTTAGAGACAGAGAGAGAAACAGGAGGAGAAGAAAGAAACAGCTATCTCTCACACTGACTTATTGAATTGTGAGAATTAAAATAACACTTTTAGACACATAGTAATTCAATTTTTGCTGCTACCATTACCATATCTATCATCATTATTATTTTTACCCCTACCCCATCTTTGTGCTTTGTTTTGTTTTGTTTGGTTGTAAGGTCTCACTATCTTCCAGGCTGAAGTGCAGTGGCACGGTCACGGCTCACTGTAGCCTCAACCTCCTGTGCCCAAGCAATCGTCCCACCTCAGCCTCTCAAGCAGCTGGAACCACAGGCAAGTGGCAACATGTCTGGCTAGTGTGTGTGTGTGTGTGTGTGTGTGTGTGTGTGTAGACAGAGTCTTACTATGTTGTCCAGGCTGGGCACTTGTTTTTTTACCAAATGACTTTGCCTCTTAATTCCCAGAAGAAATTGAGAATATTAAGAATGATGTTTCTCAACTTATTCCTGCACCATTTCATCTATCTTTTCCTCCCCCAACTACAGACCAAAGTGCTCCCTTTCTTCTGCCTTATCCTCTTCCCCCAACTGTATTCTTTCTGCCATGTCATCACTCTATCAAATCAGCTCTTCTTGGGAAAGTAGAGTGTGTTTAACTGAAAGACGGGTTTAGGGATTGAACAGAGCAGGTGTCAATCTTGGATCTTCCTCTTCCTGGCTCTTTGACCAGTAGCCTCATTTGTAAAATGGAGATGATGGTAGCACCTGTGTTGTAGGGTTTAGGGGAGAATTAGATGAGATAATGACCATAAAGTCATTATCTCAGTGCCTGGCACAGAGTAGGACTTGGATAAATGGTAGCTTTTTATTGTTATTTTGATCAGTATTGAACACCCTTCCTTGCTAGCCTAATGCCACTGTGCATTACACAGCAGAGTAGGTGCTTAATAAACATTTGTTCTAGTTGTGGTGAAGGATGAATTATTACCCATGTAAGTTGCCCCTGGCTGGGGCTCAGTATTTTTGGCTCCTCTTAGAACTGCTTGACATCACCACCACAAGTTCCAGAGAACAACATTTATGCAGAAGGGGGACACTCCAGGCAAAGTCATTTTATTTCTATGAGGATTTTCCCCCAAACCTAATGTGATTTCCTGATGAGGAACTAGACTCTTGCTTTGGCTGTAAGCAGGTTCAAGGTGTAGAACCCTAGGACAGCGGCTGTCTACTTATCCCTTTTCTCTAGGAAAATACTGCAATCTATTTAAGAAGAAAGACAAATTTAAAGTAAGCACAGTAGGAAAAAAGAAACAATACAAGGAAGTTCCTCTTGAGGGCTTTGGGGCAGGACCACTGGGGTAGGGGAGGGATGCACCGTCTTAACTGGAGGATGCCCTGACCCTCCTTGTTTCATCATCCACTTGGAGGACCAGGATTCCCATGAGTCAAGCCCTGGCCAGTAGTTCCTATTGTCCCAAAGAGAAATAGCCAGAGAGAGAACCTTGATATTATCAAAGGAAGGACAGCGAGTGGATGTGGAGTGGGGCAGAAGATGGATGGCAAGAGGCAAGAGATCCAAGTGCCTTTAGTGACTACAATGCACCTGAGTTTTGAGGAAGATTGTGACATTTAGGAAGGTTGATATCCTTATTTAAATGTAGATTATACTTAAGCTTAATTCTCCATGGAGTACCTTGTAAAACTGAAAGCAGATGAATATGCCATAGTGCCATTCTCAAATGTACACTCTTTTTTTATTGATTCGTTGAGCATGTGCTATGTCTCAAGCCTTAAACTAGGTTCCAAGGATACATGAATGGAAAACAGCCCCTGCTCTTAAGCTGCCTATGGTATTTGAGAAGAAGGACATTCTAACTTTATCTCAGAGAAGCTGATAAAACTCACAAGTATGTCAACCATGCAACAGAGAATGACTATTCTTGTGCCTGGAATAACAGCTTGGGGATACAGATTTTGGAATTATTTTTTGTCACATATTTGGTCATTTGGCTTTATTACAAAGTTCACTCGGGTGTTTTGTCTTAGCTAATGTGATTGCTGTGTGGCAAGAATGGTATAATAGAATCAAGGTAATTGCAGAAATCTTCTGGAAAAAAAAGCCCTACATTTTCTGAGAATTCAGCTACCCAAGTTCCATTTAGCTGTCTGGTTGGCTATTTAAAGAGTTCTGTTGTTATCCTTCACTAGAATCCCTTTTAGGTGCTGTTATCAATCCCAACTGCACAAAATCCCCAGTGATAATTAACCAATGAGTCCTAAACACATACCCCTTACAGATAATTCACTAATTTTGGAGGGCATATGGAGGGCCATATAAATGGCTTTGGTTGGTTCCCTGGACTTCCACACAATGTAAATTGTACCAGAACAAGCTTAATGGAAGGCACTTATCTAAAATTCACTTTGTCATTTTCCAGCCATATATTCACAATGCTTTGTAAGGCTCGCTGAAGCAAAATTGCAGTCTTATGACATCATATAATTAGAACGGAGCTTGACTCTTATAATCTGACCTTTTTCCATTGAAGGGAAAAAAGAAAAAGAGATTTTCTTGGGGGATAACTTAGTCTTTTAAGGCAGAAGTGATCATCTCTTTCTTTTTAGGAATCAGAACGCTGTTTCTGTAAATAGATTTACTGACATTACCTAAGGCTGAAGATGGTCCATGGCTTCAAGTTTTTTTTCCCCCTTTCTTTTATACATGGCATTGAAGAAAGATGGGTCACATGTAGACACTGATTTCACAAAGAAATGTACAGTGCCCAGCAACAGGGCTGTCATAACACACTTAAGCTATCACTCTCATGCGGAAGATCTTCTCCAAGAAATCCTTCTGGCATGCAACTTTCTGAACTTGTCAAGTGAAAGTCAGCCCAAAAGTGGCTGCCCATTGATAAGACAGGTCCCAGTTATGTCTCTCTCCTTCCTTCTCTCTTCCTGCAGCGTGTCAAAGACTAGCGCAGCTGAACCCTGATAGTCCTTTCATCTTTGAAAGTTGATAATTCTTAGTTATAGGGTTTGACTTAGTGGGTCATGAAACTGGACAGGAAGGGGTTATTCTTGTAACATTTCACATGGTTTACAGTCTCAGACTGTGACACAGAAATTGGCCAACTGATTTGGCTGAGATGAGTCTTTTTTATAAAACCACATATTTTTTTTTCTTTCAGATATATTCATCATCATGTAGTAGTTACTTGCCAAGTTCAATACCATGAGTGTGGTTTACCTTGAACTTCCAGCTCTCTAGGCAAGGTCCTGGGGGGATCACTTGAAGAGGGGATGTGTGTTTTTTTCTTTGAAATATATGTATGCTGAATTCTACTGACAAGGTAATCCTATTTTCTTAATGAAAAAAAAGGGGGGACTCATGCTTTGCCTATGCTTCTGGGGAAATAGGACAGAACACTGAAATTGGATCTATCCTAGGAAATCTCAAAACATTAGAGGGTTCATTCAGCTTTCAGGGAAACCACTGTTAATAGCTAGTACAGAAAGGCCCAACAATACACCCAAATTATGTGATACTCATACTATGGTAAAGGGTTATGTAATGTCCCATTCAACTTCTCAGAGTCCAACCCAAATGGACTATAAGTTAACAAAGGCTGTTTAGAGAACTATGAAAGAACAGTGGCAAGAATGTGAATTTGGATCCCTAAGCTTCCCCAGCAGTGTGAATTGAGGCAACTCATTTAATCAGTTATACTTCAGTTTCACCTGTAAAATGGAGAAACAAATGCCTTCATACACAGTGAAGCTCAGGCAGTGAGTGTAAAAGGCAGACATATAGTGCAATTCAGTGTAGGGCCCTGGGGTTATTCCTCTTAGTCCACATGAACATGCTTGGAAAAGCCAGCCTTCCAAGAAACATGGATTTTGATGGCTGTTCATGCACATGAAATTAAACAACTTGAAATCTGTTAATTTCTTCACTGAAATAATTGCACATACTCGCATCTCTTACTTTTTCCTCTGGGCTGCTGTCCAGATCTGAGTGTCTCGTGAGGCGTGAATGGCAGCTTATCTTGCTTAGAGTGTGGAATAAACCCTTAGCAGCCTCTGGTGTTAAAGGGCTTGACTTATCTTAGTGTGGTGGCAGAATGCCCTGGCTGGATTTACTTCTTTGTCTTTGCATTCTGTGTTGTTGCTTAGCACAGCTGTCAAACACCTCTAGCAATTCTAAGAGCACATTGATGGACAGTCAATTCCATCCCTGGGGTCAGTAGAATTGACCCCAGTGGAATATCCTAGGTCAGTGAGCATTTTCATTTTTAGCATTTACAAATTAAGAAGCATATGCAAAAAAGATTTTGTTAGCTTTAAGAACTATGCATATATAACTTAAAATGCAGATAATATAATCTTTTCTGTAACATGTAAAAGTTGCCTCACTCTGTGCTGTAAATGTGTTTCTAAAAGGTGGGTAAGTGAAATGATTATGATGTAAAATGTAATTGGAAGGTGGGTGTGGTGGCTTATGCCTGTAATCCCACATTTGGGAAGCTGAGGTGGGTGGATCACCTGAGGTCAGGAATTCAATACCAGCCTACCCAACATGGTGAAATCCCGTCTCCACCAAAAAAATGTAAAAATTAGCCAGATATGGTGGCATGTGCCTGTAGTCCCAGTTACGTGGAAGGCTGAAATGGAAGGATCATTTGAACCCAGGAGGCAGAGGTTGCAGTGAGCCTAGATAGTGCCTCTGCACTCCAGCCTAGGTGACAGAATAAAATCCTGTCTCAAAAAAAAGAAAAAAAAAATGTAATTGGGGAACTCACTATTTCAAGAAACCCTTGGTGAAGTTTTTTCTGAAGCTAATAATATTATTATTATTTTTGCTACTTTAGAATTTGATAGATAATATCAGTGTATATACTTTTTCTAATTTGAGCTGTCCTTTTCTACTTTTTTGTTGTTGTTGAGGAAATGGGGATAAGATAATCATTTATTTCCTTCTTGACCTCCAGGGTTGGAGATAGCACATGGGGTGATGATTCTCAGGGCAAAGGAACTTCTCCCAGAATTTCTCCAAGACTAAGTTTCAAAACTGTTCTTTCATAGGAAGTCCCAGATCTATCTGAACTTAATTTTTGCATAAAGTACAAAGTAGTCAATCAATATTTCCCATAAATGATCCCTGCATTATTCATGAAATCATCTTTTTCCCACTGATTTGCGATATCAGGTATTCTATGTCAATTTTTTGTATTTATGTGAGTCCTTTTTCAGATAGATTTTTATTCTATTGATCTATTCCTACACCAATGCCATGCTATCTTTATCATTACTGATTTTTAATAGATTTTAACATTTGGTAAGAAAATTCTCCTATCTAATTCTTCTCTAAGAGTACCCTTACTCGTAACCCTTTGCTCCTACATATAGCTTTTAGAATCAGCTTTTCAAGTTCTATGAAAAGTTCTGTTAGGATTGTGATTGACATTTTATTGAGTTTATATATTGATTTGGGGATTTTTGACATCTTTATTATATTGTCTTCTTATCCATTGACTTGGAATATTGTTGAATTCATGCAAGTCTCCATTCCTGTCCTTCAGTAAATGTTTTTGCTCTTGGACACCATGCTTTACATAAGCTGAGTCATTTAATATAGGGTGTAAGAGCCAACACAATACTTTAAAACAGTGCTTTCCAGCCCAAACTATGCCTTTTATCAAGGTGATAATGTACATGCTCTGTTGCAGCTCTCAGGAATGGGTGGGAGAGAACAGCAGCAGAAGAGGGAGCCTCCAGGGCTCTACCACAGTCTCCAAAGTCAACCAGACAAGCATTGTCAAGGATGTGCCACAAAAGGAGCTCTTGCTGGGAAACACAGCATTGGAAAAACCATTTTGGAAACCATTTGGCATTATGTAAAATTGTTGGAGTCTTTTCTGACTATCAACCAGCAATTCTACTCTGATATTTATTCTTACTAAATAAAGTCTAGACTTGCACTGTCCAACATGGTGGTTACTAGCCACTTACGGCTATTTAAATATAGGTATAAATTAATTAAAATTAAATGAAATTTAAAAATTCCGTTCCTCAGTTATACTATCCACATTAAAATGCTCAATATCCACATGCAGTTTCAGTGGCTGCTGCATCGAACAACTTCAAGGATATTTCTTTTAGAACAGAATGTTCTATTGGATTGCATTGCCTACAGACTCTCTTAAACAGAAAATAACAGTAAAATTATTCACTGTAGTGCTGTATATAATGCAAATAAGGAAACAAAGTCTCTATCAAAGTATAATGTACAAATAAATTTTTATATATTTATAAAGTTGACAACCATTCAGTGGAAAATCAATGAATTCAGCTACACACATCAACTTGTGTGCATTGGAAAAATCCTGTTGAGTGCAAAAAAGTAAGTCTTGGAAGAAAACATGTAGCATGATTCAATTTATATATAGGTTAAACGGACAAAACCTATCATACAGCTTGTTAAATTTTTTAAATTATCACACCTGGTCTTGAGAAGGCAGCAGGAGCAATGTAATGCTTCTGTAGTGGAATCCAAGGTAGAGAGGCTTCCAAGAATCTGGAGTCATGTTCAAAGCCCTCCTGAATTCATTGTCTCTTTTTATTCAGGAGAACTTTATTGGTTGCATATTCAGGGGGTGCAGTACTCACAGGGAATAGCAGAATTCATCAGGATGCTGTTCAGTGGCTCTGATCATGTCTGGATCCCAGATCCCTTTGATAGCTCAATGAAATTCAATGTTAGATCCTTCAAGTTTGTACAGTTATGGAACTGGTTTCAAAAATTGGCCCAGAACTTTGCAAATCAGAGGTTCTGGAGCATTTTCCAGTGGGGTCGAAAGACATAATGTATAATTAATATTTTGCTTTCCACATGTATGGGTTCTTTTTAAAACATTTAAACATAGCTTTGACATCTTTGGCTCACAAAACTGTAATCCCCATCCACTCTGAATGAACTGTAAAACATTCCAAATGAGAAGGATGCAAAATAATGAGATAAGTGTGAAAGAACAGAATGAATTGCATCCAGAAAGATCAAAATAGGGATA
Organism: Callithrix jacchus; assembly: GCF_049354715.1. NCBI lineage: Eukaryota > Metazoa > Chordata > Mammalia > Primates > Cebidae > Callithrix > Callithrix jacchus. Next base: position 45,060,862 of record NC_133515.1, read on the forward strand.
GGAATGTGAAGACATTTGGACCTTTTAGAGTCAGATGAGAGTCATCAGAAGGCTGGGCGCGGTGGCTCAAGCCTGTAATCCCAGCGCTTTGGGAGGCAGAGGCGGGTGGATCATGAGGTCAAGAGATCGAGACCATCCTGGTCAACATGGTGAAACCCTGTCTCTACTAAAAATACAAAAAATTAGCTGGGCATGGTGGCATGTGTCTGTAATCCCAGCTACTCAGGAGGCTAAGGCAGGAGAATTGCCTGAACCCAGGAGGTGGACGTTGCAGTGAGCCAAGATCGTGCCATTGAACTCCAGCCTGGGTAACAAGAGCGAAACTCTGCCTCAAAAAAAAAAAAAAAAAAAAAAGAGTCATCAGAAAAAGCTTCTAGAGAAAAACATGGCATAAAGAGACTCTGTGACTAAGATGTGAGGTGTCCCAGGCCTAGAAGAAGGAGGGAGAGTATGTCCCCTTCTTCCAAGCATGAAGCCAACCTCTTTCCTTGTCCACCCAGCACAGGTGTGGGTTTAAGAACCTTCACCGAGCATGCATCTCATGATATTCTGATATCTTGCGATATCTGATATATGGCTATAGTCATTTTCCTATGGCTATAGTCATTTCCCCACTGTATCTCTTAATCATCCCCAAAGATAAACATGGATCCAAATATTTAACCCTTTAGTTTTTCTAACACCAAGTATAGGTAAGCCACTGAAGTCTCAGTTAACGTTTTTATGCCCAAGAGCGTCAAGAACTAGAACTCTGCAATGTGGGATGTATGTCTCTCCCTATGACCTTTGAAATCAGTGTGCTCAGAGGTTATATGTGCCTCCACTTACACAGCTGTCCTGTGGCAGTTACACACACATGCCTGACATTCAGAGTTTTGGAGTGTGCGTTGACATCTGTGTGTGTATAAAGATAAATGGGTGCTTACTTGGATGCAAGACATGATACAAGGCATTGTTGGTATGCTGTCAGGAACCTCATGTTAAAACAAACCATCCGAGGGAAGGCTTCTGGCCCTTGGACTCACTCACTTGTGGGACTATTCAGGATATAATCTGTCTCCAGTCTACAGTTGTCTTTTCACTACGGGAGCAAAAGTTTGAATCAAAATCGAACATTAAACCAAAATCAACAGCTATTAAACAAATGGACAATTAATAGCTACTAAACAAAATATGGTTCTTTCTATGGTGATAAAAAAATGGCTGTAACACTGTACATTTTAGGAGGAAAAAGAATCAGAAGATGACTAGAAACCTAAGGGAGCCTGGAGGAAAAGCCAAGTGGAAACATTGTAGCTAATCAATTAGAATCAACATAGGATAATTTAAGATAGAAACTGAGAAAGCATTCCAGTGAACTGAGTATCTCCACAGAGCCCTCTGAACAGCACAGGATGTATCAGTAATGGAACAGGGTGCGCACTGGGCAAGTCAGAAAGATACCAGTACTACCACCTCAGGGGGAGAAACATCCCCTGGGGTTGTCCACAGGGCCACTCTGGCTGTACCACGGCTGCTACTGTCACTAGTTAGGGTGGAAAATGTGATGAACCTGATTTGTCTTTCCTAATCTGTACACACAATCAACTATACCATTAAAAAATTTTTAGGACCAAGGCATTTGGCATTTTTTGTGTGCCTGGTAATGTTTGCGAAGTGTATTAGTCAGAGTTCTCTAGAGGGACAGAGATTTGACTCAACGTCCACACACACACACACACACACACACACACACACACACACACACACACATATATATGGGAGTTTATTAAGTATTAACTCACACGATCACAAGGTCCCACAATAGGCTGTGCACAAGCTGAGGAGCAAGGAGAGCCAGTCCAAGTCTCAAAATTGAAGAACTTGGAATCTGATGTTTGAGAGCAGGAAGCATCCAGCACAGGACAAAAATGTAGGCTGGGTGGTTAGGCCAGTCTAGTCTTTTCACATTTTTCTGCCTGCTTTATATTCTAGCCTCACTGGTGGCTGATTAGATGATGCCCACCCAGATTAAGGGTGGGTCTGCCTTCCCCAGCCCACTGACTCAAATGTCAATCTTCTTTGGCAACGCCCTCACAGACAAACCCAGGATCAATATTTTGCATCTTGCAATCCAATCAAGTTGACAATCAGTATTAACCATCACACCAAGCTTTTGCTGGAGCCTCTAGATGACAATTCTGATTGAGTCAGAAGGACGAAGTTGGCAGAGATGCTGGTCATATTAAGAATTCTTTGCACAGGTGGAGGACCTGAGGTACACATCCAGCTGCAAACTGCTGTCTGCCTCCTGCCTCCAGGCTGATCTGGGGATGGGTTGGCCTCTCACCATTATTGCCCATGCCCTAGTCTGGTGAAATATAAGTGGTTTAAAGGTGTGAACTGTTTTCTTTTTCATCAGAATCAGACTGCCTTGGTTCAAACAGTGGCTCCATCATCTTACAACTTTTTGGCCTCTGGCAATCTATGGAACCTTACTGACCCATATATGTGATGGAGATAGTGATAGGGTTATTGCAGGAGCATGCTAGACGATAGACGTAAAGCACTCAGTACAATGCCTGATTGTAGGAACATCTACTAAATTTTAGTTGCCACTATAATTAAGGACTTGCCCTATTTTTCAAATGCCATTTTAGCCAGATCAAATAGGTAGGAAAGAGACTATGGATCATAAAGTTTATACTTTCTTGTTTCTAAAAATGAATGCTTGGAAAAATTTATATAAATTCATTTATAGCTGAATGAAAGTTTGGACATTTGATCTGTCTTCAGAAGTATTTATTTGAGGATGTAGGCCCTACCACTCAAATTGATATGTATCACCACTGATGTGCATTATGTTGCTTCTTATACCTATTAACTGATGTGCATTATGTTGCTTCTTATACCTATTATATGTATGTGTGAAACTAAGCCTATAAAAACGGAATTTAGACATTCCTGCTGAAAGGAAGTGAATCAAAGGGAAGAGAAGCAGAGCCTTTGCAAGGAGAAAATTGTCCTATCTTTCAACCAGTGTCAGAATGTGAAAATGTTTACAAAATGCTCATTAAAAGAAATAGGGATTACAAGATAGAAACAAATTCTGGTGCACAAGTTTACACTAGGGAGATAAGAAAGGCTAGGCCCCTATAGGGGATTTTGTTATCCAATTACTGCAACCTGACTTTTAGGGGGAGAGGAAGAGTGGTAGGGGGAGGAAGAGAGAGAGGAAGAGTTTCCAAACTTGTCTCCAGTGACAGGAGACAATTACGCCCCACAAGATAAAACTGCCACTTAGAGCCCAGGAGAGCTAAACCTTCCTGGCTTGGCCTAGGGGCTTGAGCGGAGTCATGGGCTCTCCGGTCCTGACACTGTGCACTCTTCTCTGCCTGGTGGCTCACTTGGTTTCTGGCAGCCCCATCATGAGCCTAGACCAGTCTCCTCTAGAAGAAGATGTGCCCCTCTTTGATGATGTTTTCTCAGAGCAAGATGGTGTTGACTTTAGCACATTGCTCCAGAGCATGAAGAATGAGTTTCTCAAGACACTAAACCTGTCTGACATCCCCACGGAGGATTCAGCCAAGGTAGACCCACCAGAGTACATGCTGGAACTCTATAACAAATTTGCAACAGATCGAACCTCCATGCCCTCTGCCAACATCATTAGGAGTTTCAAGAATGAAGGTAAGTTTTTGCTGATGAAATTTGGCTTGGAATTTTTTCAAGACACAATAAGTAAATTTACAATGCCTGGGAATGATATAGGTAAAGGTAAATACATCTATATAAGGATGTTAAATACATATGGATACACAAAAACAAGGTACGATTTGGTCTATACTATTTATGCAGTCATTTCAGAACCTCAAAAATACTTACAAACATCTTTTACAAACAACCCAAAGCCACAAAACACCTATCAATTTGACATTATAATTGGGTTCTTTTAAAAAATGTTAATTTGAACACCAAGTAATACAAAGCATTAATGTTGCCGTATCTTTGCCATTTTCCAGATAGGCCTTGGTTGCCTAGGTGTTTAATTAACTAAAAAATTTCTCAACTTCCACTTAGAATAAAAAGAATAAAAACAGTCAAAAAACATCAAGTTGTGATGTGTGTTTTGTTCAAACTTTTGATGTTTTTATTTTGTGATGTTGTTTAAGAAATGTTCAAACAGTATGGAAATATATTTTAGAGATTCTTCCTAAGGCTGTGTTGTTTGATGTGTCATGTACATCCTTAAAGCACTGTTTACAGTTTCCAGGAAGTGTGATTGGCCCATTAATCATCCAGCTCATCATTTCCATCTTCATGAAGAGTGATGTACAAGATTGAATTATTGGTGAGAAAAGTGTGTTTTCTTCTCCTAGGTGTTTAAATTTGGTAGCTAAATCTAATGAGTTAATTTTTTTTCTTAATAGCTTAATTTGATCCTATCAGGGGAAAGAAAATCCTGATATCTAGATACCTATGATAGAAGCTGAAGGTCCAAATAACTAATTCTTTAATATTTGCCAATTATACCATTATAGTCACTAACCAGGTACAAAAGAGGCTTCTGATTAATATTGGCCAGATGTTCTTGAAAGAAGAAAGGCAGTGGTGAAGAAACAGCTCAGGATATGGAATTTTGAGAGCTGGTTGGCTTAGTGGTTGTGAATAATTAGCTCATGTCTCAGACTCTCAATTTCCTCATCTGTAAAGCGGGGGTAATAATACCTGCATAAAAAAGTTGAGTGATTCAAAAGAGGTTACAGGTAAGAAAGTACTCCATTTGCTATGAAGTGCTGATCAAACTTCAGTGATTACTAATGAGTTACTTAATATTCTAGCTGCTGGAATAAATGCTGAGTGGGTATTCCTTAGTCCCTAAGATGTTGTTTGCCTTTAAAATTGAGTTGGCCGCCAAAAGTTCTATTTCATAACATCTTTCTCATGGAAATGGCAAGCTGAGATTACAGATTCCTTTTGGAGGTGAGTCTGAATTGAAAATGAATAACCTCCTCCTGTGAGAATCCCCCCCACCCCAATACTTCTCAAAACTGAGCCCTAAGTGTCTGGTTCAGGTGAACTAGGGTATGGGTGAGAAAATGTTATTTGCATCCCCAGAAAAGTAGAAAAGTTTTCAGTTCCTACTTCTCTCAAAGAGTATCTGGATAACTCAGGTCAGTATCTGGAGTTTACTGTACTTATTAATCCTGGAGATTATTGAGGGCAGGAACACATCTCCAGTAAACAACTGTGCAGCCTGAGGACAGAAATCACTGCACAGGGCATGCCTTGCTAGCTACTATTGCCTCTTTTCTGACTCTTTGGGTCTGCTTAATGCAGCTCCCTAGGAGACAAAGACAAAAAAAAAAAAAAGTCAAAACCTATCTCATCTTGGGAAAAAAGTGCCACCTCCAATGTGAAAAAAGCATGCCCTCAATTCCTAGCACTGTTCCTTTATCACCTTGTCATCTGGGGAAGTCAGTTCTCTGCATCAGGGCTTGATTTCTTCTGGTGCAAAATGGGTAGAGAATCAATACCTGCATTGTGGGGTCATTGTGAGAACCAGAGAAGATCATGCTTGCAAAGCACCTGGCATGAGAAATTTGTCAACAAACATTAGTTCTCTTGCCCTGAAATGTAACTCTTCCATTTACTGCTTACTGCATTTGCACATTCACAAAACTTCCCAGTGAACTTACTTTTTCAAAACAGTTTTATTGAGGCATAATTTACTTATAGAAAATAAGACATATAAAAATATTGATGTATAAAAGTATAATTGTACATATTTAAAGTGTATAATTGGAAAGGTTTTGACCTCTGTAAACATTCATTGAAATCATCAGCACAATCAAGATCATGAATTTATCCATTAGCACCAAAAGCTTCCTTGTATGCTTTACTGCCTTCCTCCTACTACAGTGAGCTTTTATTCTATACTTCTCTCCTGGGTAGAACAACCAGCCTATTCCTCCATTTTGGGTCTTCTCATGTTCCCTGTCCATGGGGAGACAAGTCTCCTCCCTTCTTAGACTGGGAGAATAAATCCTAAGCCACTGACTTAAGAGCTTGATGATGGATTAAGGTCATATGTCATGCCCATAAATCAATTTAATCTGATGCCTAAAATCATCAGCTAATCAATATTTTTAAAGCACTACCTCTGTTTAAGCCCTTATAGTAGGATAGAGACATAGAAGGGAGTTTTGAGCCATTCATACCAGGAGGATGGGAGTCTAGTTGGGAAAATCCATTCATAAAAAGATGACTGAAATACAAGGTTGTAAATGACAAGGATCAAAGGAGATATAAAGTGCTCAAGTGATTCAGAGGGGAGGGAGGGAACTTTCAGAAAGAGAAGTAAGGAAGGGAGGCTTTTATAGATGTCAGAGTTGGATAGGTGGAGGTGAGGTGAAAGGGCTTTCCAAGGGTCAGAAGAACATGTGAAAAGGTGAAAATTACAGGGGAAAAAAGAATGTTTGACAGGTGGTAAAGATGTCAATGTAGTTGAAACAGAAGGGTTTACAAATCCATTCAATTGTTCACAAATATTATTGAGTGATCACAATGTTCCATGCATTTATGGAAGCCATGGCTGATCTGGAGGCTAAGACCCAGATATAGCTGACCTTGAGAGCCATGCCAGGGAGTTTAAATTCATTCAGTAGGTTAGCATTTCCCACTGACAATGTGTAAGATGATTTTAGGTGGTACCCATAGAAAGCTATTAATTATGTGAAATCATTTCATGTGGATTTTAGCAAACACACATAAGTATCACCTCAAATCTCTCCTTTTATGAATGATGTTGCTTAGGATAAGTCTAAAATAGATAATAAGTGCAAAATAATCAGAGCAAGTTAAAGGAAAATATTAAAAGATTATAATCTGCAACAGGGACTCACTGAGATCATGAATTAAGTATATACTTGGTGAAATGCTGCCAAAGATGACAGAGAATTTCTAAATTGGTGGTCCTTAGCATCTTTGGTGCTGTGGATCCCTTTGAGAATCTGATGGCAAATGCCTTCAGGGCTTCCTTATATGCTCATTACCTGAGACAAGTATGCAGAAGCTTTGGGCTCACTGTAACTTCAGATAGGAAGTCAACATGACAGTATTTGGAGGTATGCTTCCAAGACTAAGATTAGAAGTGTGCTTCTAAGACTTTTACAGAGTTGTTTCATAAACATTCTTGAGTGAGTTGTATGTACCATACTTCATGCCAGGTGCTAGGGGTATAAGAGTAGTGCTAGGGGTATAAGACTAAGGCAACCACTCTAGTTCCAGGATTCATTTTCTCCCATTCCTCTTTACAGAGGACCATATACTCAAAATCGACTGCTGTGACCTTCTTGGTTTATGGCTGTCTTATTGACCTTGTCAGGTTTTGTTGCTGAGAACAGAAGTCAGCAAGCTTATTCTGTAAAGGGTCAGACAGATAATAACTATTTTAAGCTTTGAAGGCCATATGCTCTCTGTTGTGACTATTGAACTCTGCCATTGTAGTGCAAAAGTAGCCATAGACAATACAAAAACAATGTATGAGGCTGTGTTCCAATAAAACTTTACCCAAAAGCAGGTACCAGGCTAATTTTGGCCCATAGGCTATAAGTTACCAAACTCTGATACATATGGAAGCCTTTTAGGAAGACCAGTGCCCAGCTAACTATGTAGGGATCTCCACCCACTACAAACACAAAAATTAAAACACCATGGGGTCCTCATCCCTGACAAGAAAAGAACAATCACCACATGTCCCATTTGGTGGCTCTTTGTTGGTTAGGAAATTTGGGGACTTGCCCACACAATTTCCAAGGTCCCTCTCAGTTCTGTAATTCTGTGGCTGATGAGCTACTCAAAAGCAAGGCTGGCTAAGTTTTATCCCATCCATTAGACCCATACTTTCCATTTTAGTCTTGGCAGCTGAACTCTTTTGGGCATTCTACCACCAACCTTCTGGGATTTCCTGTGTCACAGAATGTTGACATTGTGTTTGTTCTCATTGATCTTCTCCCTTCATTCTTTCTGCATTAAGCTTAATGCATGGGAAGGCCTTCTTATTACATAAATAAGCATCTGTTTTTCTCTGAGACCCACTGCAAATCTGATTTTTGCAAATTTCTTTTTTTCAGATCTGTTTTCCCAACCAGCCAGTTTTAATGGGCTCCGAAAATATCCTCTCCTCTTCAATGTGTCCATTCCTCATCATGAAGAGGTCATCATGGCTGAACTTAGGCTGTACACACTGGTACAAAGGGATCGTATGATATACAATGTTGTAGACCAAAGAATTACCATCTTTGAAGTGCTGGAGAGCAAAGGGGATAATGAGGGAGATAGAAACATGCTGGTCTTGGTGTCAGAGGAGATCTATGGAACCAACAGTGAGTGGGAGACATTTGATGTCACAGATGCCATCAGAGGTTGGCAAAAGTCAGGCTCATCCACCCACCAGCTGGAGGTCCGCATTGAGAGCAAACATGGTGAAGCTGAGGATGCCAGCAATGGACGGCTGGAAATAGACACCAGCGCCCAGAATAAGCATAACCCTTTGCTCATCGTGTTTTCAGATGACCAAAGCAGTGACAAGCAGAGGAAAGAGGAACTGAATGAAATGATTTCCCATGAGCAACTTCAAGAGCTGGACAACTTGGGCCTGGATGACTATTCCAGTGGACCTGGGGAAGAGGCTTTGTTGCAGATGAGATCCAACATCATCTACGACTCCACTGCCCGAATCAGAAGAAATGCCAAAGGAAACTACTGCAAGAGAACCCCGCTCTACATCGACTTCAAGGAGATTGGGTGGGACTCCTGGATCATTGCTCCACCCGGATACGAAGCCTATGAATGTCGTGGTGTTTGTAACTACCCCCTGGCAGAGCATCTCACACCCACAAAGCATGCAATTATCCAGGCCTTGGTCCATCTCAAGAATTCCCAGAAAGCCTCCAAAGTCTGCTGTGTGCCCACAAAGCTAGAGCCCATCTCCATCCTCTATTTAGACAAAGGCGTCGTCACCTACAAGTTTAAATACGAAGGCATGGCCGTCGCCGAATGTGGCTGTAGATAGAAGAGGAATCCTGTGGCTTATTTAATAACTGTAAATGTGTATATTTGGTGTTCCTATTTAATAAGATTATTTAATAAGGGTGTACAGTACTAGAGGCTTGCTGTCTTCCAGAAATGGACAGGTCAGTATGTTGTAGGAAATGCATATTTTGCTTTATAGTTAAGTCCCTTTCGATCTGTTTTCTCTTTGGACTTGCCATTTCCTGGCAATGCCACCTCCATGTTGATTCGAAAACAACCCCAAGGCAAAATACAGTATCAAAAGATACATACTTGTGTGTGTATATGAGTACATACATGAACTTATGAACATCTTTTGGTTCTGTGCAAGCAGATTATACTCACCTACATGCATGACCCACTCAAATGTGTGTATATTAAAGGCCAATGGCATGTTCTCTGTTACCTCTTCTCTGAGTAGGATTTATGTCAAGATAATATGCATCAGGGATTTAATCATCCTTGGAAGTATTATACTTCCTAAATACTCTAGAAATGTAAGTGTAGCTTTTGTCACTTGAGTTTCTGTGGTTGCTCAGAGACGCAGGGACTGGCAAAGGATGTTTGAAGGGAAGGGTTAATTGATGTAGGAACCAAAGGGACTCAAGAGGTCTTGAAGGTACAACAGGAAAAATGAGCCCATTGGGGACCAATGTGCCCCAGAAGGCAGCTCCTGGCCAAGGAAGGAAAACAGAAGAAACTGCATGAAATATGCTCCTGAGACAATAGGAAAGTAAGGTCATGTGTACTGGCCATTGCTGCTGCAGAGGATAGAGGGGTCCCGAGGGCACCTGAAGGAAAGAAAGGAAGAAAGGGAAGAGGATATTGATGCTATCTTCAGAGGCTATCCCTAGATGTGTCTGTAACATCATAAACGATTTTATTTAAAGAATTAAATATTTTGGACAAAATAAAACTACCAAAGACTAAGAGGAGATAAATTAGAAGGGACCTGTCTGTTGGAAGAAGGGATGTTAATATCTTTCTTCACCTGTTAACGCTGTTCCCTGTCCTCGCATCCCTGCTTTTCTCTCTACTCCATCCTCTTCCTTCCCTCTTTCTTCTTTGCCCTAGTGCCTCATGTCTTCCTCCCATGCCTGTGTCCCACTCTTCCCTGGCCTTCATTACACATGCTGTGAGCTGCAAAGGGGCACCTAAATGCCTTCGCTGTCAGAGTGAAAGGAGTTCGTGTTTTAATTTCTAAATCTTCCTCTGATATTTAATTTGATTTTATTTTAATAATATCCTTTGTCAAATGTTTTGTTCATGAAGAATACTTATATATAAGAAAAAAGAAAACCAGAATAAGTAAGTATAAGAAAAAGAAAACCAGAGTCCAAATGAATGGATGAAAAAATAAACAAAAAAATAAATGGATTTATGAGTAGACGCACAACCAAATGACTTAAAAGCTAAGGCTGAATTTTGAAATAATGTTTGCTTCATGGTAGAAACCCAGTAACGTTCCCATCTTCTCATTTTACCATCGTCCCATTTTGCAACTGGCCAGGACTGAAAGTATTGGGGAAGTGTTCTGGACAGGAAGAGTCTGGTGGGTTTTCCTGGCAGGTGACAGGCTCCAGTCTTAACCTCCACCATTTCCCTCTACCCGGCAAGCGGACCCTGGGCTTTGTGCAGGAGGAGCCAGAGCAGAGCAGTTTCCAAACCATTCCAGCATCTCCAGGCAGGGAATGTTGATGGTTCATGTTAGAACCAGGAATGTGGTTTCCAGGACATCACCCCCCATTCATCCCTGCTCATCTTAAGGAATGTTTCCTTAAAAAGTCTGGCACCTCTCTTTTTTTTGGACCCTGGAAAACAATCAGCCCCTTTTGCAAATCTCTTAAGGTTATAAACACAAACTGCACTAGACAATAGAGACAAGGAAAACTATTTGGAAGAACTTTTGCCCAATTTGAACCTCAGCTTTCTAGATCTATTGTCCACTGAGTGAATCCTGGGGAATTCGTTGTTCCTGGAAGAGTGATATTTTGACCATCAGTGGGTATTCAGTGATTGATACCTTGAGAAAGTCATGATACTTTGAGAAAGTCAATCACTATTTGTGGAATAGACTCCATATAACATAATGTGTGTGTGTTTGTGTGTGTGATATATAGCTGGCTTTGGACAGCCACACTTAGTGCCCTCAGTGGAATGTGGTACATCCTTAATACTCCATGGTACACAATGTATACTCACATACTCCAAGGTACTTCTTATCCTTCCTAAAGGATACTGTAATAGATACACAGTAAAACCTCAGCTGACCAGGATAGTCCTGGTTAGATAAAAATTAAGCAAAATTTTCTTTATGTCTAATACATATGACAGTAGTGTACTGGTAAATGCCTTTCAACCAGCAATCCAGGGTGGGAAAAAGCCCCGATTTGTGGATTTCAATGCTGTAAATGCTCTTACTATAGTCTATCTTGAGCTACCAATGTGATGTCAACTGGCTTGCAAAATGAAAACTTAAGTCAGCTCTTGGGGGCTGTGCACTGGTGCTGACACACCGCTGACATTTAGTATCCCACTGACATTAGCACACCGCTAACATTAGCACCCTGATACTAGAATGTTAAGGATGTGCCAGCCCTGCTTTCCACTATGTGCGCTGCTGGCTCTGGGCTTCTGGAGCAATCTTGTCTCGAGCACTTATAGTCACTCTTCTGTTAAAGAGATACGAAAATATGGGCTGTTGGCGATGAGGCTTCGTAGCCCAGTTGTCTCTCTTTTTTCCCATCCAGATGTAAACCAGCATTTTTATTATTGTCTGCTTCCCTGTGGAAAGGAAGTACAGAGAGCAACATATTGGTTATTCAAATGTTGCTAGCTGCATTTTTTTTTGGCTTTCCTTTTATCAGAAAGTGCAAAGACACAGCCCATAGAGGAATTCTCCCAGCTCCCACGGGGGTCCCTGGCTGCATACCTGCATCACTTCCAACTCACTGCATTGACAGGAAGCCAGAATATCGTCAGATCCTTAAAAGGGTAGAACCTTACTAATGTTTCTCTTGTCATAGACTTTCTGCTGGGTCCCATGCCAATCTTTTTTTTTTTTTTTTTAACCATTTTATGGCAGAATTATTATTACCAAAGTTGATATATCTCAACAACTCTAAAAGGGAATTATAGCAGAGGGACCTGGGCAGCCCACAGACAAAATATTCATGTAAGAGTTTCTAGGCTTCCCACTATTTATTGATTGATATATTTATTGTTGTAATATATTGTAGAATACCAAATATTTTATTTTTATGTCTGTGATTCCCTTTTGGATAGAGAGTCTTCTGGCTTCAGAGTATGGCTTACGTATAATATATGGTCTGTATTTCCATATCTCTTTTTTTGCATCAGAATGTTCTGTTGATTTAAGGTATCTTGCCATAGCTTGCCATAATTTCGTGTATTTGTGTCCTGCAGGCATGCTGTGCCTACAAGCATGCTTTGTAGTTTATTTTCTGATTTGTAAATGGTACAATTTTAACTGAAGTGTAGACATTCCAGCAAATATTTAATCAATACATTGTCATGAATTTCCATCAAGTGATGTTGTCAGTTTATCACAAGAGGCAAATATTGTCAGGTTGTGAGAAAATATGATTGCTACTCAGTAAATGGAAATACCATTTAAATGAATCTTTTTATCCCCCAAAGCTGGCACTTCCCCTCTGAATTTACCTATTGCCTTCACTAACCCAGAAATTCAAGACATAATTGGTCAAATTCATTTGTAATTGGATCGATTACTTTGTAAATGTCAAAAATGCTAGCTTAATGAACTCTAAAAGAGTTTGCCCCAAAGTGCCTGATTCTTTCCTGATGCATTAATTTTGGTCTGGGATATTAATAACAAAAACTTTATTTTATTTTAGAACTGTTACTAAATGTTTCAGTATTTGTTATGATTTATATTCTTCAAGTAAAAGATATTTTCATATAAGAGAATTTTATGTATTACATCTTAATTCATCAACAAACTATAAAGCCAGCAGGGTTTTGGCCAACCCTTTTTAACTTGTCTGGAACACAGAAGGGATGTTGCCCTTTTGAAGGACTGTAGATCTTTTCAGAGTCGCTATGGGCCATTCTCAACCCTTTGCAGTTCTGCAAGCTCGCGTGTGGTGCAAGAGGAAATGCTGCTATGACTCTGTGCATTTCCTTGCCCCTAGACAAGAACAGTTGATTTCATACATTAAATGGAAGGTAAACATGACTATGCAAGAGAAGCATACAGGGGTGTTTCTGCATGTGGACATATTTTTCATTAGTTAAAAACCCCTCATGGAATAACTGTTTGTTATGATTAGCATGTTTTTATCACGCACGAGCACTGGTTTTGTAAGCACCTGGCTTAATGGTAGTGGGGCGGCCAATGTGCCAGTGCCCGCTGACTGAGCATTCATGAACGTTGGAAATCCGGGAACACCACCGACACACCGAATCAGCTGACGCACGTTCATGTTCTTGGATAAAACCTGTTCATTATCTATGTCCAGATTTGTATAGTTATCACCAGACTAAAATGAAGATGGAAATAAATATTTTACCCTGTGTTCATAAACCAAATGTGTACAGAGTCTTTTCAAATAAAAAAAATATTTTGATGATAGTTATTTGCAGCTTATTTTGCCTTGAGGTGAAATATTGAGTTTTGCACATACCCCTCTTTCTCATTTTTCTACTTGATAACATACCCAGATGGAATAAAACTAATTGCTATATTAATAGAGAATGGTCCAAAGAAACCATAAGTTGTTTTGAGCTTGTAAGTGACCTCCGTAGAGAGTGGGATTTTGTTGTTCCGTTGTTCTCCCACTTTATATGACTTTGTGTAATTCCCATTAATGCCACAGGCATTCATAGAAAGTACAACTGGCTCCCCTTTGTCAGTAGCTGGGAAATATTTCTTCTTTGAATAAATACCAAATGAGTCAGATTAAATGCAACAGTCCTGGCCAACAGGCAGACTCTGCCCCTTGTCGAAGAAGGAGATTCATTCTTATGGCAGAATGTGGAATTTGAAGGGCACAGGGACAGCCCCAGGTAGAATAAAATTTCTTCCATCAGAAAATCATCCTGCATCTCTTTTTTGAGGGGAAGTCTCACATGTCTCAGCTGGCAGGCTGAATCTGGCAAGTGCATCAGAGGGGAGCACAGCCTTCGTCCCTGGATGAGCTCTGTTAAGGTGAGACAGGGTTCTAGCCATGGAGGAAAGGGAGCTGAGAGCCCAAGATGGGGTTGAGCCCGGGGATGGTCTACACAGGCCTGAAAAGCCACTCCTGTAACTTGATTTTGAATTCTTTAGCAACCTATTCATTCTCTTCTTTAAATAAGTTAATTTATAAAAGTTTGTCACAGTGTGGAGTCTGGAACCATTCCTTGCAATTGGTTTGACCTGAGCACAGCTATGCTGGACCAGCCACCTTGTACTTGGATTTCTTTCCCACTGATACAGCTGAAATTGCAGTGGGCAGACACAGAGCTGCAAGTTATTTGGGGGGTAGCTTGTTTACAAAGTAAGACAAACAACTATCTTCAAAGCACAAATTATACACTTGTAATGTTACAGGTTCTAATAGTAATCTTAATGCAAATTGAGCTTTGTGGTATGGGGAAATCATGCCATGAGACTGCTGCATGTGACTCCAGTCACATGAACAAGAACTCACTTTTATGTAGAAGTGACTATGAACGAGAATCCACTTTCATATAACAGTGACTATTTGTAAATAAGGGGCCTATTTGAAGAAGGTGAGAGCTTGTTAACTTGGGTGGTTATAAATGGATTATGTGATTACCACCAACTCACTCTCCTGAACTGTCAGTTTACAAGAAACAGTTCCCGCTCTCTCTCTTAACCTTCCTCGGACTTCACACAGATCTAAAGTAGCTCATCTCATTCCAAGAAGAAAGCCCAGAAAGACGTGGAAACTTCAATACATTTTTACTCTTAAATGTGATTCTGAGAATCTTATAAAAAATTTAGGACACTCAGTTCAAAGTAAGATTGATGGGAGGTGTGAAGTACCATTGTCAACTCAAGATTTGCTAGAAAGATTTCACACACAAAACACTGACCCCACTTCCTTGAATAACATGGGAATGGTTTTAGAAAATTTAGTTCTAGCTCCTTATTAGTATCTCTGCCTAAAATGTATAACATAACCTTACTAATTATGAGAAAACATCAGATAAACCTATTTTAAGAAGATTCTGCACTCTTAAAAAGTCAAAGGCAAAGAAAGATTGGGAAACTCTTATAGATTAAAAGAGACTAAAGAATCATAACTAAGTGCAGCATGTGCCTCTGAGTTGGATTCGAGACCCCTCCAAAAACTGGCAAAAAGCACATTATCTTTTGTTAAGTTCATTGCTGCCACAGCTGGTAGAGAGTCCAACTTCATCCATTGTTTACTCTCAAATGACATTAATTTGTAAAAGTCTTCTGCATGGTTATTGCCCTTTTTCTGAAGCTGTGAGAAGCTGTACAGGAGTAACAAGGCTTTTGCTCAATGCAATGTCCAAGAAGCAGGTAGACAGCGTTAGAAATGAAACCTTTCTTTGCCTAGTAGCCAAACTCAATGCAAGGAACAGAGCTGAGGGGAAAGTGCTCATCACATGGCAAACCTGATGTTAATAAATGAGCTGCAACCAAACATTTTCCTGAAATAACCAAGCACAACATGCTTTTCAGGCAATAAGCCATCTGTTTCAAGTATTTAGAAAATGGAACTCCAATCACTGGTAATTTGAACTTCCTTATACCCCAGTTCAATGTTTGATAAGGCAAGAGTGCGAACAGCATGGGAACTGAGTTACTATATTAAGAAATGCAGCAAGAACAAAAACCAGCCCCCTGCAGTTATTTTGTTTATATCCGGACCCATCTGTTTTAATTAACATAATATTTACATGAGACCAGCTCCTGTTACGTCTTTTGCTACAAATGTCACATGTTTTATTCTTTGTTGTTGTTGTTCTTGCTTTTAAAAGAGATCCTGCAAAAGCACAGTTGCAGACTGTGCCTGAATGAGGTGTACACAGTAAAATTACACCTGCATTCTAGCTCCTAAGGGCCAGGCTCACCCACTTTGTACAGTTTGGGGTCAGATACCAGGTTGCCAGATGAAATACAGGATGCCCAATTAAATGTGAATCTAAGATCAAACCATGAGTAGTTTGTTTAGTAAAAGTCTGCCTCAAATATTGTACAGGACATACTTACACTAAGTAATGTTTGTTGACTACCTGAAATTCACATTTAGTTGGATGTTTTTATCTGCTAAATCTGGCAGCCTAAGTCAGGTATTGCTCAGAAGGTTGCACAAGTGGAAAGAGCCACAGAAAGATGAAGAAATTTGCCCCTTCATTCCTAGAGGGGCTATTCAGAAGATGACTAATTACAAAGCATTAGTTTATTTACACTAAACGAATTATTTTAGTAAGATTCTTCATTGAAGAATAGCTTTGAGATTTGAAGTGGAAATTTACTTGACCATGTCTGCCAATGCTAAAAACAGTAGTAACACCTGAAAATCATCATGCCTAGCTTATGTGTGAAGAAACTGAGTCACAGAGAAGGAGGCATATTCTTAGAGGTCATTCAACCATGCAGAAGCAGAACTGGAATTGCAAACCCAAGCAGCTCACTTCCAGCAACCAAGCCCTTCACCACTATGCCATGCTGCCTTCCACTTAAAACTACAAAAGTAGTAAACTTTCACATCAATTTTCCTACATAATCTGCCTGTCAACAAACTGGAAACCCCCGAGCTTTGGCAGGCGACACTGAGTAGGCCTCATACCTCAGGATCCAGGCCACCTACCATTCTTCCATCTCTCCCGTGGGGCTTCCCATGGAAGCTTCCTGCCTCTTGCTTTCCTTCCCTCTTTAGAGCTGTCCTTCACTACTGCATCTTTGAGAGTTTTCTCCCTGCAATAAGGGTGCTTCCTCTTCCTGCCCTTTCTCAATGTATGGGTCCCTTAGGTTAAGAGATCACTGAGAATTCTGCAGAGATGGAATGACAAAAAGGAAAGGTCAGAGTCACATAAACAGGTTGGATAACCCTATAGAGACCCTGGGGCACTCATTTGGTCTCTGAGTCCTCTCAGCCATCACCAGAATTGCCCAGATGTTTCTCTCAAGGCTGGGAGCCTAGAAGGTGTTGGGTGTGAGACCAGGATGCTCTGCCCACGGCTCGAAGAGGAATCAGCCTGACACTGCTGGCTGATCTCATGCCCCAAAGATTCCGCCAGGGTCTTGGCCAGCTGTGTCTTTGCAGGATTTCTCCCCTCCCTCTCTTATGAAATCTGTCTGTCAACTAACTGGAAACTCCCAAGCCTTAGTGAGGGGACACCGCATGGACCTGAGATATTTTTCTTCCCTCTTTTTTTTTTTTTTTGAGACGGAGTTTCGCTCTTGTTACCCAGGCTGGAGTGCAATGGCGCGATCTCGGCTCACCGCAACCTCCGCCTCCTGGGTTCAGGCAATTCTCCTGCCTCAGCCTTCTGAGTAGCTGGGATTACAGGCACGCGCAACCGTGCCCAGCTAATTTTTTGTATTTTTAGTAGAGACGGGGTTTCACCATGTTGACCAGGATGGTCTCGATCTGTTGACCTCGTGATCCACCCGCCTCGGCCTCCCAAAGTGCTGGGATTACAGGCTTTCTTTCCTCTTTGAACCCCACTAGGGAAGAGACATGTTTCCCTAGAACTTCAGAAGATTCTCAACTGAACTGCCGACATTTTCACTACCTTTCCTGGGAGTCTCTCCAACATCAAGTCCTGAACACCCTACCCTCAAGGTTCTCTTTTTGTTTTTAATGTTGACTTCACCTATTTTAGATTTTGTTAGATTCATTAAAAGTGAAATTCCAGGAGAAAAGGCTATGCACATTTGACATATGTGATTCTGAGAGATACTACTAAAAATCACTCTCCAAAACTTTACATCAAATTAAAATCAATAAGCTGCATATAAGTGCTGTTTCTATAGTTTCCAATATTCAATACTATTGTTTTTCTCAATGGATCCTGTTATGAATTGAATTGTGTCCCCCTAGAAAGATATGTTGAAACCCTAACCCCCTATACCTTAGAATGTGACCTTATTTGGAAATAGGGTCTTCATAGAGGTAATGAAGTTAAAATGAGATCCTTAGGGTAGATCTAACCCATTAAGATTGTTATCCTTATAGAAAGGGCAAATTTGGACACAGGGACAGACATGAACATGGGGAGAATGCCATTGAACATGACGGTAAGGATTACAGTGATGTTCCTACAAGTCAAAGAGCACCAAAGATTGCCAGAAAGTCCCCAGAAACTACAGGAGAAGTAAAGTACAGATTCCCCTCACAGCCGTCGGAAAGAACCAACGCAGCCTACACCTTGATCTTGTACTTCTAGATCCTGAAACTGGGAGATGAATAAATTTCTGTTGTTTAGAACAGTTTGTGATACATTGTTACAGCAGGCCTAGAATATTGTGACAGATGCTAAGTACAGTAATTCCTTGCTGTAAATTTATTTCCTTCATGATTTTTGTTTCTTTTTTTATTGTGCTTTAGGTTCTGGGGTACCTGTGCAGATCATGCAGGATTATTGTATAGGTATACACATGGCAATGTGGTTTGCTGCCTCCATCCCCCCATCACCTACATCTGGCATTTCTCCCCATATTATGCCTCCCGGACCTCCCCATCTGCCTGCTGTCCCTCCCTTGGCCTCCGCCAACAGACCCCAGTGTGTGATGCTCCCCTCCCTGTGTCCATGTGTTCTCATTGTTCATCACCCACCTATGAGTGAGAACATGCAGTGATTGATTTTCTGTTCTTGTGTCAGTTTGCTGAGAATGATGGTTTCCAGACTCATCATGTCCCTAAAAAGGACACAGACTCATCATTTTTTATGATTGCATAGTATTCCAGGGTGTATATGTGCCACATTTTCCTTGACCAGTCTATCGTCAATGGCCATTTGGGTTGGTTCCAGGTCTTTGCTATTGTCAACAGTGCCACTATGAACATACATATGCATATCTCTTTATAACAGAACAATTTATAATCCTTTGGGATTATACATATACAAAGGACAATTTATAATCCTTTGGGATTATACATACACAAAGGACAATTTATAATCCTTTGGGATTATATCTATCCTAGTAATGGTATTGCTGGGTCAAATGGAATTTCTATTTCTAGGTCCTTGAGGAAGCACCACACTGTCTTCCACAATGGTTGAACTAATTTATACTCCCACCAACAGCATAAAAGTGTTCCTATCTCTCTACATCCTCTTTGGCATCTGTTATCTCCAGATTTTTTAATGATTGCCATTCTAACTGGTGTGAGGTGATATCTCAATGTGGTTTTAATTTGCATTTCTCTAATAATAAGTGATAATGAGCATTTTTTCATATGTTTGTTGTCATCATATATTTCTTCTTTTGAAAAGTGCCTGTTCATGTCTTTCACCCACTTTTGGATTGGTTTGTTTGTTTTTTGCTTGTAAATCTGTCTTATTTCTTTGTAGATTCTGGATATTAGCCCTTTGTCAGATGAGTAGATTGCAAAATTTTTTCCCCATTCTGTTGGCTGCCAGTTCACTCTAATGATTTCTTTTGCTGTACAGAAGCTCTGGAGTTTAATTCGATCCCATTTGTCTATTTTGGCTTTTGTTGACAATGCTTTTGGTGTTTTAGTCATGAAGTCCTTGCCTATGCCTATGTCCTGAATGGTTTTGCCTAGGTTTTCTTCTAGGGTTTTTATGGTGTTTGGTCTTAGGTTTAAGTCTTTAATCCATCTGAAGTTAATTTTAGTGTAAGGTGTCAGGAAGGCGTCCAGTTTCTGCTTTCTGCACACTCCTAGCCAGTTTTCCCAATACCATTTATTGAACAGGGAATCCTTTCCCCATTGCTTGTTTTGGTCAGGTTTGTCAAAGATCAGATGGTTGTAGATGTGTGTCGCTACCTCCAGGGGCTCTGTTCTGTTCCATTGGTCTATATCTCTGTTTTGGTACCAGTACCATGCTGTTTTGATTACTATAGCCTTGTAGCATAGTTTGAAATCAGGTAGTGTGATGCCTCCCAGCCTTGTTCTTTTTGCTTAGGATTTTCTTGGCTATGCAGGCTCTCTTTTGATTTCATATGAAGTTTAAGGTGGTTTTTTCCAGTTCTGTGAAGAAGGTGATTGGTAGCTTGATGGGGACAGCATTGAATCTATAAATTACTTCTGGCAGTATGGCCATTTTCACAATATTGATTCTTCCTAACCATGAGCATCATGTAATCTTTCTCCATCTGTTTGTGTCCTCTCTAATTTCCCTGAGCAGTGGTTTGTAGTTCTCCTTGAAGAGGTCCTTTACCTCCTTTGTTAGTTGTATTCTTAGATATTTTATTCTCTTTGTAGCAATTGTGAATGGGAGTTTCTCATGATTTGGATCTCTGTTAGTCTGTTATTGGTGTATAGGAATGTTTGTGATTTCTGCACATTGATTTTGTATCTAGGACTTTGCTGAAGTTGCTTATCAGTTTAAGGAGATTCTAGGCTGAGATGATAGGGTCTTCTAAATATACAATCATGTCATCTGCAAATAGAGACAGTTTGACTTCCTCTTTTCCTAATTGAATACCCTGTATTTTTTTTCTTACCTAATTGCTCTGGCTAGAACTTTCAATACTATATTGAATAGGAGTGGTGAGAGAGGGCATCCTTGTCTAGCTCCAGATTTCAAAGGGAATGCTTCCAGTTTTTGCCCATTCAGTATGATATTGGCTGTAGGTTTTTCATAAATAGCTTTTATTGTTTTGAGATATGTTCCTTCGATACCTAGTTTATTGAGAGTTTTTAGCATAAAGCACTGTTGGATTTTATCGAAGGTCTTCTCTGCATCTATTGAGATAATCATGTGGTGTTTGTCTTTGGTTCTGTTTATGTGGTGGATTATGTTTATAGACTTGTGTATGTTTCATCAGCCTTGCATCCCTGGAATAAAGCCTACTTGATCGTGACAGATAAGCTTTTTGATGTTCTATTGCAATCAGCTTGCCAGTACTTTATTGAAGATTTTTGCATCTATGTTCATCATGGATATTGTCCTGAAGTTTTATTTGTTTGTTGAGTCTCTGCCAGGTTTTCGTATCAGGATGATGTTGGTCTCATAAAATGATTTGGGAAGGATTCCCTCTTTTTGGATTGCTTGGAATAGTTTCAGAAGGAATGGTACCAGCTCCTCTTTGTATGTCTGATAGAATTTGTCTGTGAACCTGTCTGGTCCTGGACTTTTTTTGGTTGGTAGACTCTTAATTGCTGCCTCAACATCAGAACTTGTTATTTGTCTATTCAGGATTTCAGCTTCTTCCTGGTTTAGGCTTGGGAGGGTACAAGTGTCTATGAATTTATCCATTTCTTCCAGGTTGACTGGTTTATGTGCATAGGGTTGTTTGTAATAATCTCCGATTTTAGTTTGTATTTTGGTGGAATCTGTGGTGATATCCCCTTTATTGTTTCTTATTGTATCTATTTGATTCTTCTCCCTTTTGTTTTTTATTAATCTGGCTTGGGGTCTGTCTATTTTGTTGATCTTTTCAAAAAACCAGATCCTGGATTTATTGATTTTTCAAAGGATTGTTTGTGTCTCTATCTCCTTCAGTTCTGCTCTGATGTTAGTTATTTCTTGTCTTCTGCTAGGTTTTGAATTTTTTTGATTTTGCTCCTTTAGCTCTTTCAACCTTGATGATAGGGTGTCGATTTTAGATCTTTCCTTGCTTCTCATGTGGGCACTTATTGTTATAAATTTCCTTCTAGACACTGCTTTAAATGTGTCCCAGAGATTCTGGTATGTTGTGTCTTCATTCTCATTGGTTTCAAACAACATCTTTATTTCTACCTTTATTTCATTGTTTATGCAGTCAATGTTCAGGAGCCAGTTGTTCAGTTTCTGTGAAGCTGTGCGGTTCTGAGTTAGTTTCTTAATTCTGAGTTCTAATTTGATTGCCCTGTGGTCTGAGAGACTGTTATGATTTCCATTCTTTTGCATTTGCCAAGGAGTGATTTACTTCCAATTATATGGTCAGTTTTAGAGTAGGGCAATGTGGTGCTGAGAAGAATGTATATTCTGTGAATTTGGGGTGGAGGTTTCTGTAGATGTCTATGAGGTCCACTTGGTCCAGATCTGAGTTTAAGTCCTGGATATCCTTGCTGATTTTCTGTCTCGTTGATCTGTCTAACATTGACAGTGGAGTGTTAAAGTCTCCCACTATTATTGTATGGGAGTCTAAGTCTATTTGTAGGTCATTAAGAACTTGCTTTATGCACCTGGGTGCTCCTGTATTGGGTGAGTATAAATTTAGGATTGTTAGCTTTTCTTGATGCATTGATCCTTTTACCATTATATAATACCGTTCTTTGTCTTTTTTGATCTTTGTTGGTTTAAAGTCCATTTTATCAGAAACTAGGATTGCAACTCTGCTTTTTATTGCTCTCCATTTGCTTGATAAATCCTCTTCCATCCCTTTATTCTGAGCCTATGTGTGTCCTTGCACACAAGATGGATTTCCTGAATACAGCACATCAATGGGTCCTGACTTTTTATCCAATTTGCCAGTCTGTGTCTTTTGACTGGGGATTTTAGCCCATTTACATTTAAGGTTAATATTGTTGTGTGTGAATTTGATCCTGCCATTTTAATGCTAGCTGGATGTTTTGTCTGTTAGTCGATGCATTTTTTTTCATTAAGTTGATGGTCTTTACCATTTGGTATGTTTTTGGAGTGGTGGGTACTGGTTGTTCCTTTCCTTGTCTAGTGCTTCTTTCTGGAGCTTTTGTAAGGAAGGCCTGGTGGTGATGAAATCTCTCAGCAATTGCTTGTCCATAAAGGATTTTCTTTCTCCTTCACTTATGAAGCTTAGTTTGGCTGTATATGAAATTCTAGGTTGAAAGTTCTTTTCTTTAAGAATGTTGACTATTGGCCCTTACTCTCATCTGGCTTGTAGGGTTTCTGCTGAGAGATTGCGTGTGAGTCTAATGGGCTTCCCTTTGTGGGTAACCCAACTTTTCTCTCTGGTTGCTCTTGGCATTTTTTCCTTCATTTCAACCCTGGTGAATCTGATGATTATGTGCATTGGGGTTGCTCTTCTTGAGGAATATCTTTGTGGTGTTTTCTGTATTTTCTAGATTTGAATGTTGGTCTGTCTTGCTAGGTTGGGGAAGTTCTCCTGGATAATATCCTGAAGAGTGTTTTCTAGCTTAGATTCATTCTCTCTCTCACATTCAGGTACACCTATCAAACGTAGATTAGGTCTTTTTACATAATCTCATATTTCTTGTAGGCTTTGTTCATTTCTTTTCACTCTTTTTTCTCTATTCTTGCCTTCTCATTTAATTTCATTGAGTTGTTCTTCAGTCTCTGATATCCTTTCTTCTGTTTGGTTGATTTGGCTATTGAAACTTGTATATGCTTCACGAAGTTCTCATCCTGTGCTTTTTAGCTCCATCAAGTTGTGTATATTCTTCTCTAAGCTGTTTATTCTCATTAGCATCTCATCTAACCTTTTTTCTAGGTTCTTAGTTTCTCTGTATTGGGTTAGCACATGGTCTTTTAACTCTGAGAAGTTTGTTATTACCCACCTTCTGAAGCCTGTTTCTGTCAATTCATCAGATTCATTCTCCATCCATCTTTGATACCTAGCTGGTGAGGAGTTGTGATCCTTTGGAGGAGAGGCATCATGGTTTTTGGTGTTTTCATCCTTTTTGTGCTGGTTTCTTCCCATCTTGGTGGCTTTATCTACCTGTGGTCTTTGTAGTTGATGACTTTCAGATGTGGTCTCTGGGTGGACATCCTTTTTGTTGATGATGAAGTTATTTCTTTCTGTTTCTTAGTTTTTCTTCTAACAGGCCCCTCTGCTGCAGGACTGCTGGAGGTCTACTCCAGACCCTGCTTGCCTGGGGATCACCTACAGGGTCAGCAGAACAGTAAGGGTTGCTGCCTGTTTCTTCTTCTATTATCTTAGTCCCAGAAAGGTACCTGTCACATGTTGGCCTGAGCTCTCCTTTATAAGTTGTCTCTTTGGGTATACCAGGGTTGGGGAACTGCTTGAGGAGACAGTCTGTCCCTTATAGGAGCTCAAGTGCTGTGCTGGGAGCTCTGTTGTGCTGTGCAGAGATGCTGGGCAGGCACTTTGAAGTCTGCTGCAGCAGCACTCTTATTGCCTCTTTTCCCAGGTGCTCTGTCCTAGGAAGGTCAGCTTTATTTATATGTTCCTGTCATGCTGCTGCCTTTTTCATAGATGCCCTGCCCTGCCTGGAGTAATCTAGTCACAGTCTGCCTGCAGAGGTGCTGCTGAGCTGCCGCAGGCTCTGCCCAGCTGCTGGGTGAACTGCCTCGGTGTCGCGCTCCCCCCCAGCTGAGCTAGACTGTCCTGGGTCTAGCTTCACTTTCTGGGAAACTCTCAATCCAGAGCATTTCAGATTGCTTGTTTTGTGTGGGTGGTACCCACCAAGCCAGATCACCTGGCTCCCTGTCTCTGCCCCCTCCCTTTTAGTTGAATAGGCAGCTCTGTCTCCCAGGCATTCCAGATGCCAGTTGAGATGGCCACCCAGATTTGTGTGAGTTTCTGTGCACCAAGCAGGTACTGGCTGAAACCACCATGCCGAAAACTCCTGGCACTTTTTGGCCCAGGAATATCCTGGTCTGTGGGCAGTGAAAATTTGTTTGGAAATCTGGTGGGCACTCACCCTCTGCATTGTTTTTGCTGGGAACTGCACTCTGGAGCTGTTCCTATTCTGCCATCTTGGATCGGGATCTTCTTTAATGATTTAAATTTACTTAAAATTAAAATGTATTTCTTTAATGATTGGTGAGTTTGAACATATGTGACATATTTCTTAACCAGTTTTCTTCATTCCACAGCTAAACTTTTCCTTTTACCTAGTGTTTATATTTTTCTAGCGAATTTGTTGGAATTCTATATATTATGCTCAATACTTTGTCATATGCTATGAATAGTTTTTCCAGTTTGTTGCTTACCTTTTAACTTTTAAAAAATATTACATTTTGTTGTTTAAAAAGTTTACACTTTTATTTAGTCAACTCTGTCAGTCTTTTCCTTTGTGGCTTCTTTACTTAGGTGTGTCACGCTTAGAAGTGGTTTCTCTATGTCCAAATCATTAAAAGGTTTCATTGGCGTAGTCACTGTCATTTTTGGCCTAGTCTAATGTAACTGCCAAGAGAAGGAGAAAAGGTAGAGGGAAAAGGAAAGTGTCTTCTATTTCTGTCTCTCCCTTGGACTATCCTAGACCAAGTTCACATCATCTGAGCCTGAAAGAAGTTTAAAGCTTTACTTTCTCTGGGGATTTCTCCTGGAAAACCTCTCAATCTGCAGTTCCTGTGACATGAGTGCTGACTGCTTCCTCCTGCAAAGGCCAGAGAACCGGCAGTCCAGCCAGGCTCCTCTGTGCTAATGTCCCCTTATGCCTCCAGGCAGTCTTATTGGACAATGCCCCGTTATGGTTATCTGTCACTGTGTAACAAACCACACTCAAACAGTGCTTTCAACAATTACAATAATTTATTTTGCTCATAAATCTTGGGGTTGATTGGGCTTAGGGAGAAGATTCTCCCTTAAGATCTCATACCATCTGATGGTAACAGAGATGTCATCATTTTGAAGGCACCTGGGTTGGCGCTTCTTAGATCTCTTTGCCTATTCCCTCCACACTGTCTCTCTACATGGCTACCTCAAGGTAACCAGAAATTCTCTCAGGAACCGGTGGGGGGTGGGGAGAGAGAGACTGTATTGCCTTTTATTACCTAACCTTGAGAGACATGCAGCATTCTTTTCTCCTGGCCCCATATGGTAGGAGTGAGTCACAAGGCCAGTTTATAATCAAGGGGAGGAGAATTAGACTTCACCTCCTGATGGGAAGTGTGCTGATGAATTTTCAGACATCTTTGAAAACTCTCACAGATAAATTATAGGAATCCACCAAATGGGTTCTGTCTCTTCCATGCACTGCCTGTGCAGGGTCTTTAGGAAACACCCCTATCTTCCTTGCCCTGATGAACCCTAAGGGTGCAAGTCAGTCCCTGCTCAAAAACAGCTTCTCTTCTTCGCTCCTAGACCAGACCAGGCTGCCAGTCTCTTTCTTGACCTTAGATTTCAGGGTGGGCTCAGACTGGAGTCCTCTATGCCCCCTCTACTCTCAAATATAAAAACACATATCAAATTATTCCAGGGGTATTATTTAAATAACTTTTCCTATACCTGAAGTGAAGGATAGGCACTCTTCCTTCCCTCCAGTAAATTCCAATGATCAGCATTTGGCTAAGTAAATTAAGATTCACCCAAAAAGGAATTTGTTGACTAAAATCAAGGTTTGAAAAATACTTGTAGGCATGGAAAATATTCCTTAATGGGATAACAATTTTTCTTAAGTCAAATCATGACAGGTTTTTAAAACTTGGTGACCCAAGGTGACTGAATGATGTATTTAAGCTAGAGCCAAAGGTCCCTTTCAGTTCTTTTGCTTTACTAGTATATTTTAAAGCTATATTTGGAATGCTTGCACTTTGGACAGAGTAATCGCAGAAAAATTAACTAACTTAACTAAAGTCACTTTTCAATCAGAGAAAGGATTAATCACAAGATCTGGATTTCTCAACTTCTAGTATTAAGACTCAACCTTTTGCAGTGAAAGATATATTTGGAATTCTTGCACTTTGGACAAAGGAATCACAGAAAAATTAACTAAAGTCACTTTTCAATCAGTGAAAGGATTAATCACAAGATCTGGATTTCTCAACCTCAGGTATTAAGACTTAACCTTTTGCAATGACGCTGTTTCAGTGAAATTTTTTCCAAGATTTGCCTCAATACCTTTTTTTGTCTCAATGAGGCAGAAAATAAATAACAAAGAAAAATTTTCAGATTCTACTAGATAATATTCTGCATTTTCTAAACTTTCAGGAGTATACTTGAACAAAAACTGGATTTTTAACAAATAAATGCTGCCAAGGAATATTATTTAATAAGTAGGGATCCACATGATGCAACAGAATGTAATTTACTTGAGGAGCTGCAAAGTGAGAAGCAAAGTGCTTTTGATACAACCCAGGGCATGGTGTTGAAAAGCTGTGTGTGAAGTTAAGTAAAGGGTGAAGGCAGTGTGGATTTGCACAGCAAGCACAGTAACCAAGTCCCATTATCTATCACCTTTAGGTTTGTTGTTTTTTGCCATGACAACTGCTTATCTTTGGTAGATGTTTTAGGATCCACAGCTGTCACTTGAGGAAGTGACTTTCCTTAAGTGGCTTGACAAACAAAGACCAAATACGAAACTTCAACAGCAGAGCAGAGATTTCCATATGGGAGATATTATGAGGTTTGTTAGAACTGCTATTTTCATGGGCACACAACTGATACAGAAAAAGACACAGTGGCCAATACTTACTCTGAACTCTGATACTCACCAAAAAGATGAGGTTACTCAACCACCTGCAGCTAATTTGAACCCTTTAGAGCTATTACAAGTAGCTCTAGTTGATAGGACAACTTAAAATCAGTCATAGGAAGATTAAAATGTTTGCCCACAACTCCTGTGCTCCAGGCAAATTAAATCAACCTGAAGTCACAATGGCAGATCACAGAGTCTTCTATATCCTCTCATCCTGCATGGTCATCTTGTTGTCCATCAATACAGCCCTAGTTCCTGTCTTCTTCTTAGACCATCCAAGGATCCCAGGGTTCTCTTGAGCTCCCTAGAACAGAATGGCAACCCAGGGGCCAAGCAACATGAAAAAGAGAAAGCTGCCTGGGGACCATTGGACAGCTCAGGCCTCAGCCTGGACAGTGCAGGCCATAGCAGCAGCTATGAAGTTCCAGACAATTATTACCATAATGGAGTTCAGACCTGTGTGTGCCAGATATTCCAATTTTTAAGATAAACTAGAAATATGAAATTTAAAAGTTTTTGAATTTTTCCATCTGGTTACAGAAAGTGTTTACATACTGGGAAGTATAAATATGCATATTGTGAGTCAAATTTGGCTCCAACGCTACCCCTTTACCGTCTCTGGCCTTAAGATCAGTGCCAATACTGGGAGAATCACATTCCTTTTGACTGAGACTATGGCCTTTCCCACTAAGCCCATAATCCTGCCAATATTGCTGCGAGTTGGAACTGTTCCTTCTGGCTCATCCTTCTGTTTAATATGCAGCTGCCTTTCTTGGTTAAGGCAGATCAAAAGTTGCATTGGGTGCTTCCTTCTTCCCTCATTCTGGGGGAATATATATCTGTTTCCTGTTGACACAGAACCAACAGCATCCTTGAAGTTCTCAAAGAACCGCCCTTGATCCTAACATTGTTCCTATAGCCCAACATTAGAATGGGACTTTCTTCAACAAAGATACCCTCTGTTTCAATGGTTTTCAAGCTAGTTTGTGCATCAGAATCATCTGAAGAGTAAGTTAAAAACTTGATTCCCTGGTCTCACCCAAGACAACGAGATGTAGTCAAATGGGTATGATGTAGAGCAACAGTTCCCAAATGTTTTATTCTCAGAAGCTCTTTATCTCCTTAAAAATCACTTATCCCATCTGGGCGCACTGGCTCATGCCTATAATCCCAGCACTTTGGGAGGCCGAGGCAGGTGGATCATGAGGTCAAGAGATTGAGACCATCCTGGTCAACAAGGTGAAACCCTGTCTCTACTAAAAATACAAAAATTAGCTGGGCATGGTGGCGCGTGCCTGTAATCCCAGCTACTCAGGAGGCTGAGGCAGGAGAATTGCCTGAACCCAGGAGGCGGAGGTTGCGGTGAGCCGAGATCGCACCACTGCACTCCAGTCTGGGTAAAAACAGCGAAACTCCGTCTCAAAAAAAAAAAAATCACTTACCCCAAAGAGTAAGTGTTTATGTGGGTTGTATCTGTTGCTATTTACCATATTAGGAATTAAAACTAAAAATTAAAAAATATATATGTATTAATTTATTCTAAAATTAACAAACTCATTGCATATTAATACCAATAACAGTTTTGTGAATAATAAATATGTTTTTTCAAAACAAAATTAGTTTCATGAGAAGAGTGGCATTGCTTTACAATTTTGTAAATATCATCAGTGTCTGACTTAATATAAGATACCTGGGGGCCAGGCGTGGTAGCTCATGTCTATAATCCCCACACTTTGGGAGGCCAAGGCAGGCAGATAATGAGACCAGGAGTTCAAGACCAGACTGGCTAGCATGGTGAAACACGTCTATATTAAAAATACAAAAAATTACCCAGGCATGGTGGTGTGCACCTGTAGTCCCAGCTACCCAGGGGGCTGAGGCAGGAGAATTGCTTACACCCGGCGGCTGGAGGTTGCAGTGAGCCATGATTGTGCCATTGCACTCCAGCCTGGTGACAGAGTGTCAAAAAAAAAAAAAAAAACCAACAAAAAAAGGACACCTGAATTGCCCTATCTGCTTTGCGTTCAATGTGTTGCAATATGCTGTTTTGGTTGAAGTATATGGTAAAAACTAGGCTTCACACAAATTTGTGATTGAAAAAGGAAATCATATTTTAGTCACCTGTTCAGATAATTGTGAATATTCTTCTTTGACACTACACTAAAACTTAATGAATGGTAGTTTCTTCAATGTTAGTTGGAAGAGAAAATCTAAAATCTTTTAGTAAACTCTGTACTTTGTTATATTAAAAGCCATTGGTATTGTACTTTTAATGAATCTTTTACCCAAGCATAATTCTATAACATTATATATTTGTCATTTGGAAATGTTTGTCATCAGACCTAAATGTTGATATATTTCATCAAACAATATTATCCCATATCTGGAAAACTGTTGTATACTCAGTAAGAGAATGGTATCGATACAAGCACATAATGTCCTGGCATTATTATGAAAATAGTTTTGAACTCTATGGACTCTCTGGTCTATAGAGCCTTCCCCAGAGGAAAAAAACACACTTCTTTCCTATAGGTGTATAAAACTAGATTCAGCTTCAGACTGTGCTATTAACTAGCTAAGACACCTTAAGAATGGTTCTTTATCTTTCTACAACTCGTTTTCTCAACTGTAAAATAGAAGTGTTGAACATCAGTTGTTGTTTATCAAGGGAGTACAATTAGCAATTGAGGCAGAAAAAGTTGCTGTTGTGAGGGATTGTCTGTCACGTTACATTATATTTATTATTCCTGGCTTCCCTAAATAGGAGTAGCACCACACTCCACCCTCAACCACTGTAAAAACCCAGAGCCCTCAAGAGTACTCTTTGGAGGGAGCTGTTACCTCTAGTTGAGACCCATTGGACAAAAGGAATTTTAAGTTTCTTTTCATTTCTGAAGCCAATTCTATTAAAATAGGATAAATGACTACTTTCGAAGCTATTGAACGCACTTGGAATTTCTCTTTTGCTGTGTGTCTGTGTGTGTGTGTGTGTGTGTGTGTGTGTGTGTGTACATCTACTTAGGTATTATAGATGTCCTCAAATATATTTGATTGGACAAATGTTTGTGACCACATGGAAAGTAACAAATTAGAAGAGCTGGGGGTTGGATTAGGGAAAAATAAAACAAATATAGGAAACAACCCTCACATTTTCCTGGCCACACAGTTGCAAATTAAGAATTCTTGAAATCTTTATTAGTTGATAGTGCTTTGCACATTCCCTTGTTCAGCTGACTAGAGGTGTCGAAAGGAAGAGATAAGGTCTCCCTAGCCTGCCAAGCTTCAGGAAAACTAGATGGCCATGAGCTGGTCCCTCAGCTCTGTCTCCTCCTGCTCTTGAAGGGGCTGTGTAGCTCAGAGGGTGAAAATCTCAGCTGGACCCAGTCAGCCTGGGTTTGAACTCCAGCGTTGCCTCTTCCTGGCTACATTTCCTTAGAAAATCACTTCCCCTCTCTGTGTCTGAGTTCCCTCATTTGCTTACTGAAAGGAACAAAAGCACTGACTTTATGACTTACTGTGAAGATTAAATGTGTTGATGCATTCAAGGTACTTGGAACAATGTGTGTCAATGGGTAAGGAAGCAATAAATGTCAAGGAATAGCATTCCTAAGTGAAGGCGGTAAGCCCTGCTCCCCTCCACTGAAAACCCTGGTTTACCTTTCCCTGTTACATACTTTATTTCTTTTCCCGTAAGGCTAAACGTGAGGCTGATTTTTATCTCACTCTTACGTGTACACATGAGTTGTTGGTTATGATTCAGGGAAGCATCATTTTACAACCCTGCAGGGCGTCAGTAAGGACGCCCTCCTGATGCCATTCCCAGTGAAGGCAAAGGCATTTCCCGAAGCCTAGTAGACTCCAACAGAGCCGGCACACCAGAATTTGGAGGGTTGGAACACACACATTTTTAAATGTGGTTTGCCTGAAATTCATTTCTTTGGCAATGAATGTCCGATAGAAAAAGGCCAAAATGAAATTCCCAAGATTTTTAGTTTGGCAATGACTAGTGAGAAAATAATTACCGGTTAAAAAGCATAAGACCATCCTTGACAAGATTTTTCCACAGGAAGCATTGGAAAAAGTTTGGAGGTAAATTCTGGAGGAGGGCTGCCTCTTTTAAATGTGGCAGTTCCCACAAAGGGCATGTCTTCTGTCTTCTCCTAAAAAAAAAGAAGTTTGCTATACATTTGTATATTCTGCTCTTTGCAGAACCTCCTTCTGAACTCCAAAGAATTTTCACTTTCACATCACCAGATAAATGAGGGTGGTAGGAAGATAAGAAAGCAGGGGCTCCTACTTCTTGAGTTAATTGTGGACCTATTTGACTTGGCTTCCGGCTGACTCACAGATTCTGAGAGAAGAATTCCAACAAATGAGTATATTCCATCAGCAATGCAGAGATAAGTGAAGGTGACCTCATGGCAAAGCTTCTGTATGTTTGTGTGTCTCTGAATAAACACTCTCCAGTGGGCCTTCTTGGTCTGAATTTCTCATTTTTCTTCCTAAGTGTTCCTGACACTTGCTGCTCTTTCCTTAAGAGTCTACTAATGACTGATTTAAGGACTTAGTGTAATTGGCAAGATGACTTTAGGGTCACTTCCAAACCATGTGAGTGTACAAATTTATGTATTATGTAGAACTGAAAAGTGGCTTCAGAATTCATCTAGTTCAACCCTTTTATCTTCAGAAACCAGAAAGGCTAAATGAACTTCTGAGATCAGAAAACACTTTCAGGCAAAACTGGGTTCAGAACTCCCAAATCATAACCCTTTCTATGACTTACTCTAAGGTTCTTGAAATTGGGGTCCATGTGCTCCCCTGGGTTGGCCATGTATACAAGGCACACAAAAGTTGCAGGACATAATTTGAAGCATGTTCTTACAGCTTCCATTTTACACTAAGGTCAGTGCTCAGATGATTTTCATATCACACATACCACTGAATCCTCAGCTCCCAGAGCAGTATCTGGCATAGTAGGTAATCAATAAATATTTGTTGAATTAATGAGTGTTAAAAATAAAATATGATGATTTCATCAAAGACTTTAGCTTGCAATGGGATCTTCTGCCATTAGAGATATCAGCCAATATATTTGAGAAAATCATGGTGAAGCCAAAACCAGGGTTCTCCAAGAAGCAGCTATACTGTGGCCATGTGCCTCATCTGAAAATCTCTCTACACATTTCCGAGGACAAATGTGTTTTGAAATTGGACAAATAATAAAATTGCATCTTTGGTTTCTTTCCCTGGAACATAATTCCTCCCCTTCCCAGCCATTATGGGTATTCCCTACTTTCATAATCTTTTACTTTTATTTCATTTTTCCTTAAGTTATTGGAGTACAAGTGGTATTTGATTACATGAGTAAGCTCTTTAATGGTGATTTTGGTGTACCTATCACCTGAGTAGTATACACTGTACCATATTCATAGACTTTTATCCCTCGCTCCCCTCCCATTCTTCCTCCAAACCCCCAAAGTCTATTGTATCATTCTTACGCCTTTGCACCCTCATAGCTTAACTCCCACATATCAGTGAGAACATATGATGTTTGGTTTTCCATTACTGAGTTACTTCACTTAGAATAACAGTCTCTAATCTCATCCAGGTCACTGCAAATGCTGTTAATTCATTCCTTTTTAACTACTTACATAATCTTCCCTTATCTCTTCCACAGTAAGCCTTCCTTGAACCCCTAGACTAGGTTAAGTCTTCCAGGTATATGCTCCACTGGACCCTGACTTTCTTCTTTGTAACACTCAACACATTTGATTAATATGTCTTCCTGGCTAGAATGTAAGTTTCCTTCATGAGGCATGACCCACGCTGTTCTCATGCATTGCCTGATATTCCTATGGTTTTGACGAGGACCTGAAAACCTCGTTTGCCTATCACTCATTGAGTGATAGGCACTCAATGAATAGCACTTAATAAAACAGAATTTAATCACCTGTGCTAATCATAGTGGCAACTGGAGGGACCTGGTGGATCCTGCTCCAGTCTGCAAACAATGGTGCTCTGCCTGCCAGAGTATCAGCAGCTCACTTCACACCAGATACTGGACAATATCTCTTGCTGTCTTATTTCCAGGCACTGAAACAGCTACAGGTCCCTGAGTCTTCTGATCAGTGACCACTCACTGTCACTCAGGATTTTTGTCTGCCTCCCTCTACCAGAGTCGCTGTTTTCCAGAGTTGTCCTGTTTCCTTGTTCAGAGCTATTGGAGAGTTGATACTAGTCTGAGGCAATATAAATGCTTGATGTTGGGAGAGGATGGGTTAGAGATATTTTCGGAAATAGAATTGCCTGAGCTTGTTGAGAAAACAGACGTGACAGGAACAGATGCAGGGCATGGAAAACTCCAGATGATTTCATGTTTTCTAGCAGCAGTGACTTGTTGAGTGGCAGTATATTACCTAAAAATTGCAAAGGAGAGAAGCATGACTGAAGGGAAAAACCAAGGATTCCAGTTTGAAAATACTGAGTGTGAGATCCCAACCTTACTCTAAGGTTCTTGAAATTGGGGTCCATGTGCTCCCCTGGGTTGGCCCTGTATACAAGGCACACAGAAGTTACAGGACACAATTTGAGGCATGTTCTTACAGCTTCCATTTTACACTAGAGCCAGTGCTCAGATAATTTTCATATCACACATACCACTGATTCCTCAGCTCCCAGAACAGTATCTGGCATAGCAGGTAATCAATAAATATGTGTTAGTGGATGTGTCCAGGAGTTAGAAATGAATATGGAGATGGGAAAAGGGTCAGAGATACTGGGAAGATGGTAGCTGGTCTTGGTCTACCAGTCACCACCAAAAGAGTGCTCTTCACAGTTGACTACCCATCTCTCCACCCAAGACCCCTACTGAATCTATTCTTTCTCTGAGTAATTGACCAGCATAGCTGTTGCCTTTTGGTCACCATGACAAAATGTCAGTGGCTTTGACTGCCACCATGGGAGACGTGGATCAAGGCACTAGGATTGCCCCAGCCCCGGTTGAATGATCATCCCCAGGCATGATCTAAGAGGAGGCAAGGAAGTCTTGTGAGCACTGTGGGTCTTGGCTCTGCTGGGGATGCTTCAGGAGATAGAACACATCAGTGAAAGTGCAATAGAAGTATGTGGGGATTTGAAATCTTGATAGAAAAGTAGAAACTTGGGAACAATTTTGTGGAAACATATGTCAAACCTATGGGTAGGCCTGTGATGTGTGGTACAGGAATACATTAATTCAGTTCTCATTTTGCAGGTTTCTACTCTTCTGGCTCTCTCTTCCCTCTCACTGACTGTACTTGCTATTTGACTTAAAAAGACACTAGGTTCCTTGACCAGACTCTTCATTTTATCCTAATTTATCAGCCCCTCCCAGGTTCACACCCACGTCTGTCATGGATCCACTACCCATCAGTCTATCTACTTTCTCAAGTTTCCTTGTCCTTTCAGCTCACCCACAAGGCAAAGTTCCAAGCCTGGATTTGTATTACTTCCTGCCTTCTTTACTCCTGTTCTTGGACTGCTTTGAGGGAATCCAAAATCAAGAGACTGATGCAGATTATCTCTAGTCTCATAGTGTCCAGACCACAGATTGCCTAACAACCTTTTCAAGTGTCACCAGTGGTCTCCATATTCTATTTGGTTAAAGAGTATTCTAGACTCCTAACTCTTTCCTTGCTCTGGGCACATGTCCTTCCTATGGATCTCATCTACCATTGGCTTTACCCATAAACATGGGCTGCCTTTGTCTATGCTGCAGGCAGCACAGGGGTGCACACTTCAGAGTGAATGTGAAATGGTTGTGCATAAGACTTCAGGCTGCTGGCTGGGCACTGTGGCTCATGCCTGTAATCCCAGAACTTTGGAAGGCTGAGGCAGGTGGATCATGAGGTCAGGAGTTCAAGACCAGCCTGGCCATGATGGTGGCCTATCTCTACTAAAAATACAAAAATTAGCCAGGTTTGGTGGCATGTGCCTGTAATCCTAGCTACTTGGGAGGCTGAGGCAGGAGAATCTCTTGAACCAGGGAGGCAGTGGTTGCAGTGATCCAAGATCTCGCCATTGCATTTCAGCCTGGGGGACAGAGTAAGACTCTGTCTAAAAAAAAAGACTCCAGGCTGCTACAGCAAGGGGTGATGAGGCAATATCAAACATAATTAAGATAAAAATAAAAAATAGTAGCTAACACTTACTAAGCTCTTACTAAGGCCCAGGCAGTGCTCCAAGGCTGTCACCTTAGTTAATCCTCATGACA
Source organism: Callithrix jacchus (assembly GCF_049354715.1). NCBI lineage: Eukaryota > Metazoa > Chordata > Mammalia > Primates > Cebidae > Callithrix > Callithrix jacchus. Next base: position 45,096,628 of record NC_133515.1, read on the forward strand.
ACATCGTGAAGTGGGTAAAAACAGATCCCTGTTTACTCATGCTTCTTTGCTAAGAGAACTCCAATTTAGTTCACACCCATCGTGTGGCTCATAACTGACCTGAATGCACCACTGTGTTCTGGCCTGCTTTGCCAGATAGGCACATCCTCAGCTGCTTGCCCAGCAAGGGGTGGCCACGTGACTGAGCTCTGAGCAATGGGAGGTCAGGGGAAGTTTTCTGGGATGCTTCCTTTTGCAGATGAAAAGACGGTGCCTCAAAAAGTGGAAAGCATTTGTCCTGTACCCCTTGACTTTGAAAGTGGTCAAATGGCCTGAGGCTGTGGGGGTCACCTTAGAAACATGAAGTGACCAGCAGGACCGGCATGAGACAAGCCAAAGGCTGAGGATGGTAAAGGAGGGGGAGCTGGGGTAAAGCCTGTACCTCTAAGACATTGTGGAGCTGCCCTCCTGCATCTGTACCTCCTATTTCCAGATTTCTTATTAGGAAAGAGAGTTACCCGTCTATACTGCAGGGCTTATGTTTAGTTCAGTGCCCTGTTATTTGCAGTCAAACATTCTTTACTGAATCAGGTCATTATCATCATTAGTCCCCTTTTGTTGAAGAAACTAAGACTTGAAGAAGGTAACTGACTTTACCAAGGCTGGCCAGTGGGGAGCCTCACATGAAACACACGCAGCCTGATTCCAGGACCTGCTTTCTTGGTTCTGTCTCTGCCCACCAGGTTCCAGGTACTAAACTTTGGTGATGCAAATTTGGATGATGGGCAAAGGAAGACAGAACCAGACAGAGGGGAGTAACAAGGAGAGGACAAATTAAAAGAAGGCCACCATGTTGGCCAGGCTGGTTTCAAACTCTTGACCTCAAGTGATCAACCTGCCTTGGGCTCCCAAAGTTCTGGGATTACAGGTAGGAGCCACTGTGCCCAGTCCAACACCTGTGGCTTTTAGGATGGATGCCTTTTGTCCAGGTCCCAGGCTGCTTAAAACCTGGAAGCAGGCTGCCTAGCTTCTTGGGCCTCTCTTCTGGGCCCCCACCTTCATCTCTAGAACTCTGTTTTTCAAACTCACAATGGGGTTCAAAAAGTAGGGAAAGGCACCAGGCCTCTCTTGCCAAACTAGCTGTGTGGAATAACAGGACTCTGGAAAGATAATATTGCAGGGGAGAGTTTTGACCTTCGTCTCTCCTCCCCTAGTGTCAGGCTCCATCCTTACTGTGTACTCTACCCCATTCTTGGGTTGATGGAGTGGGATGAACCTAGAGCTCCCACTAGTGGCAGGGAGTGGGCCGCCAACATCTCCTGCCTTTTTATTTGTTTCTTCCCTTCTACATACCGGACCAACAGCCAGGCTTATGGTATACTCGAAGTATCCCAAAATGCTGTCTCCACAATGGGGGGCATTTCTACAAATTGGAAATTTTCCCCGGACTTGCAGGAGCCATGGATGCCTCCAGGCCTAAGGAACATCTTTTCATTGTTGGCCCCCAAAGCCTCAGTTAGCAGGAGGGAAGTTTAAAGCTGGGTAGGAAGACTGGGTAGGTCTTGAGTGAGCAGCTTAGAAAAGCACTACAGCAAGAATTAAGAAAAGCATGTTCTTCTCTTCCTGTCCTCCGTGATGTTTCCTTAGTGTCAGAATGGTGAGATTGGGGGAGCCCAGCATGAAGGGGTAGGAGAGGCTGCTCAGCCTTCCTGGAGTGTAGGCTGCAGATCCACCCGGAGCCCAGGTGCAATGGGCCCCTGTGCTAGACCCCTCGAGGTCCAGTGCAGGTCCTGGGAGAATTTTGCTCCCAACTGTGGTTGGGAGCAAAATCATTACAGTAAAAAGGAATATGCTTGTCTGGCATATCTCTGCAAACCCATCATAGTAATAGCTGGATGAATGTAGAATCAGGCATTCAGGGTTTCTTGGTCAAGTTAATACAGCCTCATCACACCAAACTAATACAAATATATTGTGAATAATATTAGCTGAATAAATAATCTCATAATTAAAAATTACAATGGGCCGGGTGCGGTGGCTCAAGCCTGTAATCCCAGCACTTTGGGAGGCTGAGGCGGGTGGATCACGAGGTCAAGATAGCGAGACTATCCTGGTCAACATGGTGAAACCCCGTCTCTACTAAAGATACACACAAAAAAAATCAGCTGGGCATGGTGGCGCGAGCCTATAATCCCAGCTACTCAGGAGGCTGAGGCAGGAGAATTGTCTGAACCCAGGAGGCGGAGGTTGCGGTGAGCCGAGATCGCGCCATTGCACTCCAGCCTGGGTAACAAGAGCGAAACTCCTTCTCAAAAAAAAAAAAAAAAAATTACAATGAAAAGCCAGGTTTACTGACCCTGATCCAGTGCCTTCATCATGACGTCCATGGGTTAGCAAGACTTTAAAATTCTGGTCTTATTTATCTTCTATGACAGAACATTTAAAACAAAATGAAACAACCACTTATGGTTTCTAGTTATGAAGACACTAAGATGTTTACTCATCTGCAGGGGAGATTTTAAAAGATTCTGAAAGTTCTGCCTTTTTGCTAGAGAAATAAGTGATGGCCTAAAAAAGGTTACAGTTATGGGCTCAATTGTGTTACTCCAAAATTCATACGTTAAGTCCTAACCCCCAATACCTCAGAATGTGACTGTATTTAGACATAGAGCCTTCCAAGATAATTAAGGTAAAATGTAGTCATGATCTCATTAGGAGGCCCCAATCCAATATGGCTGGTGCTCTTATAAGAAGAGACTGGGGTTCAGATGTACACAGTGGGATGACCATGTGAATACACAGGGAGGTGTCGACTATGATTCTTCTGCAAGTCAAGGAGAGAGACCTCAGAAAAAATCAATCCTGCCAACACCCTGAGCTCAGACTTCCAGTCCCAGAATTGGAAGGAAATAAATTTCTATTGCTCAAGCCACTGAATCTGTGATACTTCATTATGGCAGTCCTAGAAAACAAATCCACCAAAGTTGAGAGTTTTTCTGACAATTTTAATGGTGATACAGAATGCAACATGATGCCAATAGAGTAGAACTGGATTTCCAACTCAGATAATTCCTACTCCAGAGTCTTTATGTAAATGGAAAATATTAATTGTTTACCACCTTGAACTGTTTTGAAACAACAGCTGTTAAAGAGCCATTAACGAACATTTTGGAGGAATTTTTTTTTTTAAGTGAAGACTACTTTCCATACATGTTAAGGGCCATTCCACGCCTCTGTCCTGGTGCAGTAGGCTTCCGGCAGAGGGCGCACATCTAGATTCTGCATCTCCTCCAGGTGCTTCCTCCAAAACAAGTGCTGGTGTGAACAGGGGTCCTGAAAGGCAAAACGGAAGGTCGGGGTCCTCAGGTCACCATGATTTGTGTCAGCTCATTGCTGCACCAGAAGCTCAGAATGTGCACATTGGGTCAAGGACCTGAGACTTCCCGTAGTGGCTTTATGTGCGATCACAGCCCATTTTCTCAGTCTATGCCAGAGACACAGAGGATCTCAATGTGGCATGGACCTTCATCCTCAAGCCTCATTCTCAGAAGAGCTGGGAAGAATTTCCGCTTTGCCTGGTGGCAGGTCTCACTGTTGGAGCAGCGTGCCACCAGGAAAACCAGGCAGAAAGCCTGCATTAAGAAGAGCCCTTATACTGGGGGTTATGAAGTGCAATATATGCTCATCCTCATGCTAACACTGGTACTATGTAGCCCAAGCTTGTCTATCCTGCAGCCCTCGGGCCGCTTACAGCCCAGGATGGCTTTGAAGGTGACCCAACGTAAATTTGTAACATTATGAGTCTTTTTTGTGATTTTATTTTTCTCATCAGCTATTGTTAGTGGTAGTGTATTTTATTTGTGACCCAAGACAATTCTTCTTTTCTAATGAGTGCCAGGGAAGCCAAAAGATTGGACACCCCTGATGTGGCCCTTTCATCCATACTAACGTATTTTGTCCTAAAGACCTCTTGTGCAGTGAGCAGGCCAGGCCTCCCCACTACCACAGTTGACAGGTGAGAAATGTGATGTCTCAAAAGATGACCCTGACTGACACCAACACTGCTAACCAAAGAATGGCACAAAGATGTGTACAGAAGAGGCAACCTTAAGCTGCTGACTCCTGGCTCCTGCAACAGTATTGTCATGGCATTTGTCCTGCGGTCCCAAGGAAAGAGAACAAATCTGGGGCTGAGTGAACAAAGCAGCTCCCACGGTAGCACAAGGGCAAAGGGTGTATGTAGATGTGCACATGGTAGCAGGTTTCACTAAAGGAACCCGGACTGACCATTCTGTAAGTACCCACCACACTCAGGGAAAGTATCTGAGGCTTATAAGGCAGAGAGTAGCATGGTAGTTCTATTAGATGAATATGGAAGTAGACAATTAAAAGTTTGGAACACTCCTCACAAGGCAATACTGTGTTCAGACTTAACCAGCACCACCCTCCGCTTAGACTAGACAAAGGAAGTCATTTTAGAGTTGGAAGTCTGATCTTCTAAATTTGCAGCCTGCTCAAACTGTCAACTACTAAATATTTCCGGTATTAACTTCTTTATGTACAAAAAGTTTCCCATCTACTGTTAGTAATAATAACAACAATAATAGTTTCATTTACTAATAAAGAATTCTTTAGGTGGCTTCTTAGAAATCTCTGGGGAGCTGAGATTATCACTGGTCATTACAGAAATGCAAATCAAAACCACATTGAGAAACCATCTCACGCCAGTTAGAAAGGTGATCATTAAAAGATCAGGAGAAAACAGATGCTGGAGAGGATGTGGAGAAATAGAAACACTTTTACACAGTTGGTGGGAGTGTAAACTAGTTCAACCATTGTGGAAGACAGTGTGGCGATTCCTCAAGGATCTAGATATGGAAATACCATTTGACCCAGCAATCCCACTATTGGATATATACCCAAAGGATTACAAAACATTCTATTATAAAGACACATGCACACGTATGTTTATTGTGGTACAGTTTACAATACCAAAGATTTGGAATGAACTGAAATGCCCATCAAAGATAGACTGGATAAAGAAAATGTGGCACATATACACTATGGAATATTATGCAGCCATAAAAAGGATGAGTTCATGTCCTTTGCAGGGACATGGATGAAGCTGGAAACCATCATTCTCAGCAAACTGACACAAGAACAGAAAACCAAACACCACAGGTTCTCACTCATAAGTGGGTGTTGAACAATAAGAACATATGAACACAGCGAGGGGAACATCACACACTAGGGCCTGTCAGGGGATGGTGGTGCTAGGGAAGGGAAAGCAGGGGGTGGGGGTATTGGGGAGGTATAACAGGAGAAATATCTAATGTCGATGACGGGGGATGGATGCAGCAAACCACCAAAGCATGTGTATGCCTATGTAACAAACCTGCACGTTCTGCGCATGTACCCCAGAACTTAAAGTATAATAAAAATAAAAATTAACAAAATTAAAAAAAAGAAATCTCTGGGGAGCTAAACTCCTCTGTCTCTGGTTTTTACCTAGGTTCCACTAACAATTGTGGCACACCTATATTTCCTTATTGTCAGTATGCTACACTGCCATCTCTACTGAGACCATCTCTTGGAGCATCATTCAGCTGTCTCTATGGCTCCTTGGTGTGAGCTGAAAACAGTGCCTACTCTGGACTGATGTAACCTTGCAGGCCTAAGAAGCTGATTGTGCCTTGGCAGGGAAGAAAAGACCCCCTTTCCCTGGCTGAACCATCAGGGTGCAAGGCTTCGAGAAGACAGTGCAGGCTGGCCTGGAGCTGCTTTGCTTCTTTTTTTTTTGAGACAGAGTCTCACTTTATCACCTAGGCTGGAGTTAAGTGGCGGCACGATCTTGGTTTACTGCAACCTTCGCCTCCCAGATTGAAGTGATTCTTCTGTCTCAGCCTCCTGAGTAGCTGAGATTACAGATACTCAGCTAATTTTTGTATTTTTAGTAGAGATGGGGTTTCACCATGTTGGCCAGGCTGGTCTCAAGCTCCTGACCTCAAGTGATCTGCCCATCTTGGACTCCCAAAGTGCTGGGATTACAAGTGTGAGCCATAGGGCCTGTCGGGAGCAGCTTTTTGCTCCCAGCCATACAACAGTGCCCAGGATCTAGAGGCCCTCACCGCATGGAGTTCCCTCTGCCTCCAGCTTTCCTCTGATTCCCTCTGTGGGATTTCTAACCTCTGGGCCACCACATCTCACTGCTGGCTGTGCCCTTCACTTGAGCGGTCCAGGAAGTGCCTCTGCCTTGCCTGGTACCCTCTACATAACTCTCTTTTACTGCCAGGTGGGAATTTCAATTCTCCTCTTGCCTCTCTCTTCACTTCATTATGATTTCCAGTAAATCTCCATATTTCAAGCTGGCTGAGCTTGGCTATTAATATGTGCAAGCAGACTAATTTGCCAAAAAGCCAGTTTGTCAGATGAGCAATTTACTCAATTACTGGAGATTTTTTTGAAGTGTTGACTTTGCCCTAAATCTGCTCTAGCACAGAAGCTTTCAGAAAAACATTTCCTCTGGGTGCAGGACAGTTTGCAGAGTCATTGTGTTGTCAAAGGCAGAAGCAAGTGACTTTGTTGTAAAAAGGGAATATAGTATCTGGCCCTGAAATCTTTGTTCAGATTAACTCAGTTCATACAAATAAAGCACTTAGAGCAGTATGGCAGGCCAAAGGCAGCCCCCAAGAAATGGCAGTGATTGTTACTATTAGTGTTATCGTCATTCTTACTTTTAGTTTAATATATGCAGTTAAATTCTATGAATCAAACTATACACTAGGTGAAAAATAAAAATAACAATTTAAATGAGGATGCCAGGGAAAGAAAATAGCAACCCTAGTGGTCTGTATTCTTAGTCTCATAATTCATAGTGCTTTACAACTACACTTACACCTTAGTGACCAGGGTATACATATAAAACTATAAATTGGGGCACTTATAAAGAATTTCTGGTGACTTTCAAGGAGAATTCTATCTTATTGACTTTTATCTTATTGACTTATGGGATTTTTATCTTATTGACTTACGAACTAGACTGCCAGTATCATGCAATTGCCCTGACTTCTGAATCTTTGAGGGGGAAGAGGATTTTATAAACTTATTTGATGATGGAATCCACTGTTCAAAGAGGTTATCATGTAAAGAAAAGCCTTCCAAGGAGAAGCTTTGGGAAGCACCTCTGTAATGAATTACACTGAAATCTTCAGTGGGCAAAAACGTAATCTCAAGTTAGAGACATGCTGTCATTACCTAAACCATGAATGGAGCATCTCTCCCCAGCTGACTTGACTGCTGTCTCCTTGGAAGGATGGCAGGAGCCATGGTGCTGAGCACTCAAACTTCAGGGAGCCTCAGACCCTCCTGCCTGTGAATGTACCCATGCCTGGGCTCTTGACTATTTAAATGTGTTTTGAAACAACTCTCACTAGAGAAATGAAAAGCCGGAAGCTTTCTCAGCAAAAAAAGGTTTAACTGATGATATTCTGCAAAGAATAAATAGATCCATCTAATTGAACTGACCAAACCAGTCGATTGTTCTAATAGAGTAAATAGTATCAAATCAGTAGAAAGAATATGAGCCATATCTCATGGCTCATACTGGATGTGGCCCAGAAGTTAGAAGGTTTAACTGATGATACTCTACAAAGAATTGATAGATCAATCTAATTGAACCGACCAACTCAGTTGATTGTTCTAATACAGAGAGCAGTATCAAATAGGTAGGAAGAATATGAGCCATAATCTTTAATACAAATGTGGGCTAGTTATTATATTTATGGTCATGACTTAGATAGATTGAGTGTTTCCTTTGTGGTTATATGATCCAGTACTAGAATCAGGTAGACGTGGTTTTGGTGCTTGCTTCTGTCATTTATATTTTCTCAGTTCTAAGTAACCACCAATTTGTAAGAGGTTCCATTTTAAATGCACCCATCAACTGTAAAATACATACTGAATTTCAAAAGTATTGGAATGAAAAAAAAAGTCTCTTAGAAATAGGACATGAACTGTGAGCCTGAGCAGATTATTTAACCTCTCTAAGCCTCGGTTTCCTCATCTGTAAAATGGGGATGATACTAGTCACTACCTCATAGTTTTCTGTGAAAATTAATTAAGATATTGTAGGTAAAGCAGAAAACACCACTCCTAGGTAATTGAAATCACTCGATATTTGCATTTTTTAAAAAGATGGCTTTAGTCAATCATAACTCTTCTAAAATGCCTTTAACTGTGGGAGGAAGAACCAGTGTTGTAACATTTTGCTGTAACTTGAGTGCAATCTACTTGTACTAAGTAAAGACATCATTGACAACACAACTACCAAGATTATCTAGGGATCAACTAACTCAAGATGGGCATGGCAGCTGCTGGATGTCATATGATTTCCATGTATTTTATTTCTCCAGTAGCCCTCAAATTCTTTGGGAGCTGAATTCTAATACTTTCAGAAGAGCCATGAGAACACACCAGAGTGACTGCTTGAGTAAGTAAGTCGCATAAACAGCAAGCCAAACCATTGATGTACACATTATTAGGCCTGATACTATGAAATCCCACATAACAAACTCGGAAGTGAAAGCTGGAATTCTGAGGGTATTAGTTTTGCTTAATAACCAGCATTTCAACAGGTGAGTCAACTTAGTATTGCAGAGCGTGGTGGTGTTTTTTTTTCTGATTGGGTATGGTTTTTCATTAAAGGCAGTATCTAGCCCTGAAATAGACACAGTACCTAATCCTGACCACCTGCTTCCTGGTGACTCAGTTCAACTTCTCACAATTGTGTCTGTGTTCAGCTCCAGACCAGCTAAGCTGGATCATGTACTCACCCAGCTCTTTCCCTAAAAGAAGACTGATAGGGAAACCTGTCTTTCACACCCAGGGAAGGTGCTACTTCTGAAAGAAATAGGGCTTTGTATCCTCACTGAAGTGTCAGCAATGATCAAACGTAAAAAGCAGAGGGAAAGTCCATGTCAGTGCATCATTAGGTGGGTGTTGTTTCCAAAGTGGTCACATGGCAATACTTCCTCTGCTCGCTGACCCACCAGGAGTGTTTTGGAAACAGTCAGACCATGTGAAATAGGCTGAAGACATCCCAGTGCCCTTCTGTCAGAAGTTGTGAGCTCCCAGTCAGGATGGACTGTCTCAGTTTGTAAACTTCCACAGGGCCAGCATCTATATTTAGCTGATGACACATCTTATGAGGAGGAAGGGATGGGAAATGCGTGACCCTGTTTCCTCCCACCAACACCAGCCCATTCACACGGAGTCTCTTGAAGGTTTCACTAGCAGTACTCCTTCAAACTTACCCAATATGCCCCATTTGAGGGCCCTCCCAGGCTTCTGGGAACAGAAAATATTTCTTGAAATGGAAAGGAGGGTTGAGAATGAGTGAAGAAATTCAGCATGGAGATATGAGAGGCTCACTCCTTAGCCACATGGAACCAGGGACTCCAAGACAACCCCATTCCCAGAGTTCTTTCGAGGGCAGAGCCAATGACATGGAACCAGAATTGACTCCAGGAAAGGACGTGGTGATGTGTGGCCTCCCAGCCATCCTCTGAGCAAGCAGGTGGATTTGACTTGGGCTGTGAGGAAGGCAACAACCTCTAGATATTTTTCCATCTTGATGCTGAGTCAGACAAGGCACAGTTAGTGGTTCTTTCCAGAACCCCTGCCATTCTTCTCTTTTTTAAAGAAAAAGTCTTTGCAAATGTTGCTTTAGTCCATTTCTGCCAAGGGGTCATTTTCTATGTTGCACTCCTTCTCTAGGTGAGGACAAAGATAATGTAGCCTTGTGCAGACTGTACATATACTTCAGTTCCTAGCTATGCCACATGAGTAAAAGAGGTTTGATTGCAATCAGCAGAGTTGATTTGAGATTTAAAGAAAATGACAGGGGTACAGTGCTTGCCAGAAAGTATTAATAAATGGTATTTGTTGCTTACTATTGGTAATTATTGTCATGATGTTGCTACTGATGATGACCAAGGACTCATGACCTAGGGTGATGTTTAGCATTGGCTGGCCTCGGCTGGACTGACAGGACATCAATAAAGGGGAGAACAGAGAGAAGGAATGAGACGAAATGCCAACTTTGAGCAGGTATCAGGTGTGCGTAGGGGTAAACCATTTCTCCACCCACCCTGCTGATGAGTCTCCCTTTCCCCTCTTAAGGCCTGATTTTTGCACCTTCACCCCATCTGAAGTGGCTAGGGCTCCACAGTACAATAATTCTAGGTGACAGCCATACTCTTGATCTGTTCCTCTACCCACAACACAACTTATCTGGCCAGGCTCTCATTCCTTCATTACACAGTCCTCTTCTAAGAATCAGATAACTAATAAAAAGACGATACTAATGATTAGTGGAGGCTTCGTGGAATCTTCCAGAAATATCACATTTGTGGTTAATATTCCAAAGGCTACTGGTAGGGACCTCTCAAACGAATGTGAGTATGAAAGGGAGATGACTTTCATCAGAGCTATTCTCAGTACTCTTTAAGTCAGGCCCTCAAGTGCTTGTCTTCTTTGCCTGTGTCTAGAGTCAACCCTTAAAGCAAGTAAACAGTGTTCCCATATAATAAGGAATTTTCAAAACCCTTGGATTTGTTCATACTAAGCTACTGTTATACTGATTTTTAAAAAACATCTTTGGGCTCACTTTCACCATCTGCAAAATCGGTATATAGCATAAATCCATTCTGCATCTCTTAATCATGTCTTATCCTAGATGAATAAACACATGAAAACCAGCCTGTAAATCAGAGAACGTAGCAGTGTTAACTGGAGATGGGAAAGGGGAGCTGGTAGGTAAATAATATAAAGATGATAATAATATTATCATTAGTCATGACTAAAACCAAACTTAGCAGTTTTAAAACTGTTTAACCATCCTGGTTGCATATTAGAATCAACTGGAAATTTTTCTTTTAAATACCAATTTTTAGGCCCCATCCCCAAAGATTCTGATTCAATTGATATCAAGTAAGATCTGAACATCAGAATTTTTTTTAAAAGTTCCTAAGGTAATTCTCTTGTGCCACCAAGACTGAGAACCCGTGTTTTACAATAGTATTGGGAATACACAGTAAGTGAAAACCTGGCATCATATCAGGTGGGTCTTGGTTATAATCATGCGTTGAGGAGAGCTCTGCATTTTGGAAGCACTCAGCAATGGACATTCAGCAGAGTTCACACCATGGTTGCAGTTTAGGGGAAATAACCCTTAGAGAGAAGGCAAGAATCACAAGAATCACTGAATCAGTGATTAGAGGAGCCCTCAAAAATCACCTCCTTCAATCCTCTTTCTAATTTCTGCATGAGCACTGGCCATTTAATTTATGTGACTGGGCTTTGGTTCCCCTGTCCATGAAGTAAATGAGTTGAATTAAATATAATCGGATTGTTTTTCAGTTGTGTTACCCTATGATTCTAAGAGCGTTTCCAGCATCAGAAGAAATAGAAGTTACAGTTACACAGCTGTGTTGATATTCTTTGCTTATTCCCAGTTGCCCTGGAACATCATCTGAGCCACAAGCCCCCTGGCTCCAGCCTCTCTGCTGCTGGCCAGATGCCAGCCTGAGTTTCTGAGCAGCAGCTAGAACTCCACCCTCAGGACCTCCCTCCAAGCCTTCTCTGGCAGGATGAAGGGTTTTGTGTGATTCTTGTAAATGCAGGAACATTTAATTGCAGGAACAGCCTCCAAGTGTTTTCTCTGCTCTCCGGGTAGCACGTGACCTGACCACTGCTGCTATCTGCAAAGGAAGTGGTGGAATGTGGAAGTTTACACGGCGTTCGTTTGTGTACATGCATCTTCTGGTCCAGAGCCTGTGGAATCCAGCCAGCAGTTGCTGTGCCACTGTGTTCTCTGGCCTCCCCCTCTCAGCAGCCTTGAGCAGCCTGGGAGGGAGTCTTCTGCTTCATTCTTTTCTGAGGGGACAGGACTTTGAGCAGTTTTAGGAAGTTGGTCAAAACAACAACATATTTTTAGTTTACATCCTATGCAGCTGTCTCTGCACTAGGAGTGCTGCACATAGTCTCTCCAGACTGCAGACTCTGACCAGAACCCCCTGGAAGGGAATCATCCCAGCCAATCCTCTAGTACGAATCGTCCTATCCAGTGTACAGTCTTACTGGAAAACCATCATATCTGCCCCAAACTTAAGATAAGAGTACCCTGATAAGGGGCAGGCTTGAGGTTCTAACAGAAAAGGAGTTTGAAGGGAAGAGGGCAAGGGGTTTTCAAATGCACTTTGAAGACCTTTCTAGGTTCTTAGCCCATGAGCAGAGAGAAGAGTGGGTAACTTAGAGGTAAGGGTGTGGCTGGGAAAAAGGCAGATTTGATAGAGTCCTGTCCATGGAAATACAGGTAGGAGCTGCAGAGTCCAATAGCACACCTGACACAGGTCAGTCTCCAGGTTTTGCCTTCTAGAACCTGGCCCTTTTGTTCAGGTGAGGCCTGGAGCTACCCTGTCATGCAATCATATGCATGCCTTCTGAGGGCATTAAAACAGTGCCATCAGATCCCGGATCTTCTTTTCTGGCCCTCAGGGACTCCTTCCTCCCAGCCTTTCCCAGCAGGATGGAGGGGTTCTCATGTGACTCTTGGACTCATAAGGTCCCAGGGTCCTAGAAAACCCCTGTTTCTTGTGTTCTCCTTGTATGCAAGGTGGCATAGGAGCAACTAGTGGCAACTTAAGCGAGCCAGACTCTTCTCTTGATTGTGAAGAGAGACTGACACTTGCAGTGCTTCCAAGGCCAACAGCTCATAATAATAATACCGGTGAAAAAAATAGAATGAGAGACACTGGCAAACCAGGAGGTAGTTGGGATCCAAAGGTTCCCACTCAGCGTGAGCTCTGGCTCCTGGACCCAGCAAGGTCCAATGACAGGGACCTCAAAACAGACTTGAGAACCTCCTCTTTGTACCTTCAGACAAATGCTTCCTTTGGAAATTGTGACAGCAGCCACTTCCTTGTTCAACTCTGTTTTAGCCCACAAAGAGCCAGTGTGAGGAATCTGTGGGAGAACACAAGGATATGTGCCTCGCAGAAATGCAGGCACTCACAAACGTAAATCGGGTGGTCAGTAAGTGTTTCCATGTTTGCTATTCTGTAATTTAAAAACACTGAAAACTTAGGAAACCAAGTTTTTTATTGCTTTTCTTATGAATATTCAGGTTAATTTCCCCTCAATCTTCTGCAAGCAGGCCTAGATGGGAATACTGTTAAGAGTCACCCTCCCTCTCCATCAATCTGGTCCTCAAAAAGGCTGTTGCGTTGGTGGAGCAGGGCCTGAGTATAAGAAACACGGACGCTCCTGTCCGTATTTTCACTCTGTTGGTAATAAGTCATGGCCATAGGAAGGAAAGACTAACTAGAGTGAAGAAGAGAGAGAAAAAAAGGAATGACAGAGGAGGTGCATGTGCTGGGGAAGGCTAAACTCACTGCAGTAACCATAGATTCCAAACCACTATTTAAGCCTCGGGGCTTCAAGAGTTCAAGTACATTTGTGGGAGCAATAGGATGAACGATATGAATTTGGTACAGGTAATACTTGCTGGGGAACTGGGTCGGGGTCTCCAGAGCTGACAGTACACTTGGGAACATCTATCAGTCTTTGTTTTTAACTCATCATTATTCAGTTACTGTTCTGTGTGTTTTATAATAAAAATGTGGAGTACTATAGCAGTACATGTATATAATTTATAAATAAATAAATAAATATATTGGGGGTTGTATGCTCAAACATTTTCTGTTGACGAGGTACCCAGTCAAAAGAGCTGGGAGACCATCTAATTAGAATGGTAACAACAGCCTACCTACCTAGAGGTTTGGGATCTGACCAGGGCCTCTGCCAGGCTGGCTTGACATAGAAGGGGAAGAATCAGTTGTCCATTGGGAAAGCCCCTCTCCCACCTATGGTCTAGTGCCTGTTGCCCCTATAAAGGGTAAAATCACTTGCATTTTGGTGAAATAGGAAAAAAGAAACTACTATCATGACAATTACTACCTAAACCCACAACAAACCTATAAAGAGGTCATATCATAGTAGGAAGCCTTTGTTCCCAGGCCGTCCATAGACAATTAAAAGGCAAGTAGGGACTAGATTATATCTTCTCATATAAATCCCACAATAATTGTGTGAAACACAGAAAAAAATGGGGGCTCAGGAAGTACAGAAATACCTCTCCCTGAAAGGCAAGTCAGGACCGAAATCCAGCCCATGTCCTGGTGACCAACTCATCTGCTCCAAGGAAGGAGTGTCTTCTGCTAATTCTCACAAAAGTGCTGTGTGGATGAGCAATAGCCTTGCTTTTTTTTTTTTTTTTTTTTTTTTGCTTTATTCTAACATAATTTTCTCATCATTTTGCTTTTATAAATACAGTTTGTTGCTTGTTCTGGTTTAGTCTAATAATAAGTTGGAGAACCCTGGAGAATGGGCATCATGGTGGGGTAGCCGAATGGGGTTCTGGCTTCAGCAGATGCAGCCCCCAACAACACGGTATTACACAGATGAGGACTCAAAAGCTGAATGTCATTTTCTGCCCCTGTGTCTCAGAGATGCCCTGAGGCTGTCTGACAAGGTGAGCTGTTCCATACAAAAAACAAAGAATTAATCACACCTCAGCTCAGCCCTTGTTGGGGCCAGTCTATCGCCTGGGTCCTGAGATGTGACCTGCTTCAAACGTCTTTGCTGGACATGGTCATGCCTGAGACCAGAATGAAATAACACGATCCCTTTGAACATAGCAATGGACGGTCAGAGATGTCCGCACACATCTTTGCTCACCCTCCCCTTCCTGCAAACTCCATTCTTTTATTTATGAGGAAAGTTGACGTCTCCTTCAAAATGTCCCTTCCCTCTTAGAGAGTAATTTTGTTTCCCCATCATCAGGTAGCACTGAGAAAGGAGTCAGAGATGGGTCTCTCAGGCTATCCTTGCGGTACTCTTGAGACCCTTAAGCCTCCTCAGTCTTGGATTCCTTCATGGATTTGACAAATTCCTTGACTTCTTCTTCCAAGGCCTTGTTCCTCTTCTCAACATCCTCCCGGGAGCGCTCCACGTTGTGGAGGCTGATCTCTAAGGCTGCAAACTTCTTCTTTTCCTTCTCCAGTTCTTCATTGAGCCTCACCACCTTAGCCCAAACTTCATAATTCTCCTTCTCAAGGCTACAGGGAAGGAAAGAAAAGAATGAAAGAATATGGCATTCATTCTAGGCTCTTCCTTCACCCTTGCTCACAACCTTCTGCTCATTTTCCTTTTCAAATCATAAGACCCTTATCCAACCTCTCAGATATGTCCCTCTTCCCACATGAAGATGTCCCAAGAAACCTGAATTCCCACAGCACTTCTGAGCCCCTCCTTTGTCATTTAACACTATCTTGTGACATGTATTCTGTTTTTTTTAATATCATTTTGTTTTGTATCTTCTACCAGGTAACAAAGTCTTTGAAAGAAGAGACCAGTTCTAATAGATCAGTATATTCACTCCCACAGCACCTTGTATCAGTCCTGGAAGCCCATCTGTATTCCAGATTTCTCACACTCTGTGCTCTTGAGTGCCTCCTCATCCTGTGTCCATGGAGAGCATAGACTGGCACCCTCTCTTATTAAGGATTTCCTGAGAACCAAGATTTGGAGAAACAGAGGGACCTGCCCTTAGGGGAGCAGTGGTCCTGGCAGTCTCACTCGCATTTCTGAATTCCATGCCAGATGAAGAATCTGTGGGATTCCTGCATTGCCAGGATTTTTGTTGGTATTTGCCCAAATCCTAATGTAGTGCCAGGTACCGCCCTACCAGAGTGTGCTGAATTGACCCTTAGGAATGAGTGTACATATGCTGATTGTGTGACTGAAAATTTGTTTCAGAATTTCATTCGGTAGAGTGTGCCTCCCTTCTCCCCCAGTGGCCTACCCATTTGCACAAGGGAAACTTGAGCCTTCATGTGAGCTCATAACTTGGTTCTATCTTCAAAGGCCTTGGCCTATTCTGTGGGTAAAAATTCATCTTCAGAACTTTGCCTACCCCCGCCTATCTCTTCTTTTTTTTTTTTTGAGACAGAGTCTCATTCTGTCGCCAGGCGCCAGGCTGGAGTGCAGTGGCACAATCTCGGCTCACTGCAACCTCCGCTTCCTGGGTTCAAGCAATTCTCCTGCCTCAGCCTCCCAAGTAGCTGGGACTACAGGCGCATGTCACCGTACCCAGCTAATTTTTGTATTTTTAGTAGAGACGGGGTTTCACCATGGTAGCCAGGATGCTCTCGATCTCTTGACCTTGCGATCAGCCCACCTCAGCCTCCCAAAGTGCTGGGATTACAGGCTTGAGCCACCATGCCCAGCCCTCTTCTTAAAGCTAAATTGATCTCATTCCTTTGGCCCTCTCATTACAAATCTACTTTTTTCCTCCAAGTTTTCTGTACCCCTCTGGCTCTGGAAGAAATTCCATGTAAGGCATTGTGCTAGGTCCTGTTGATGGGTTCCAGTGGGGAGGCAGAATCTCTGTAGGCTCAGAAGCCTGGGATGGGAGGCTTCCCCAACAGCTGGATTCAGAAGACTCTGTTCCATTCAGGAGGAGCAGCCACCTCTGTGGCAGCCAGTTCTTTTCCTATCTTGTTGAAGATACTCATGTCTTCAACAGGGTAGGAAACTGGCTACCTCTGTGACAGCCAGTTCTTTTCCTACCCCATTGAAGATACCCACTTTATTTTTCTCCACAGCACTTGCCATCATGTCTGAGTATCTTCAACAGGGTATCAGAGAAGTGTGAGACTTCTCTGGTCTCACACTGCTTCAATCCCTGCCAAGGCGTCACAGAAATCTTTAATTCTACAAAAAATTGGTTTCAGGTTCTTAGACAAAAAAGTTACATTTTGCTTCTAGATGGCAGCTTTCTATGTGGAACAGTGAATGAGGGTTCACAGAAGCCTTCCCTTCAGATACCTGAATCTGCTGGACTAAGATGTATCCATAAATCTAAGAGCCCACTAATTCACATTTCACTGCCTCATGACTAGTGCTGATATGAGCACAGCTAGATCAAGGTTTTCTTTCCTGAAAACAAATTTGCCAGCCAATCAGTAGTGTGAAAAAGATTTCAAGAAAATACTTTACCTAACCAGGAGAACAAATTGTGTGCATGGATCTTGGGAATTTGCATGTGACAGTGGCAACAGCTGCCTAACTGGCCTCCCATTTCTGTTTGCCCCCCTGTAGCTGGTGCTCAGGAAGCCAGGGACCCAGTGAAGAATAAACCAGGTTGAAACCACCCAGAAGCTTCCGTCTTACTCAGGCTTTCCAGTGGCTGACAAAACCCTCCTGTGTCCTGGCCTCCTGTACTTCTCCACCTCATCTCCTTCTAATCATTCTCCCTAGCCCCAGGCAGCTTCCACTCTTCCTGGGTGGAACCATGGGGGCCTGCTCCTTTCTCACAGCCTCAGCACCAGCCATGATCATCTCCTATCTAGGCACCTGACTCACTCCTCATCTCCTTCAGGCCTTTACTTACCTGCTGCCTTTCTCAGGGAGGCCTTCCCTGACCCCCTTCCCTGACCAGAACTCATTTTACACTGGAACCCATTCCTTGAAATTTCCAACCTCCTGACCCACTTAATTTTTCTCCTGCCATCAGCTGACATAACATATATTTCATTATATATTTGTATTGTCCATCTGTCCCCACTAGAAAAAAGTTCTGAAAGTACAGGGAATTTTGTCTCTTTCGTTCATTGCTATTCCCTAATAACCGGAATGTGGCTTGCACAGAGGAGGGGCTCAAGGAATGTTTGCAGAATCAATGAATGAACTTAACATAAAAAATTATTTTTAAGTTTCTTTAAATTAATTAACACATGTTGATTCTTAAAGAACCACTGTTTGGAAATTGTTGATTAGGCTACTTAAGCTAGATATTTATATTTCCCAAATCTAGTCTAAAATTTAGAGTATTCACCCATTTAGTTGTCTCACTGTTTCCTTTGCTCTTTCCTTCCTAGGCATGTTATAGATTACTGTTTTTCCAAAAATGGAAGCTCTATGATGTGACTTCTCTGGCGGATGAGAACAATCCCTCTTGTCTCTAAAGATGGAAGTCAAGTGCCTACCAGTGCCCCTCTGTCTGTGACTTACTTTTTAATCTGTTCCTCATACATTTGCTTCTGTGTTTCTATTTCCTTCTGTAAGTCCTGGACCGTCCTCTGCAAAGAATCAAGCTCCTCTTCTCCAGAGTTCTTTTTTCCAGGCCCAGTTTCAGAGTTTGGACTGGCAAGAGTATCTCCCTTGGAGTCACAGGCTTGGGAAGAGAGTGCATTGGCTTCCTCCCCAGGGGACCCTGGCAGGGAAGGGACGTTATCATAGGTAGAAGTCCGCTGGGAGTCAGAAAGTTGGTGCAAGTCTTGAGACATCGTTCTCCTGTGCCCTTCCCCTGCCTTTGCCTCTGAAGAAGGTGACCAGAACTCATTTTTAAAGATTTCCATTTTGCTGCTGTTGGCACCTTGAAAAGCTGATGTCAAGAAACATTTCCGGTTAGGGAGTGTTTGTGTCCTTTTTCGAGACTGCATCTTCCAATCTCCTGGCTTCTCCCTGGGTGCTCTGCTGCTGTCCTCCAGAAACCCATCCCTTGGCTGCTGTCCGGTGGGGCTGGTTGTGTCAGAGTCACTTGTCTAGAAAAGAAATGGCCACGGATGTCACATGGGGTTTTCACCTCTGTGTGTCATGCTCCCAAGAAGGATTAGAGACCCCAAAACCAATGTTTCCTGGTAGCATACCGATGAAACTCTTAATATACCACATTAGTTGATTATCTGCATTGGCATTTTTTCCAAAACGATACTGCACTAAAGGAACCATGTTCTAGAGATGAAGTGCTGACCAAAATCAAGTGTTTGTTTGTGGTTAAAGAGTCCTAAAGTGGGATCTTTGGGTAATCTTAGAATGGGTGGTCTGTGTAAATATGACTGAAAACCCAGAAGCCGTAAAAGTTTGATAAATTTGACCTTTGATTTCCATGACCTAAAAAATTAAAAGGAACAAAAATAAAACAAAGAAACAAATCACCACATACCAAACTAAAAAAGCAAATAACTGGCAAAAAATATTTGCAATGCATATCAGACAACTGGTTACTCTCCTTAATAGATAAAGTTCATAAAAATTGAGAAGAAAAAGATTAAAAACCAATATAATTATGGTCAAAGGACAAGATTAGGCAGCTCACAGTGGAAAAAATAAAACTGGCCCTTGTACCTAAGAAAAGGTGTTCAGCCTCTCTCATAATACGAGAAACTCAAAATTAAAATTAAAACTACTGAAAGGCCAGTTCTCACTTATCACATGAGCAAACTCCTAAAATTTGACAACATGCTGTGCTGGTGGAAGTGTGGGAAAACAGTTCTTTCATGCATTGCTTCTGGAAGCATAAAATGACACAAACTCCAACAATAATTTATTTTAAAATCACACAGTCAAATCGATTTACCCTCTGACCCATCAAGCCCACTTCTGAAAATGTATGTGAGAGGTACATCTACCTGAGTACAAAAGAAGGTCTGTTCAAGGTTATTTATTACAGCTTGATTTGTAGTCTAAGGAACTGAAAGTCTGGGTGCAGGGGCTGATGCCTATAATCCCAGCACTTTGGGAAGCCGAGGAGGGTGGATTGCTTGAGCTCAGGAGTTTGAGGCCAGCCTGGACAACATGGTGAAACCCTGTCTCTACAAAAAATACACAAAAATATTTAGCTCAGCATGGTAGTATGCACTCACAGTCCCAGCTACTTGGGAGGCTGAGGCCATAGAATCACTTCAGCAGGAGGTCTAGGCTGCAGTGAGCTGTGATCACACCACTGCACTCCAGTTTAGGTGATAAAGTGAGACCTTGTCTCAAAAAAAAAAAAAAAAAAAACCACAAAGAACTGAAGGCAGTCTGTTTATCTATAGGGATTGGTACAACTACAGAATGGGACACTATGTACCTCTTGAAAAGATGAGGTCATATGAGGTAGTTGTCTGGGCATTGACATGAAAAAGTCTCCAGGATATACTGCTAAGTACAAAAATTCAAGATACAAAGTTATATGTGAGAGTGCATGTGTGAATGTGTGTGTATGTATGTGACTGGAGAGAGAGAGAGAGAATTATACTACATTTGTGTAAAAAAGGAGGTAAATTACACTCATGTTTTCTTGTATTTTGAAAAATGAACAATGAACATTGGAAGGATAAGAAGATAATGAAGGCAATGAAGGATGGGGTGGGTGAGAATACGGGAGGGAGTAGAACTTCTCAATGTATACTTTTTTCTATCTTTTTGATTATTTGAATCATGTGCATATATTATATATTTTTTAATGAAATCATAAAGAAAAAGGAGAGAGAATATGAGACCTAAACATAAAATCAATTGCTTCTTAGCTCCTCTTGGCTAAGATCAAGTGAGACCTAAACATAAAATCAGACAATCGGGTTCGAGCCCTCCCTTTGACCTTGGTAGCCAATCATTTGCTTCAGAAACCCCATCTGGAGTTAGAAGCACCTGGGTCCTGAAGGAAGAACTGGATCTGAGTCCTCCTCTATAACAAGTTAGTGCAACTATGTTGGGCCAGCTGCTCAACCTCTCTGAGTTTCTGCTCCTCAATAACATAATACAAATGCTAAATTCTGCCCTACAATGTTATGTAATTTGAGGACCCTAGAAGTGATCAGTATAAATTTCCCAGCATAGTTCCTGCCCACAGAAATCTATAAACACCAGAAATCTGTTAAATGAGTACAATAATGGCTATTCTCAAGGACTCTGGGATGATCTTGTTACATGAAGCATGAGCATTTTAAAATTTTATTTTAGTGTTAGAGTGTTAGTAAAATGCATTGCAGCCAGAAATACCTATCCTAAGAAAAATCACAACCACTACTCATTATCTGCCTTTTAAAAAAATCTTTAGGGTTCACAGTACGGTAGGTAACTTGAATCATCTGGTCAACTAGAAATCTTAAATCCATTTTTTTGCCACACGTAAAGACCAAGCTATTATATAAAGTCCACATGTTATTTGTAAAAATATTTGTTCCTATAAATATATAAAAATATTTGACCTTTGTAAATTATTGCCCTCACATAGTCTACATTTCAGAGTCAGCAGAGCTTTTGGACACTGGGAACGTGAGTTTCAACCCTTCAGCACAAACGTGGGGGCTGACACGGCTGAGACAGCTTATCGAGGAATGAGAAATATTACACAAACACATCACATACTCTGAGAAAGGAATCACGTTTCATGGGTTAGCAGGAAACCAGTTTTCTTTGGACGTTCACCCAGAATTTTCAACGATTCTCATAAAAACATTTGCAATGTGATATACATTTTTTCCATTGAACTTCTCTGGGCTTCATTTGAGTCTCTCTTTTAGAGTAGGCTTCAGTGAGGACTCTCATTGCTCAGTCACTGGGCAATTGGCACACTTGTCACTCACACCCCTCAAGAACACCAATAGAAACTAGATTTGGAGGCCAGGCATGGTGGCTCATGCCTATAATCCCAGCACTTTGGGAGGCTGAGACAGGCAGATCACAAGGTCAGGAGATCGAGACCATCCTGGCTAACATGGTGAAACCCTGTTTCTATTAAAAATACAAAAAATTAGCTGGGTGTGGTGGCATGTGCCTGTAGTCCCAGCTACGCAGGAGGCTGAGGCAGGAGAGTTGCTTGAACCTGGGAGGCAGAGGTTGCAGTGAGCCAAGACTGTTACACTCCAGCCTGGGCGACAGAGTGATACTCCATCTCAAAAAAAAAAAAAAAAAGAAGAAGAAAGAAAGAAAGAAAAGAAAGAAAGAAATAAAGAAAGAAAGAAAGAACTAGATTTGGAAAGAGGCCAGGCTTTCTAGGTATGTTCAGATGAGTCTGTATCAGTTGTGTCCACTGCCACTGCCTCATCTAAAACTCCCCAAATTGCTACCCCAGAGCAGGCCTTACATGGAATCGCCTGGACTAAAGGAAAAACCCAATGAAAGCAGACGGTTCTCTGCACTTACCATGCTACTGAAGCTGTCTGTCCTAGAAATTCGGGGGTCTTCAGTGGCATCCCAGCCCACAGAGCTTCGGGCCACTGGAGCTTTCTTGGGGTCATTTTTCTGGGCAGGGGGTGACAGGGGTACATCCTTGGACTTGGGGAAAAGGACTGCATGATCTCTAATCATCATAGTCATCACTCTTTGGATCTGAGGAGTCCCTGAAAGAAGAAAAAGATATGTAGTGTAGTGTAGGAGGCAGGTAGTCAGTCCTCAAGGATCTCCACTTGTGGATGTCCCCAGACTCGGTTCTACAACTACAGGGCCCAGAAGGGCCTAATTTACCTTGTCAAAAGACCCTTTTTAATTGCTTGGAGTTGGAGATTATGTTGAAAGGGATGGAATAAAAGGACATGGGAGTAGAATGAAAGAGGGAGCTGTTTTAGAGGGAGCCAATAGTCCACTGGATTAGTTTTTGATCAGGAAAGTAGGCAATAAAACAGAAGAAAAAATGAAAACAGCTTTCTCTCATGATGTGGTCCTCATTATGACATCTGGTTCTTATCAGACACACAGCAAATACGTGCCAGGCTTACTGCCCCTGGCCCACATCCATGGCAGATATCAGTACTCTATGCCAGGACTTTTGTTCATTGAACCAAAACACAACCTCAGAAGCCTGCCCAGCACAGTTTCATATGCAGCCTCTTTGTGAGCTGGCTTATAAAATAAAACCTGGCATGGCACGGTGGCTCATGCCTGTAATCCCAGCACTTTGGGAGGCTGAGGCAGGAAGATCACTTCAGGTCAGGAGTTCGAGACCAGCCTGGCTACATGGGGAAACCCTGTCTCTGTTAAAATCACAAAGATTATCCAGGTGTTGAGGTATGTGCCTGTAGTCCCAATTACTCAGGAGGCTGAGGCAGGAGAATCACTTGAACCCAGGAGAGGGAGGTTGCAGTGAGCTGAGGTCGCACCACTGCACTCCAGCCTCAGCAACAGAGTGAGGCTCCATCTCGGTAAATAAATAAGTAAATACAATGAAACCTGCTTGCTTGATCTGGCTAAGGGTATTTAAAAGTAATGAAAGACTAAGAAATACAAGCTAGCTATTTTTGTGCTAGCCTACTGTACTCTGGGACCACTGGGCAAACCCTTGACCTCTGTCTTTTGTTGTGATCTGGAAAATGGACACAATTCCTGCCCTGCCTACCTCACAAGGCTACTGCATAATTCAGATGAGAAAGATAGCCAGCTGAAAATGCTTGACAAACTGTAGAGCAATACACAAATATCAGGGGGAGTGCTATATTTGTTACTTCCTGTGCACCTGCTTTCATTACGCGACCAGCCATACCTCTCATGATCACAGCAGGGTCTTCAACCTTCGACCTGATGAGATTCACACCAATCACAGTAGCCAGGTTGTCCACGCTCATCTTATTAACAGCACAGTTCAGCTGTATTTCATGCAGGAACCTGGAGGCAGCCAAAAAATCCCATGGCAGAAAGCAGGTAGTAGCCAGGAGGAAGCACCACACAGTTCCAATGAGAACTCTGGGTTCGATCTCAATGCTTTCCTCCTAGTCTCAGGAATGAGACCAGCCTGCTCTGCCCACAAGAATTTAGACTCATCCTGAAAGATCCAAGACCAAGGAAGGAAGAGAAACCAGGAGAGTCCTGCCCACCTGCTGGGATGTTGTATTGGGGAGTTGGGTGGAATCATATAAGCAGGAGGTAAGAGCCACTTCAGGAGCTAAGAGTGGACTAGAAAAGGTAAAATGGATATCTGACCATATCCACGTCTTGCCTTGATAGGCTTATAACCCAGCTCTCAGCACCCATCCCACCCAAGTCTCCAGAGAGAAACACTTTATCAGTAAGAATGTCTCAGGGCTAGGGAATCCATGGTACCTCCTTGCTCTCATCCTCTGATTAGAGCATAAGCATTGCTAATTCTCAGCAGGTGCTCCATAACACTGAATTTTTACTAAAATTCCACCCCTTTGAGGCACAAAGCTCTTAGATTCACTGTAAAAGTAGGGAATTTCTAAATACTCTAAGAACCATTTAAAAATTGATAGAATGAAGCAATAAAATTTCAACTACAGAGCAATTATTAAATAAATGGTAATGTGTCCAAATGATGGAACATTATGAAATACTATGAAGTTATTTATAATCTAATTCTGTGACAAAGGGAAATGCTCACAATAAAAAATTAAACCAAAAAAGCAGGATACAATCTTTTATATATATATATATATATATATACACATATATAAAAATACATATGGTATAATTTTGATTTAGTATAGAATATTGTTACCCTATATTTATACTGAGGTATGAAAAGATCTATCATGAAGGAGGAAACACCCAGAAGGAAAAACGCAAGTGTTAATAGTACTTATTGCTAGGTGAGGGGATTGTGGGTCCTTTTTATTTCTCATTAACCATTTGCTATATCTTCCTGGTTTCCAAGTCAAGCAAGTATGACTTTTATAATTTAGGAACTACAACAAACTATTAAAAAAAAATAAAAGACATAATTCAGGTCTGTCTGGGATGAATATCCTAGTTCCCAGCCCAGCCAGATCTGGGTCAATCCACAGCTAGAGTTGCCACAGGGATGGTGCACAGCAGGTCTCCAGAAAGTGCTGAAGGAGAATAACAAGGGCGACCCAGAATGAATGTCTCCCCGGCACACAGTCACGAAGATGGGAGATCATTCTGGAAACATTATAAGGATTCTGGGTTCTCTTGCATGTCCCAGTACTCTGGGCAGTGCTGAGGCAGGCCTAAAGTGGGGAGCATGTTCATTTAATTGGTCAACCAGGTTTTCAGAATCCTGGAAATTATACAGGAAGCTACTTTAGTGTTATGTGAATGGAGCTGATATTCCAAAGTGCTGGACCAGAATCTCTGTGTTCATAAAAGTAGTCCCTCCTCTTCTAACTAGGAGCTTCTTTCTGATGGGGTTGAAAACCATAGAGTTGATACCAGGGGCCTCTCACCTGCAGATGTAGCTCAGGAGACTATAGTTGTCACGAGGAAGGATGGAGAGCTGCTTCATCAACTCCTGCTGAGCCTGGGAAGAGATGTACACAAGCAAATCATTTACCGGTAAATGACCCTGCCCACGTGCCAGCAAGAAGACCCTGGAACGGAATTGCTGTATCTGTGTAGAAACGGCACTTTGGCAGTCATTCCTGCCCCTGTAGTTTTACGGATTAAAAAAAATGAAAATAGCTCTAAATTATCATAGAATTTCAAAAAAAAGGTTCATAGTTTTTGTTAAGCATATTTTTTATTTATCTGTGATTATGCCACTGCACCCTACCCTTGACCCTGAGCTACTCTAAGGAAGGACCGTTTAACAACTCATACGATAATTGTTTGCTTAATGAATGCTTGAGATGTAACAACTCAATAAAGAAAAAGAGCATAATAAGCTATCTCAGAATTACTTTAAGACTGGTGAGAAAAGGAGGATACTTCTGAGAAGGATTTCAAGCACTATGGCCTAGCTGAGACCTGCTGGGAGACAGACAGGCAGAAGATGCTGGAGGGCAGTGCACGGTGAGACTGTTCATGCTCTGCAGTGGATGGCTGTGGATGTCAGGCAAGGTCTACAAGGAATGCATGTGCCAGAGAGATGAGGGAAGGGAGCTTTTCTGTATTATCAACCACAGCTGCCTACAGAGTCTGTAATCACCATCTGCAACGTGGTGCTTGTGAGAGTACATGATTCGCTAGCTGAGTGTGGTGGTGTGCACCTGTAATCCCAGCTACTCGGGAGGCTGAGGCAGGAGAATCGCTTGAAACCATGAGGCGGAGGTTGCAGTAAGCTGAGATCAAGCCATTGCATGCCAGCCTGGATGAAAAAGCAAAACTCTGTCTCCAAAACAAAACAAAAAGAGGGTACACAATTTCCATGCGGCATGCAGGCACTCCTCAAACCTGAGCAGCTCTCCTGCAGAAAACGCACCCTCCAGCCTTGTCAGCCCACAGGTGGCACCTCCTGTAGATGTAGACCTTCTTAGTGCAGTGTCAGCTTCATGCTGAGATCCCTTCTTCAGCTGAGTCAAGTAAAAGGTTGCAAAGGTTGCTACAGACTCACCCCTCCCAGCTGCCACCTCTGCCATGTTTTCACCATTGAGAAAGACCTTGGTCCCTGTGTGTAGACATGCACTGCCACAGAGGTGGAAACTCTCAGAGACCCTGAGATTGAAAAAAGCTGGGAGAAGCAGGTCTAAAGTGAGTGCAGGGGTGGGAATCTTATTGTCAGAACAGTATCTAGGTGCCTCCTTTACTTTCCCCAGAACCCAGGGATGAGATGCCATCTGAAACATTTACCTTTTTAGCTGCCTTTTAAACCTTACTCCATACAATGTTATTACTTTCACAATGTTGAGCAGATATACCATATAAGTTAAGATTTTTCATATCCCTTTCTCCCTCCCCCAATAAAATTCGTAAGTTATGCACAAAATATCATACCTCAGATCATGCAACCTAATTTTTGTTTGGAAAAGAGCTACAAAACCTGTATCATGTTAGCCGTATCATTATTGTTCTCTTCCTTTCTTAATTCTGAAATATAAAGTCAGCTTTTCTCTTATGTCAGGACCTATTCAAATCATGATGCTCCCCGTACTGTCTGTCAGGGATGGAAGTTCTCACAGTTGTGTTTTCTTACAGGGCTAGGGTGCTATTTCTTCATTCATTTTAAGTGAATATATTCTATGGAGCAGACTATCTAATAAATTCTGAAGCATGGAAGATAATAAACCTCCCCTTATATTGAAAACATTTTTAAGTCACCCACTGTTATCATATTCCTGAGTCCTCAAAACAATCCTAGGCATGGCTGATATTATTATGAAAATTATCTAAGTTTGTGCTGTCCAATAGAGCAGTTACTTCCCACAGGTAGCTACTCAAATTTAACTAAATCAAAATTAAATAAAATTAGGAATTTGGCTTCTTCTCAGGTGCACTAGCCACATTTTAGATGCCCAAAAAATCAAAGTTAAATCTAGGTCTTCATTATAGATTTTTTCTGTGCACCACTTTGCCAGAGAGGGCTTTTAACATAGTCATTGATATTAACCAACCTACTTGAAGAGGCTAAACCCTCATATGAACAGTGTGACATAAACTTCTTCTTGGATCACTTGGATTTGAAAATCTTGTTTAAAAATCATCAAGAATTGTTGTTGTTGGTTGGGTTTCATCAGTTTCCTTCGTTGGTTGGTTGGCTCTTTATAGTAACATGACTATAGTGTGGCCATTGTTGACTATGAGGCCTTTCTAGAAATAATTTATACAGGATCAGAAATCCTGCTGGTCAGCTTGTATACTCTCACAAGCACGATGTTGCAGATGGTGATAACAGACTCTACACGTAGCTGTGGCCGAAAAGAATGACAATCAAAAAACCTTCCCTGTCCTTCTTCTCCCTAGCACATGCATTCCTTGAACGACCATGCCTGACACCCAAAGCTGCTGTAGAGCTGGAACTATGTGACCTCACACTTGCCTTCCAGCCTGTCCTTGTGTCCCAGCAAGTCTCAGCAGGGCCATAGTGCTTGAAATCCTCCTTCAATGTATCCTCCTTTTCTTACTACTTTTAATATGACCCAGTAGTATTTGATTATGGGCCAATTCTTTATTGGATTCTTACATCTCATGAAGGCTGTGGTTTGCCAGTCATTATGATTGAGTTCATATGACTTTTGTTACTGAGGAAGTTTCATTTGGACTATCTTACCAAAAAGTATGGGCCCCTTGACCCACTGTTGCCTAGTGGAATCCTGTCCAGAAAACCAATCACTTGCTTCTAAAGCAGGACAACTAACTCTTAAGAAGATGCAAACCTTTGCCTCGTCCGCATTCATGAGCTGCCCACAGAGCAGGAACCCTTCATACTGGCTCCAGGGAACCACGGGCTCTGGGAGGTCTCGGAGGTAGAGCTTTAACAGGGAAGCCACAGTGTGCACATCTGTGTCTCTGGAAGAAAATAAGCAACACTCTTTGAAACTCTTTGGAAAAAAAGAAAAAATTAGGATGTTCCTCACTTCCATCCTGGTGATTCAGTGACTAGAACCATAAATTACAAAGGGGAATTCTGCAGGAGTTGAGTCTGATAAAGAAGAATCAGAGCAAAACATTTTTGCTAATTCACCCTTCTGGAACAACAATACTAATACATTTTCCTCTGTCCCTTTCACCCAACTACCTCAAAGGTAAGTTCAAGGTCCACATTTTTACTAAACCTTCCTTAATGATTTTAGTCTTTATTGCATTCTTCTTTCTTCAACTCATTAAGTGCCTCACAGTTAGCATTGTCTAATTAGTGTATAATTTTGTATGTGTTAACTCCTTTATATCCTTGGTCCATTCATCTCTTTAATCTTCCAGAGTGCCTAAAATAGTGCTGAGATTCATTAATGCAATCAATCAATAAGCATTGAGAAAACCTGCCAGGTGCAAGATACTTGTCAAGCACTGGGATTTCAGTAACCAATCCGAGGGACATGCAGGAGCCCTGACCCCATTGAGCCACAGAGCTATGGGGACTCAAGCATTACAAGGTCCTTACAATACTGTATGGCTAATGCCATGTTATGGAAAACCCAGGATTCAGGATCCTATGGAAGTGTGGAAAAAGAACACCCAAGGCAGAGATGGGAACACATAAGTGACTTCTCAGACGAAAGAGTACCCCAAATGAGCTCTGAAAAGTGGTAAGGAGTTAGGGCATGAGGCAGGCAGCAAGTGTGTCAGCCTGGAACATAAGGAGAGGAGGCCTCACCATGGGCCTGATTGACTGAAAGAGGCACTGCTTTTCAGTTCAGCTTCTCCATCTATAGGAGGGCTTCACAAGCACGGGCCAGGAGGCAGATTTGTCCCACTGCCTCTACTTGTACAGCCTGTCAACAAATAATGATCTTTACATTTTTAATAGCTGAGGGTAAAATCATAAGAACAAGAGTGTTTCCTGATGTAAAAATTATAGGACATTCAGATGTCAGCATCCGTAAGCAAAATTATGGAAGAACACCACCACGTTTGTTCATTTATGTGCTGAGCAGCGTATTGTGGTTGCAGCAGAGACCACCTGGCCTGCAAAGCCTAAATATTTAATATGTGGCCCATTAAATTTGCTGACCCCGGCTTACAAGGCGATCGCATTGATTCTGCAATGCTACAAGAGAAAATAAGATTCACTACCATATTCCTGAAGCTAATTACTGAAGAAATGTTTATTTCATACTTATAAAACCTGGTGTTCTTAGGCAGCAGCCATGGTAGCATCATGAAAAGGATGTGACAAGAGGTCCAGAACAACCTGGGAATCTTCTTTATTTCAGTGATGAGAAATATAGAATAGGCTGGAGGACATGCCTCCTGGTCCTAGGAGGGAAGGGAGGGGTGGATCTGGACAAGAGGAGGGGAAGGAAAGCATCTGAGGCAACAGAAACAAGAACACTGGGCCTTGATTGTAAAGCTCTGTCTTGGTGCTTTGTGTGCGTTTGGTTTTGGTTTTGACAGCCATTTGTTGGAGCTGTCTTCTGAAAAGTCTCCCGCTTTGCAGCCTGTGAACTTTACCTGAATAGGAAAACACAGGCTGGCACGGAGCCCTCTCTATGGTCCATGGCTTGCCCTCAGGAAATCTGGGGTGAGAACCACTCATTTAACATGAGGATTCTGGAAAATCCTTCTCTGCTGAGTCACTGCCTAAAAATACCCAAGGCAAAGCCAGACTAGGAAAAGTACTCTTGTCAAAATACATTAGAAGAAATTCCTGAGAAGTGGCAGAAAGACAGTCAGCTGACAATTTGCAGGGGCAGAATCCTCCCAAAGTCCAAAAGTTGCATCCCCCAAAAGTCCCCCCACTTGTCTCTATCAGCATCCTGGGACTCCCATCTGATTGGGGCCTCTCCTTCCACACTCCATCCACTTGGCCTTCCAAATTTCTTCAATTCTATTATCCTAAAGTGAGGCTGATCCCTGTAATCCCCTCCCCTCCTTTCACTACCCTATGCCTCCAGTATTCTATGCTTTGTCCACTGCAGGGCACAGCTCTCAACACTGAAACACACCAATGGAATGAGTGAAGAAAACACGGTTTGAAATGGAAAAAACAGCATAAATGATTAAGTCAAGAAATTGGATCCTGGCTGGGAGCAGTGGCTCACGGCTGTAGTCCCAGCACTTTGGGAGGCTGAGGCGGGTAGATTACTTGAGGTCAGGAGTTTGAGACCAGCCTGGCCAACCTTGCAAATCCCCATCTCTACTAAAAATACGAAAACATGGTGGCAGATGCCTGTAATCCCAGCTACTCAGGAGGCTGAGGCAGGAGAATCACTTGAACCCCAAGGCAGAGGCTGCAGTGAGCCAAGATTGCAGCACTGCACTCCAGCCTAGGTGACAGAGTGAGACCCCATCTCAAGAAAGAAAGAAAAGAAAGAAAGAAAGAAAGAAAGAAAGAAAGAAAGAAAGAAAGAAAGAAAGAAAGAAACTGGATCTTTTGAAGAGAAACAATAAAAAAGACAGCTAGACAGTTTAATCAGGAGAAATTTAGACAGCAAAAACATCCATCATTAGAAAAGAGAAAGGGGTTATAAACACAGCTACTGAATGGACACCAGTTATGCCCACTGCTGGGCCTAGCTAATTTCTCATTCTTGTTTATTGGGTCTCAAGTTTAAATGTCATTTTCTTGGGGACCTCCCTAAATCCATCAGACAATGTGAAAAGCCCCTGTTCTAAGTTTTCAGAGTACTGAGTTTCCTTTTTAGCACTTAACACCATGTAACTTGTACAATTATTTCTATAAATTTTTGTTTTAATGTAAGCACCCCATTCTACTAGGGCTAATTCAGATGTCTATTTTATGGTCTAAATTTGTAGCATTATTTTTTTCTGAGTTTGCTGTTCTTCTAACCCAATAGAACAACTTTAAATCATTCTTTTTTTAAAAAAAAAAAAATCAAGGGCTAAGAGTAAGTCAGGAGCCAAGCGGCTTCTGAGTTCAACGGCTAATGTGCTAGGGATTACCCAAGACTCCTCAGATGGCTCTGATGCTTGTAATGTGGCATGCCTGTAAGTACATTTCTCACAGACACATAGGGGTAAGAAGCACATTGGCTTTGTAGCCAGGCAGTGTCCATCCAGGTAGAAACTTGGCAAGAGATTTTAAAATTCACATTTATGTATCTAAGGACACCAGGTACACCTGCACTAGCCTCGCCAAACAGCAACTCCTTTGCTCACCTTTATTCTAGTGTGGTAATGGGTAGGGCATCTTGGGGTGGAACCCAGCACATGACCAATGCAGGGGATCTGGATCTGGGTGAGTTCCCATAGGTGTGAAGTTGGGGACACCAGTAGGGGACTCCTTGCTCTCCCAAATATCCCTTCTTCTACCCACTGACTCCTAAAATTCCTTTAATAGGAGGCAGAAAAGCTACAACCATAGCTTCTCTCTCCTGGTCCACTCATGACCCTGAAAACCCTGCCTTAACCTTCAACACCAAAACACACCCATGGAATGAGAAGTGGGGAATAAGACAAGGTGTGGAGAGAGGGCAGGAAAAGGAGAAAAAGAGGGTTTTCAGAATCATGAGTGAAACCAGAGAGAGAGAGAAGACCTGGTCACTCCTAAACATGCTCAAATGTAACTAAATAATAATCAAATAAGAGCCAGTCACACCTCCCAAATCAGACTTGTCCTCTCAAGGGTTATGTGGACCTAAGAGCTGCCCCTGGGAAGCCCCTGAAAAGCCCCTGATGACCTTCCTATTTCTGGATGTGTAAATTTTACCCTTCAGTTCTAGGGGTGGAGCTGTCATGACAAGATAAGGTAATTTTCCTCCTTCCAGCCCCAAATATTCCAAAATAATCAAAGATTCCCACACTACCACCCATGCCGACTCTATAGTGCATAGGATAAAGCCTAAGGCAGTTATTTGGCAAATCCCAGCAATCGCATCTATTTGTTTTGGCACACCATATGTCATTGCTCTAGCAAGCACCCACCTGTATCTTTCATCAGGTCAAGGCTAACAAAAACATAAAAAGAAACTGAATATAAAGGTGGTGAGCATAATGAAACAGGTGCCTGATAACAAAATGCATTTGTGGCTGCTGAAAGGTCCCTGTGCTTGATGTCCATAACCTGCTATTGTTCCAGTAACAACTGTATCTCTTGCTTCCCTCGGAGATCCTAGGGTGCTAAAATATAGCACCCTTGGGAAATTAACTTATTACTTATTAAGGGCAGGAAAGATGCCCATATGGTGGTCCAAACTACGACTGTGGCCATAAGGGATCTCAGAGAGGCTTGGAGGAAAAATGGGCAGCACTGGTGATTAGTCCTAATTCTGGCCACTCCTGGAATGCTAACGAAGGCTGCTGGTGCCCTTGGATATAGATCTGGTGCACTCTCCACCACACCGAGTGTTTTTACAGTCAGTTCAGCTCTTCCATGTTCCTCATCTGACCTGAAGGGTGAGCCTCAGGCTAGGACCCATCTTTCTCCCCTCCTCTGCATGTCCTCTTCTCCTGTGTCCTAAACATCACCTGAATCTGCCCAGCAGGGTTCCAGTTCTGGTTCACATCATCACTCACATAAACTATCTGCACACTCTCTTAACTGCTCCAGTCTCCCAAACTCCCAATCAGGAGCAAAACAAAGGCTTTTTCTGTTGCAAGCCAGGGCTCTTAGAAGTGTCTATGCAAGTCCCATGGCTCCACTGGAATGTAGAGGCCCTCCCAGCCAAGCCAGGCTGAGGGGTGGGCAGAGGCAGGACACTGCAGTGGGGCAATGTACCTGTCAAAGGAGGGCCGCTCCCCGGCATCGAAGGCATCTCTCAGCTGCTTCACCAGGTTGTCCTGCCCAGGCAGACGGAAGATGCCCTCTTCATTCCGACCGTGCTCCAGGATGAAGTCTGCACATTTCTCCACCAGGATGGGCACCAGATGGGGGCCAAATTTCTGTTCATAGGCCACAGTCTCATCCAAGCGCTGGCCAAACACTGCTGAGGAGAGAGCAAACAGAGCCTGCCCGTCATTCTGTCGTTCATTGGACGAACTATTTCTTGACTTTCTGTGTCACCTATGACTTCACAGGTTTTATTGCAATGATACTAGACAAAATGTGGGAGACAAATCACACATAATATTTCCTGAAGCTATAAATAGGGGCCTGTAAATTTGAGGCAGTTTTTGCCAGTCTTTTCATATTGACCCACATTTCATACATATTTAAAACAACGATTGGCTTTTACTGAGTACTTTTTGCTAGGAATCACACACTCTTTGTCCTCTAATCTTGACAGCAACCCCATGAGGTGGTATTAATGTCACACCCACCTTACTGTTAAAGACACTGAGCCTTAGACACTTGCCAAGGTCAGGCAGCTGGGAGCATGGCCCAGGTGGGATTCAAGCCCAGGCAGGGAACTCCTGAGAATGTGCCCTAACCATGGCAGCAAGCGGGCTATCTGAGTTCCACTCGTAACACAGAGTAGTAAAGCAGAATGCAATATGGCACCCCCCTTATCCATGGTCAACTGCAGTCTGAAAACATTAAATGCAAAATTCCAGAAACAAACAATTCATAAGTTTTAAATTGCGTGTCATTCTGAGTAGCATGATGAAACCTCTCGTGGTCCCGCTTGGTGCAGCCTGAGATATGAATCATCCCTTTGTTTAAAGTATCCACGTTGTATATACTACTTGCCCAGGAGTCACTTAGTAGTTGCATCGGTTATAAGACTGAAAAGACATAGTATATATAAGGCTCAGTACTATCTGAGGTCTCAGGCATCCACTGCTATCTTGAAATATGTCCCCTAAGGATAAAGAGGGACTACTGTGGTCTATCACATAGATGTCTCATAGTACGAAAACCTTGTAGCATTTAAAATAATTTGGATTGTTTACTATTATAAATAAATCGTTTACTATTATAAATAATTTACTATTTAAAATAATTTGGATTGTCCTGATTATAAACATTGCCACAGCAAACATGTTCATTGACCTGGCAGAGATCCTGGAATGTATGCAGTACAATGCATAATTTCTAATTAATTGTTTAATTAATGAATTAACATTTGGATTGTTAACAAAAAGCGTTTCAGTCTTTTGAACTATTTCCTTATAACGATTTCCTTCCCATGTGTAAAATTACTGGGCCAAGAAGTTTGAACATTTTTATAGCTTGATGGTATGCAAATTGCTTTCCAAAAATATTTCCCCAAATTACCCTGCCTCCAGCAAAGCAAGTGTGGGCCAGCTCTACCCCAGCTCTGTCCACGTGGACAAATTTGTGTCTCCACAGTTTCCCTGCTCCGGCAGTGTGACAAGACAAGTTTACAAATCAGGGCAACCACTGCCTACCCATTCTCCCACCAGGCTTCCATGCCCTGGAGTTTCAGAAAACAAGCCATGGCTTCCATCCTGTTCTGCCTGACTTTCCCTCTGCCATCATCAGGGCTCTGCTGCACCCAGCACTTCAATCCTTAGGACACCGTTTGCAAAGTCACTTGACTCTCCCCATGACTCTCTCGGGTTGCTGTGGATTCCACCCTTATTGAGCTCTGCCACCTTTCATCGAGGATGATGCCTTCCTGAACTGTGGGTTCCATTTCTTCCATCTCTTCCAGTACTTACACTTTCTCTTTGTATCTTAAAAGTTTCTTTTAATTGAAAGATCCCACGTGAGTCTATGTCTTTGCCATTGTTGAAAGATTAATCTCCCACCTCAGCTCTCATGTTCTTTCCACTCCCACCCACTATCCAGGCTAGGCCAGCCTCCTCTCTCACCTGTAACCGCTGCAGTCTCTTCTCTCTACCATGTTCGAAACCCTCCTGCCACTTGCCTTTCTAAAGCACCACTCTGCATAACCCCCAGCATAAGGCAGAGAGTCAACACATTTTGCTGAAGCATTTAGGGAATGAATTTGTCTTTAAGCAAGTATTTTCCATGACTAATGGTTATTTCGGCATTTCTTAAGTGTAAAAACTAGTAGGAGTCTCCTTGGTATATGAATTCAGCTTCACACTAGCATGCATTAAGTGCCCTGCCATGTGCCAGCAGCAGGCCCCATGGGATGGGCTGTGCAGACAAGGGGCATGGAAGACCTGGTTCCTGCTTTTAATGAGTTTATCATCAAGTTATGAAAATAACAGTACCACACAAAACACGGTGAGAAACAATTAAAAACCTTCAATAACCATATGGAATTAGGTTTCTATTTGTCTATAAAAGGAGCTGGACAGATCTTTTCACTAAACTGATAGAACATGATTGAAACAGTCTGACTTAAAGCGGACCACACAGCATCTGGAAAATTCTCTTTGAGAGGTCCAGAGAGGGGCCCCTCAATGGGAGAGGCAGATGTCTGTTGAAGCAGTTGAAACTCAGGCTACAGAGGTCCACTGGACTTGATGGGGAAAGATACCCCAAATACAAGGTAAGGATATGTACAGAGAAGTCAAAGCTTTCAAATTCAGGCTCCATATCTGAGGTCTCAAAGCAGATGCTCCATTTTACATCTCTCTGTATATCTAGTCCTCTAGCTTTTTCCATCATCCTGGTCTATCAGCCTTGTCCTGCCTTCATCCTCTGTGCCTCTCATGCCTTAAATGCAGCCCTTTCAATATTAATCTCACCCATGCCCTGCTGCTTCCTACTACCCTCTGCATGCCTTCAACACACCACTAAGAGACACAAGAGACCAGGCATAACCACATTGTGAAAATCTATCCTTCCAATCTCTGCAAGACATTAGTTCCAAATTTTCACCACTCCTCTTGAGTTCCCCACCCATTCCCTCCCTTCTCTGTCTCAACAGGTGATCTTGGCTCCTCTTTCCCTCCATTACCAAATGGAAGGCTATAAGTGAACTCCCTCATCTCCAGTCCCTTCCTTTCCCATCCTTCTTCCTCTGTGATCCTGTTTTCTCCCAGAGGAAGTAAAGGGCCCTACCTTTCATCTAGGATGATGCCTTCCTGAAGTGTGGGTTTCATTTTTCCCATCTCTTCCAGTACATCTCTTCCATCTCTTTCTCTTAGTATTTTAAAATTTTCTCTTTCAACTGAAAGATCCCACATGAGTCTAGGTCTTTGCCATTTTTGAAAGAATTGTCTCCCACCTCAGCTCTCATGCAAACGACCAACATTTGCCTTCCTTCTTTTCGCCACATACTTGTAGAAAAATGTGTCTACTTCTAGAGAGATGTCTGCCCCACTTCCTCATTTGTCAGTCACTACTCAGCCTCTCAACTCATCACAATCTTGTTTCATTAGCCTGCACCTTTTCACTTAATCTGCTCACTAAGATTTCTAGTGCCCTCCTAATGTTCATTCCACACCCTGCTTACTGGTCTCCTCTGAAGACTGATGTTGTTAATTCTCCTTCCTTTTCAATACATTCTCCCTACATTGCAATAAATCCAACCACTCTTGTTCTATTCCTGTCTCACTGATGACTCCTTTCAGCCTCTTTGACTGTGCTCCATCTTTCACCTGCTCCTTTGGTGCATCATTTCCTGTGATTCCAACTCAGACTTGTTTTCTTCTCACTCTAGTATTCTCCTTAGGAAAGTGCATATGATTCCACACATTTAGATATCTCCTATAAACTTATAACTTATTAATCTGCATATCTGGTCTGGATCTCTCTCTCTTTTTCTATATATGTATACACACACACAGACACACACACACACACTACATGCACACATACATGCATACATATGGATAGATAGATATAATTTATGAAAGAATAATCCCCCACCTCAGCTCTCATGCAAATGACCAACATTTGCTTTATTATATGATTATATGTAATTATTCCATACCTATTTCCATCTTCTCTCTTTCTTTCCTCTATTCCCATAAGTTTAGTGTCTATTGGCAATTCTCCCAGTATTTTTTCTAATCTCAGTCTCATCCCACTCTTAAATCACTGCTTCTCCTGTAGCTTTCCTTAAAGGCAATAGCATTCATTCCATCAGTCAAGAAAAGGTACTCTCCTAGGCACTGAGAATACAAAGCCATTAGCACAAGTACCTTCACTTAACTAACACAGTTAGCAAAACTGTGAGCATTAGGATTATCTGTAACACCCTTCACTCTCTCCAAATAGTTTGGTACATTCTAAGCATGCTTTAAACCAGCTCTCTATTCTCACTGCTGCTGCCTATATCATTATAATGGCTTGCTTTGCAACTCTATTTCTCGCAAATTCCTTCTACCAGAATTCACAAAGTCATTCAACAAATGTAGGCTGAGCATTTGCTGTGGGTCAGGCTCTTCGATAGCTGGAGAGTATGATAGAA
Source organism: Callithrix jacchus (assembly GCF_049354715.1). NCBI lineage: Eukaryota > Metazoa > Chordata > Mammalia > Primates > Cebidae > Callithrix > Callithrix jacchus. The sequence continues at coordinate 45,133,977 of NC_133515.1, forward strand.
TTAATGAAAAATGGCCTTTGCTCTTAAAACTTCTCAAGAGAATGCCTTTCCTCCTACTCTCCTCCTGGAAACCCAGTCTTCCTGAATTTGGATGTCTTCTCAGAGAAAACTGGGCACTCTTCACTCTTTCCTCTATTTACAGAGCTCCCTGTGTGTTCCTCAATGTTATCACTTCTCATGTAACTTTATGATGATTTTTAAACATCCCTCTCTTCCACTGGACTGTGGACCCCTCAAAGGCAGACAGTCCATCTGGCTCTGCATCTATTTTCAAAGCCTGGTACATGATGGACTAGCCCTCAGAGAGCTGTCACTATCTGCTGCCTCCCATTCCTCCCATTCTTTGCCCCTTTTCTGTGCTCAGTACTTCCCCAAACCTGCTCTTATCAAGGAGATCAATGGCCTCTACATTTTAAAACCTGGGGTTACATACTCTGTCTTCATTTTAACTGCTCTATCAGCAGCATGTGACACAGCAAACCACCCTCTCCTTCTTGGGACACTTTCTCACATGGCTTTTGGTACACCAGACTCTCTTGGTTCTCCATGTGTCTCATGAGATGCTCTTAACCTCCTCTGAGGATTCTTGCTTTTCTTGCTGTCCTCTAAATGTTGGAGGGTCCCAGGGCCTCCCTTTCTCATCTGTACACACTTTCTCATAGTCTCACCACTTGAAATTACACCTGTATGATGAAGACTCCGAACTTGACATCTGCAGCCTAGAAATCAGTCAAAGCTATTCTCTCAACAAGAACCAACCACTGGATGCTCTGGAGACATTAGAACCAACAGTGTCCCTTCTTACATGAGAGAAAAATCATCTTTGTTTATTGTTGTTGTTGTTTTTATTGTTTTAAGACAGTCTTGCTCTGTCACCCAGGCTGGAGTGCAGTGGCACAATCTCGGCTCACTGCAACCTCCTCTTCCGGGGTTCAAAGATTCTCCTGCCTTAGCCTCCTGAGTAGCTGGAACTACAGGCATGCACCACCACATCTGGCTAATTTTTTTGTATTTTCAGTAGAAATGGGGTTTCACTATGGTAGCCAGGCTGGTCTAGAAATCCTGACTGCAGGTGATCCACCTACTTGAGCCCATCTTTGTTTTTTGTTTGTTTGTTTTAGCTTGGCTAGGTCAGGTTTTGTCACTCTTAATCTCAGATCACACAAGGAGTCTGTAATCAGAAACATCCTTGGAATCTCCAAAACCCTGGTCCTGAGTTCTACCAGTGTCTAACCTCTGGGTCCTAATTGTCACGCCTTGGGCCATTAGCAGAGCATTTCCATCTTAATAGTATAAATTTTCATAAACTAATTTTAATAATTATATGAAATATAATTACCATAATGTAATTATAATAGATGTAATATAATAATTATAACTATTAACCAATGGAATTAATTATGCTGAGAACTGACCCCAGAGACTTTCACAAGTGTTATCTCATTTCGTTCTCATAAGAACTTTACAAAGTAAATATTATTCCATTTTACAGGTGAGAAAACAGATTTGGATCAGGAATTTTTCCAAGGTCATATTTACCCTGTGATTCTATATCAGAGCTTTAATTCCTTCTAAAGTTTAAAGACAATGTAATAAAAGTTCAGAGATCAAGTCTCAAGGGGAAGGACTAGGGGGTAAGGGTCCTCTAATGCCAGCCCCGCCTTCCCTCATATCACGTCTGCCTTGTCTCCAGCACCCAGACCTAAAGTTCTGGACCCCATCCTGAGCAACCACAGAAAGGTGAGACCTCACTACCAAACTGGTAACTGCCCTACCTCTTCCCACAGTTCATCCTCTACCTCTTACCCTTCAACCCCTTCCTTAGATTTGCTGGAAAACTCCAGGACACTGGGTTGATTTGGGGAAGTAGAAATAGAAAGAGCAGCTGTCACCTCCCTCTCCAACTTGTTACTCCTTTGTCAGCACTGGAACGCTCCTAGGATCAGGACAAGAGCCCCTCCCACCCCGCCTCTAGCCCAGCCCAAGTCTCCGGGAGAGCACCCCACCCCCATACACGCTTCGCAGGCCAGCCCAGCACTGATACCTGCTTCCCAGGGGCTCAGTTCCAGAAGCGCTGCCCACTCCTGACAGGAGAGCGCATAGGCACTGGGAAACGTGTCTTTTAGTGGAAGAAGTCAATCACAAAATAAGGAAGAAATACCTTTCTTTCGGAGCTTGGGGGTTTTCCTCCTGAAATCCCAGCAAACAAGCAGTGCCAGGGCAGGAAAGCCACAGCCCAGTTCCCACCGCGGCATCCTGGGGATGTGAGGCATGGCAGGCCGAAGACTCACGCTTCCGATAAGCCAGCCTCAGCCCTTCCCTCCTCCCCAGGCTGGAATAACCCTCTTCTCTCACTTCCAGGTCAACACATGCTTGCAACTGCTCAGGTTCTGACTCCAAAAAGGAAACCGTGGATCTGTCCGTACCTGCCCCAGCCCTCTGGGCCCTCCTTCCCCCAGCACTTCCCCTCCCCACTCACCTTTACACACAGGACTCTTGGCTTTTAAACAGTGAACATAAAGCTGTCAAGGCCCGCAATAAAAATAAGTGCCTCCTTTTACTTAGCAGCTAATTGTCAACTGCCATTCAGGGGATACCTCCGAGGTGGGTTGAAAAAAAAATTCCACACGGGAACCCTTACCAGCACTGCTCCATATATCAAAGTGTCTGGCAGAAACACAGAATTTCACTTAGTGTTTATGAAGCCAGCCCACCATTCCCTAGAAATGCTTTCAGAGTTGCACATGGCTCCGTGGGGGCCTTCAGAGATAATGATCTTGAAGGTAGGTTGCTGGGTACACTGAGATGATTTTGTCCTACTGATGAGCAGATACAGTAAATA